>NC_092336.1:517531428-517873571 GCF_046630445.1 Rutidosis leptorrhynchoides | reverse complement strand
GTTGTTGGTCTGCCATTGATGAATATGGACGATGAATGTTTGAATGTTTTGAAGATTTGGGGATTTTTAAGAGAAGAATGTGAGTTTGGAAGTTTTAATAACCGAAGGTTATTATGGAAAATGAATCACCCTATTTAACCTTTCGGATTGGTGAAAAAGTGCAGGAGAGAGAAAATGGAAACTATCATCTGCAGGCGCGTGGGCAGATTTGACAGACTGGCATGTTTTCGAGGGAACACAGACTGTTGACATGACGTTTAATCGACTTGAACACTCATCACCCCCATTAGGCATTCAATGCAGTAGGTTTTAATTCAAAAAATGAAGTTAAGACCACAAAATAAAGTTTGTAGTAAATACAAAAATTCTTTTGTTACATTTAATATGTCGTGTATTTAATTTAAATCATTGGGATTTTAATGAGGTTCAGTTTTAAGGTATCATTTTAATGTTGTGAGCTATTTATTACTTCATTTTATACAGTGTGTAACCATGACATAAAAGACCTTGTTGTGCTGATTGTTTGGCATATAGGTAGTAAGCAAAAGTTTGTGTCTTACTAGTTTGCCGTACATGCTGTTGAACCAGCACACCAACAAAATTGTCTTTTATTTAGAGTTCAAGCATACCCAGCTCAGAGATGAGATAGTTAAAATGTTTCTCATCTAAGAGCTTTGTGAAAAGATCTGCTAACTGCTAGTCTGTTGAAATGAAGTGAAGCTCCACATCTTCTTTTTGAACATGATCCCTTATGAAGTGATATCGAACATCAATGTGCTTTCTCGTTGAATGCATCACATGATTGCTGGTAATGGCAATTACACTGGTGTTGTCATAGTAGATTGGAGTTTTTGTAACATGAACACAATAGTCCTTCAGCTGGCTTTGCATCCATAGTACTTGAGCAGTACAACTACCAGCAGAGACATATTCTGCCTCAGCAGTAGATGTAGCCATGGTATTTTGCTTTTTGCTCGTCCAGCTAAGTAGCCTACCACCCAGTAACTGGCAGCCACTAATAGTACTTTTTCTGTCTATTTTATATCCAGCAAAATCAGCATCTGAATACCCAATTAGTTCGAAATTCTGGTCTTTGGGATACCAAAGACCACGTTTGGCAGTACCTTTCAGATACCTAAATATCCTTTTTACTGCCAGCAAATGTGACTCTTTAGGATCAGCTTGATATATGGTACAGAGACATGTGGCAAACATGATATCTGGTCTGCTGGCTGTGAAATAAAGTAGGAACCCAATCATACCTCTATATTCAGTGATATTAACTGGTTCACCATTGGGATCATCATCTATTTTGATGGATGCTGCATTGGAGTCCCTATATCTTTTAAACAGGTCAGACCAAATTTCTTTAACACATCATTGATATACTTATCTTGACTTATAAAAAACCCATTATCAAGTTGTTTAATTTGCAATCCTAAAAAGTATTGCAAATCTCTTTGTAAACTCATTTCATATGTCTTTGACATAAGTTTTAAAAACTTATGACAATGTTTTTCATTTTTAGAAACATAAATAATATCATCCACATATATTTGTACCAGCAAGAGATCACCATCTATCTCCTTTGAGAATAGAGTGGTATCAATTATTCTAACTTTAAAACCTAAACCAGTGAAATACACATGAAGAGTCTCATACCATGCTCTTAGTGCCTATTTTAGGCCATATAGAGCTTTGTCTAACTTGTAGACATGGTTTGGATATTTACTGCTTACAAAACCAGGAGGCTGTTTGACATAGACTTCTTCTTGCAGCTTCCCATTTAGAAATGCAGATTTAACATCCATCTGGAATACCCTAAAGTTCATCTTAGCAGCATATGCCAAGAATAATCTGATAGCTTCCATCCTAGCCACTGGTGCATATGTCTCTCCATAATCCAATCCTTCTTCTTGTCTAAAACCCTGAACTACCAATCTAGCTTTGTTTCTGACCACAATCCTATCTTCATCCATCTTATTCTTGAAAACCCATTTGGTACCAATGATTTTATTTGTTTCATCATCAGGTTTAGGTACCAATCTCCACAATTTTTTCCTATCAAACTGAGCAAGCTCATCTTGCATTGCTCCTACCCCGCTAGGATCTTTTAGTGCTTCTTCAGGAGAGGTAGGTTCAATGGTAGACACAAAATTTACATGCATACATAAGTTACTGGTTGCATGCCTCCTTGTCTTAACACCACTAGCCAGATTACCAATGATCTGCTCAATTGGATGCTCCTTTGTCCATCTAGTGTTATGACTAGGTGAGCTTGTTGTGGAAAACAGTATCTTGATCATTATCTGGTTCAGAAGTACGTACATCAGTTGAGGACAGCTGTTCATTATGAGTGAAACCAGCTCCAGCTTGTGATCCTTCAAAACCAGTAGACCTTTCTTCCTTGCTGCTCGATTGGTTTGAGGGGTAGCAGCATTGGGGTTCATAGTTTTGGTACACTGGTTGGACAAGTGAGCTTTGCTACCACATTTGTAGCATTTTCTCACTTTTGGTCTCGGTAGCTGGTTGGCAGTAGATGTACTGGGTGACTGGTTCTGCTGCTGGCTTTGGGTGACAGCCAGTAGCAGCTGGTCGAGCTTCACTGTCAGTATCTCAGAAATAGATGTCTCAGTACTTGATTCTACTGTTTTAGCTTTTCCCTTATTGGCAGCTTTTGGCTTGAAACCAGTGCCATTGACGTGAATCACTGCTTTGCCTTTGGATTTTGACTTACCGATGTGGGAAGTTACTGGTTTGTCTGCTGCTACTGGTTGACCATCAGGAGTCACTTTAGACGTACCAGAGTCAGAATTTACTGGTCCGTCTGCAGTTACTGGTTGACCAGTATGACTTTCAGCAGCAGGCGCAGCATTCAGACAACTTAAGGATTTAACTGATTTTGAATTTCTTCGATTATTTTCAGTTATTTCCTTTTTGATTTGTATTTCCTTGGGAGTCATGTAGTATATGCTTGAGGGATCAGTAATCTCATCATTTGAAATACTGATTTCCTTAGCTTTAACTTCACTCTCCAAAATATCTTTCATGGACGGTGGTGGGGTCACACTAGGTCTGACAAACTTATTTGTTAAGACCTTTTTACCCTTAACTATCTTGGCAAAGGTGTTTGGCAAGACAACTTCAGGATCAGTTTCAAGAGTAGAGTCCATAAAAGCAACTTCTGCAAGAGCAGCAGCAGCGTAGTCACCAGCAAAGAAAGCTTCAACTTGGGCAGGCACCTGCTCATTAACACATTTAGCTGTGCGTTGAGCAAATGTACACCATGAAGCAACAATCTTTTTAAGATTGCTTAGCTGGTCTTTGACTTCTGCTGCCTCAATGTGAAGAGACTTTAAAGCAAAATTTTGTTTTTCAAGTTTGGAAATTTTATCCTTTAAGATTATAATTTCATCAGTTTTGCCTTTAAGTTTTTCATTTAAAGATTTAATATCAGTTTTAAGAATTTATTCACGTTTACTGCCTCTGCATAGGTCAATTCTTAGGTAGTCAAACATTTCAACTTTTTCATCATCAATATAAGTATGAAAGTTATCAACCTTATACATCAGTTCAGATTTCCATTGAGGTGAATCTCTTTTCAAGTCAGCTTCCCTCATGTCAGACACAAATGTACTACCATTATCATCCTCATCAAACTCCTCAACCTCCTTGACCATCAAACACGGCTTTTTACCAAAAGCATAACCAGCACATTCATCATTGGTTTCACTGTCAAAAGATGAAGATGAATGAGTTTCATCCTAATTATGATGCTCAGCAACTAGCACCTTTATTGGTTTTTTTTCCCTTTTTACCAGCTTTTGAGTTTTCCTTCATCTGAGCCTTCATTGCCTTGTACTTTTTTTTGTATTTTTCAGCTTTTGAGAAGGAGTTAGCATGTGAAGATGAAGGTTTCCTAGACATGCATTCAGCAGCAAAATATCCAACCTTCCCACAATTGTAACACTCATATTTGGGGCCTTTGACAGATTAGCTACCATACCTAGTACTTGGTTTCTTACTCATCTTGTATGGCTTGCTGGTCCTATTTCGATTGAACCTTTTGAACTGCCTAGCCAGCAATGCCATACCTTCAGTAAACCCTTCAACATCATCATCATCATCATCATCATCATCATCATCATCATCACTGCTTTCCTCAGACCAAGTACCACTACCCTCATCATCTTCATCTGCATCTTCTTCTGTCATCTATTTTTGAACCAGTAAAGCTTTTTGAGCTTTCTTTTTAGCAGCAGCAACAAGAGAAGTATCATTTGATTTTACGGACTTTGAAGTGGTAGGGGCAGACTTAAAGTTTTCTTTCAAGTTAAGTTCATGTTTGGCCTCTGCCTTCTCATGGTTCCAAAGTGTACCATAGAGAGAAGACATATTGAAATTCTTTAAGGTCTGGGTGGTCCTTAATGGGCCAGTGACAGGTTTTCATTTAGCAGGCAATGAGTCAATGAATTTATTAACATGTTCAAAATCAGTATAAGTGATTTTCAGGGTAAGCAAGTCAGCAACCAAAGAGTTAAACCTAATGAAGGTTTGCTTAAGGCTCTCACTTTTGTAAGCAAAGAACATTTCATATTCTCTTTTTAGGGCAATGATCTTATTCTGTCTAACCTCATCCATACCCTCATATGTGACATCAAGACAGTCTAACATAGCTTTAGCATTCAGTTTTGCCTTAATCAGTTTAAACAGATGGTTAGGTAAAGTTATAGCTAACAATGTTCTAATTTTAGGGTCAAGTCTAACACGACGTTTGTCCTCAGCATCCCAGTTAGCTGGGGTGAGAATAACCTCTCTGCCAGGAATGGCAGGAATGTCTGCTGTTGCAGGTACACTAGTAATTGTCTCAGTAGGGATAAATGGACCATCGGTAGCAATTCCAGACATGAGTGGGTCAATAGACTCAAGATGTAGCATGAATCTAGCTTTCCAGGTTTCATACTCATCTTCATCAAATTTAGGTGGTCTATTGGATGACCCATTTTCAAGGTAAGCTGTATTGGAGTATGCAGCCATGAGAGAATTCAGATCCAAGATATTAAGTTATCAAGACTGAAGCTCTGATACCAGTTGTTGGTCTCTTGATAACAACATGAGTATTGTAGAGGGGTGAATACAATACTTTTTAATTAACTTAACAGTTAAAGCAATTTAGTATTCAAGTAAGTAATTTAAATATAGTCTAAGATAATTTTCAACTGTTTATTCTTTATTGATTGAATCACAAAGAATTACAACTATCTATGGCGGAATAATAGTTGGTTGATAGAGATTACACCTAAGTTATAGCTATCGAGGATATCTTAAGCTATTACACGTTTGGACTCTAAATAAATAAACTCATACCACTAGTTATTACAATAGTGGATACTTCTATTTATAGTAGTCCTACTATCCATGTAATTATTCTATTGTCCACTAGTACATAGAATGTCTATACTTGTGGGGACAACTGCATCAGAGAGTGTGCTCTCTTCTTTTCTCTTTGGTAGCTATTTGCAGGAACACCCCAATTTGGTTTAGCACCACTATTTGATTAAACAAATAGAATGTTGTGTTCCCTGGGCGTTGACGAAGAATAACATATGTCTGCACATGGGTTAGACTTCTGTATTCCCACGTGGTCTTGTAAGGTCACTTGTCAGCCGCCGACGCGTGTCCTTTTCTATTCAACTTTGTCTTCGACTTTTGTTGAATAGTACAATTGATGTTGACCACTCAGGAAATCACTATGCTTGTAATGGATCATAGCTATCTTGTGTAGTATGATGCTTACCAGGTATGCTGGTTCTTCTATGCTGAGACACTTGATCTTCATGATTTGCTGGGCACTCATCATGTGCTAATTGAAGAATACTGTCTACCTTGTGCTGTTAGACCAGACAGCAAACTAAGCATTCGACACAGCGATATTTGTTGTCTATACATAAACAACCTGTGTTGGCTGCACATAAAATTTTAGTGTACATACTTGGTGTTTTGTCATAATTAAATCCTTAATTATTTGGGGGACTCAACACGATGGTGATTGATTGGAACGAACTATCTGTTTGAGGATACTCAGACTATCATTTTCAAATAAGAAATAATAATTATATATATATATATATATATATATATATATATATATATATATATATATATATATATATATATATATCACATATATTCTTTAAATAATTAATCTAAACACACATACAAACTTTATATATTCTTTAGTATCTTAAACTTCATCCATTTTTCTACAAAAAAAAAAAAATAAATAAATAAATAATAATAATAATAATAATAATTGTCAACCCAACAACAATTCACATAACAATGTTTTTTCAATTAATGTATATTACACGGTTGAAATTAAGCATGACTTTACGCCATACGAAAATGGAATGAAAATAATCATTTGAAGCCATTGAAATTCATGGGCTCGATATAAAGCAAAAAAATTGAGTTTTTCATGTATGATAAAGAATGGTATGAAATACTAGGGAAATTTATGATATGCTCACGAAGAATCGAGTTGTATCTTTTATTTATTGATAAAATTCTTGAAAGTAATTACGATTACGACAATGATGAAAGCCAATGTTCGTTTTAGGATTATTTTAAATAATGTAATCGTACTAGACTTTGAGAGCTCGTGCGTTGCACGGTTGGCTCTAATTACACTAATTATTAAAACATAAGTTAATGATGACAATATCAAATGAACTTTGAAAAAAAAAACATCATAGTAGTTAATTAAACAAACAATGTTTTAAATCGTAGCTAATTGCCACCTTAAGATTTCGTTCCGGTAAATCAAAGATGTTCAACTATATAAGAAACTTTTATTTCAAAACTATGTTCTTAAGTTACACATTCCAAATTTGGAGGCATGAAGAATCATGTAATCGAAAATTATAGACAACCATACCTCACGTGCTCTACCGAGGATCCAGCGCACAAGATATTCAAAAGCGAGAATTATTTTCGTACCTCAACACCTGCGGAGCAGGGCAAGTATTTTTATACAATAACAAACCCTAATTAGACCTTGATTGGCTCAAAAATTTTCCCCTGTTGCTCCACCCTTGCCCTGTTGGGACCGGGTATAACGGATTGTACTTGCAAAAAAACCATCAACCGCTGCATCTGATGTTGTACTATCAACCCATTAACCAAGTTTAACTTTGATTATGAAAGTATCTTGACACCATGTTCTTCCAGGATCAACAAAATTCAAGTTGGATATGCATATTGAATCATTGATTTTCTGGACACGAATAAAGTACATCCGAATAAAACTTCATATTGTTCCTGAAATATATTGTGATAAAAATCATATTAGTTCAAATGTAAAATTTTATGCCATATTCGGATCAGCAGGATCGGAAAGCACATAAGCGATTATTTCTGACCCATTTTTACCCAAACCACTTTTGACCCGTTAACCAACTGAAGATAGAGAATATAAAAGAATGAACGCGTACACTATCTGCGCTGACAATTAATTGAATCTTCATAAAAGTCAAAACTATCTGCAAGGCGGAATACATTAAAGACACAACAGTTGAAACCAAAAGTAGATAAAACAAAACAAAATTAAGTTTAATCTGTTCATAACATATTGAAGGCACAACAATTGAAACAAAAAGTAGATAAAAAAATAAATTCATTGAGTGTCTAACTGTCATACCTTTATTCAAAAGTCTTATAATCAGTTTGAATCGATCCAATTATGCCATATTCAAATCAGAAGGATCGGAAACCACAGATGCCGTATTCAACATTTAGAACGATTACCTGCACCAGCTTTGATGGTACCCTTAACCCTTTTCACCAGCTTTTATGAGCCCGTGCGTTGCACGGAAGTTCTATAAAATAGTATTCGTAAATGTTATTTTTCGCACAATTAGGTGAGTGATGCAATTACAGGTACATGCAATAACAACCAACAAATAGATTTTGAAATCTAGTTTATTATACCTGCAATCCGTAGTATGAGCCTATCAGGCAATAAGTTGGCACTTGAGCTATTCTCTAATTATATATGCTCTTCACTTGAAGCAACAATAGGAGTATAGGACGCACTGGGCAAGAGATAACCATCGAGTCAGCACCATCATCGTTTGATGGTGCCTTATTAGCAACATGTGTCTTTATTTCCAGCATCCTTGAAAAGATAACATGATATTAGAATGAAATCACCTATTACTTTGTCAATCACCATATATATGTAAAGTCACTTTTTCTATTTTGACCAAGTGGTCTAACACTCTGTTCCCCAAAATGTTGTTTACTTCAACGAACATTGTCTATAAATTTTTTATGATATATATAAAGAGATATTTTTCTTACTGTTGATAGATTAGATTTAGTTGTCTTCTTCCCAAAAAGCACAGTCTTGATCCACTTTCCAGGAGATATCCCATCGAAAACAAATAATGCACATGAGCTTTCTTTTCCACCATTTCAAGTGCTAGATAGTCTAAGCTTCGCACATTGATGTGCCTATTATTTGTTGACTAAACATGCCACTTTTCAACTGTCCCTGCAATCAAAAATACATGATTCTTTCAAACACCAACTTACATTAATGAACTTTTTTCCATTCTATCTTTACATCTCGGGAGAGAGACAATAGTTCATAAAAGGGACTCATTTCAAAATTGCACAAATCATGGAATAAGTGCTAAATTAGATATAAATTTATCTAAACTAAGTAATTTAGATAAACTACTAATTTTGTCAAATAGGTATCCAAATATATATCTCGAAACTAAGTAGTTTGTCAAATAGTTATATGTATAGTAAGTAGTCTATTAAACCAATTGTAAATTTTAAAGTTACATGTAAGACATTCCAAGTACGTCAAGAAGTCGAAGTTTGAAGAGACAAAAATAGCAAATTACCTGGAATGTGTTATGGATATGAGTCACAATTGGGCGGGTCATGAGAACTTTACCTTTTGAAATCTCTGCAATTGACCATCAAAGCAATACGTTTAAAGAAGATAGTAGCTTATACATTAGCATTTTGCCTATACAATTGACTATATCAAAATCATGTTCTAATTTATAAGATACGGAGTAGTGAAGTATATAGATGGCATTCAGTAACAATAAAGATAACTTGTGAAATATATAGAATATCATTGTGATCTTTCATAGCTTCAGTAGCGACATAACGTACAAGTATTCTTTTTCTGGAAGCAATCACCTCAAAACCACTCCCTAACACTTGATTACTTACACCTTGTGCTGCTGATGTTAATCACAATATTCATGATAAAAAGAAGCTAACAAAAAACCTACGAAATGAAATGGCTTCAAGTAATGTAAATGACAAAGTTATGAACTTTTATTAACACCAATCTGATGACATTTACCAATTGTTAAATGCCCGTGAAAAGCAAAATGGGTGTGGCATATAAGTGGACCAAAAAGGATACTTGTTAAATACATAAAAAGTCATTTACCATGTATCAGCTTTTGTACTTTATCTTAACTGAAACTGTAGTCTTATTACGGAGCTCTTGAAACCTATTGTCGATTTTTGTGTCATGCTCCGATGCAAAATCCCTCTCTGCTTTTAGAGCATACGAAAGGACATCCTTGCCACTGCTTCAGGTTACACGCTGCAAATAAACATAAACAAACACTACATCGTTTAAAGAGGTTACCGGTCAGTTGACAAAATGTCATGTTTCATAGAGATTTCATGAAACATATGATTTAACATAAACATTAAAACATAACAATACCAAACAAAAGAATAAACCTTTCCAACAAAAACAAAAATTCATTCAACTTTATAATGCTAAGATTAAAAAAAAAAAAAAAAACATAGACTATTATCAGAAACTTTACAGGAATCATACCAGCAAGATGTCACAAATCATCCTAAAGCATTATGTCCCACATATAAAACAAATGGATGCCAACTAAAACAATGTGGATTCTCGAATTACGGTCCATAACCTCATCGTACAATATATGACCAATGAGTAGCCCAACCTGAATTCGCTTTCTCAACGGATTCAATCACCATAAACCTAATTGTATTCACATAAACCTAATTGTATTCACAGAAATATAAACCTAATTGAATTCGCTTTTCTCCTTAATATCACACACACAAACTAACTTGTAACGAACCCATAAAAAATTAGCCTATATTTATCCTCAATTTTATGAATTTTCACATAATAAGGTTGATAACGATATTAATAATTACGATACAAACATGTAACATATCAAGTAACCCCTAATTCATAATATATAACCAATTAATCAATAAAAAAAATGATGACAAGCACAAACAGGGTTAATCTATTGATATAACTTAGAAACCGATGTAAGAAAAATTAAAAAAAATCAAATTTGTGCAAATTAAAAACCCGTTCATAAAAAAAATAAAAATTGGGTAAATCAAAAAACTTTTCGATTAGTTAGAAAAATTAGAATTCGTAATGAAAATTAACAAACCTGATTACATATCGTGTTGTTGTAACTTTGAATAGGCCGTTAATGCTTCGATCAATATATTGAGGCTTCACACAAGAAACGCTGATTAATTTCACATTTACAATCCAAAATTTATATTGCCTACTCGGTCGTGCATCATCCGATTCATCATCCGATTGTTCTCAATTTTACTTGAATCGATTTCCAAATGAAGCGAGTTCAAGAGGTGTGGTCAAAATTATCCCCAAAACCGGCGACGGTGCAGACGAGTTACCGGAGATAATATACAAAATTACTACGGAGATAATATACAAAATTACTACCGTTCTGTGCGTAAAATTGCAGCGATTAAATCTGATGTGGCGACGAGGTTTATCAGCGGCGCCGGAAGACATAATCGGCGGTGTAAATGGTGTAGGTGTAGGAGCGACTGAAGAGAGAGGGTAAAGGGAGAGAGGGAGGGATCCGTTTTTTTTTAATTTTTTTCTTAACCCTAATTTATTTAGGAGCGGTAGTAAATATGTTAAATCTGGACACGTGTAATTTTGTGGTAATTTTGCAGATTAATTTAGGTGCTAATCAGAAAATTACATGTGAATTATCCTAATTAAGGAGTGATTAGCTGAGTGACACATGAACTAATCCTTATGCTTTATATGATGTAAAATAGACAGATTAGTGCATTTTATATGTTTGGAAATTAATGTGATGTTTTAAATATGTTTAATTTAATGTATTGTTCTAAAACGATAACATTGTAAATAATGTCTTAAGTTTATATTTAATCAAAATCAAAACAATAAATAATATGAAAAATAAATGTCAGGTCAGCATCCACTATCAACAACGATCCTCATTATAACCTTTTTTCCCATCATTGTTATGTCACAGTCATAATCTAAACAAATCTCTTATCCACTTCACGTTAGTGTTACTATTATTCATTGTCCTTATTCAAATCGATATTAACAGCATAATTTATGGGTCAATCGACGAAACATACTACGATAATTTTTTCGAATTAAAGATTAGACACTTTCAAATGAGTATGATGGGCCAATATAAATTTTGTACAAGTTTGCAAGTATGACAATTATCAAATGGTATTTTCAATCAAATTAAGTACATAACTGGTATGTTATTTAAGTTTTGATATGATAAATATACAAAAATTGCAACACCCATGGAATGTCGTACCAAGATTCACCCCGATTTAAAAGAAAAACAAGTTGATAAATCACTATATCACATTATGATTAGTTCCCTCATGTATATAACCGCAAGCCGTCCAGATATTTCGTTCTTTACTCGTTTAATTTGTGTCTCATGTATCAAGCAAGCTCGATGGAATCTCATCTTCAAACGGTTAAAAGATATCTTAAGGGCACGCGTACATTAGAAATTTGGTATCTTCGAGGCACAAGACTTAATTTTGGCAGCTTATTCAGATACTGATCATGGTGACTGCAAACTTGATAGTCAAGTGATTGGAGCCTTGATATGTGGCATATTATTAATCCTCCTACT
Organism: Rutidosis leptorrhynchoides; assembly: GCF_046630445.1. NCBI lineage: Eukaryota > Viridiplantae > Streptophyta > Magnoliopsida > Asterales > Asteraceae > Rutidosis > Rutidosis leptorrhynchoides. The sequence goes on along the minus strand of NC_092336.1, from coordinate 517,861,575 downwards.
AACGTACAAAGTGTCATGAACACTACTAGAGGTATTTTTGACTTTTTACTACAAGGTAAAAAAAATTTAATCTATAATATAATCAGAGGCGAAGCCAGAAATTTCAATCAGTGGGGTCACAAAATAAAACTCTCTTCGTCTCAATTTTATTATTTACAGACATAATTTAAAAAATATTATTAGATTTACAAACATAATTTAAAAAATATTATTAGCTTTACAATTTTATTTATTACAATTTACCTATATTTTGTTTTACAACATACATTAATAGTACAACGGATGTGAATAAATAATTTGAGAACCATTCATATCATTCAATAAGTAGTTGTACTATGTACGTAATATTGTACGTGATGCGTGGAGTTATCAAAAAAATTAAAGAGGAAATAATTAACCATTCACCAATTATTAACCATTTTAATTTTTAAATATATAAATATGAAATATGGTTTCTAAGATTTTATATATATTCCATATTGAATACGGAGTACTAAATAAGTAAATATCAAATCTTATAGTAGTAAATAGTAATAATCTTTAAGTTACACAATAAAAATAATAAAATATTGATAGGTGAACACGTGTACCGCAATTGTGCACCCACTAAATATGAGCTGTGCACCTTTTCTCAAACTTTCTCTATCATTATTTACATTGCCAAGAAGGAAAAACAATAAGGAAGCTTGAATCGCTAGTAACTATCCAAAATGCAGTGGGGTCACGTGCACCCATAAGGATACACGTGGCTCCGCCTCTGAATATAATAACGTGACTTCTTTTCCATTTGACTGCATAAATTGTGCACACATCGTATATTCACATATTACACTTATTTATTAATATCGAAGTATAATATAATATACATGTATATGTATATATATTATGTAAATAAATTTGCGTAAAACTGTTTCAAATCACGTAAGAAACACTCACTTAATAATTCAACTTGAGGGGGGGGGGGGGGGGGGGGGGGGGGGGGGCATATATCACTCATTCAAACCAAGCAGGCAAACATTGTAATTTATGCTCTGAGTGCTCTCTCACATCATTTACTTTTTCAATATATACGTGATATGTGACATATTTAAATTACAATTGATTTGCTGGACATTTTTAAAATTTAAATTGCAACATCAAACTTAAAATATTGAAATTCAACTATCAACTTTACTTATAAGCTTATACTAGCTTCAACTATTACTTAGTTTTAACAAATATAGTATATATATTAAATAGACATCCAGACTCCGATGTCTGAATATTTAAATCCGTAGAAAATGAGTATTTTACGTAACAATCTTGTAGTAGGTGAAGTCAATATTTTTACAAAAATGTCTATGGTTTGAATCATGTGAGTATGTGACTCACGGCAAATCTCTGACTATAGGGTTGGGTCCAATGACCCCTTGAAAAATAATTATAACATATTTTTAAGATTTTACAGGACATCATTAAAATCAGCTATAGGACTTCATATATTTGTAAAATTTATGATTTTGTTTGTAAGTAATCAACCACTAGAATACCCTTCAAATATAATTAGGATAAAAAAAAATTCGATACCTCATTAAATTTTCATCCTAGATTCACCATTGATGTGAATGCGTAAGTATGGGGTTGGATTAGGACCTTGGTTAGATTAGGACCTTGGTTAGATTAGGACCCTCATGAGTAGGCGGCAGATGGTTGTCTTAAGTGGAGGGTCCATAAAGAGACGGTTAATAGTAAGTTGAAAAGGGTAAGACGTAGAGGTTGATTGGTTGATTTCGTCTTGTGTTTTTCGTTTGGTGTGATTCCTTTTTATCGTGTAGTAATTGGTTTTGTTTGGTCAATTTGTCTGTATGGTTTTCGGGTTATTAGGGATAATCGTTTATAGATAGTATTATTTTAGTTAGTTGTTTTTTAGGTGTGAACTTCCTCATTTTCCCGTCTTTTTGTATTCCTTGTTGAGAATGTTTTTCTTTAAAAAACGACCTCGATTCTATATGAGTATTCATTATTTTATTTTTTTTAAAAAGTGGTGGATCCAGAAAATATTATTATAGGGGGCATTTTTTTGCCAAACACTACTATTTTATAGTATATGAAAAAACGGCCGGGTTACCTCAGATCAAGGTTTAAAAAATGCTAGACGGAGTCGGAACGGACGTTGAATAATGTTGACTTATGTGTGTGTGTGTGTGTGTGTGTATGTATACAGATACATATATGCATATATAAATATTTTAAAGCCAAAAAACCTTACCTATAATCGATATTATCATTAATATAATACAAAAAATAACACTCAACTACTTCAATTTTGATGGATTTGACTAATTTTAATCGAATTTTTGACTTTTAACCGGCGTTGACCCGACATTTCTCGCATTTGACCCGTTGACCGATTTATCAGAAGACGGGATGGTGTCGAGACGGGCTAGTCACCAAAACGTCGTATAGGACGCATGGACGTCGTTTACAATAGTGACTAGGATACACAGAAATGATGTCCATTATTTTATGTCGTATGCTAGTTAAAAAGGGGTTTGTCTAAAGAGTACTTATATCTATCTATGAACAATTCAATTTAGAGGTTAAGAATGAAATTATCGTTGCGATGTCATTGAAGTGTTGATTTGAAGAACTTAAATGATGTAAAAATACACATGTTGTTTTACAAGAAGATATTCATGCAGAAGTTGTGATGTGGTCCAGCGGTTGGTGACCTGTAAAAAATAAGATATTCATGTAAAAAAATAACTTATTCTTATTTTTCGGGTCATATAATTATAGAAGTTTAAAAAATGAAAAAATTACGCCATTAGTACCTGTGGTCAGAGGCGAAACTAGGATTTTTTTGACTGGGGGCAAAAAAAAAAAATTTAAACCGTAGCAATTTTTTTGGATACAATTTGAAGATTTTGGGGCAAAAGTTGGAGATTTTGGGGCAAAATTTGAAGATTTTGGGGCAAAAGTTGAAGAATTTGGGGCAAAATTTGAAGGTTTTGGGGCAAAATATGTAAGTTTGGGGGCAAAAAAAAAATCCACCGGGGGCGCCCGCCCCCTGCCCCATACCATTTTCGCCTCTGCCTGTGGTTTGTTCACATTTTCGTCACAACACCTAAACTTCTATTTTTACGTCGTTGGTACCTAAGGTTTCATTAAGTTACCTAGTTAATACCCCAACCTAACAACCATCTATTTTAATAGTTAACCCCTCACATGTGACATGCATGTGAGGGTAATTTTGTCATTTTAATTCATATAAAACACATCAATACACCAAATCACATGTAGCGTAATTTTTTTAAAAATCAAATAAGCCAAAGACATGTACTCCATATATTGTTGCATTGAAAACCATTTAATCTATTTTGGCTATCTTTGTCTATGTAGTATTAAGCTATCATATTCCAACTCACTACCTTATTTTCTCTGTCATCAAGATCTTGTTTCTCTTTCTAAAATCTTTGAAATAATTTTTTCTTTCCTTCTGGGTTTGTTTTGTTTGTCAACAAGGTGGTCAAACAAATGATAAAAATCCAATATTGTATTAGGGATTAGGATTTTTAAAGGACGAAATAAATTCCGGTGAGTCGGTTGTTAGTGAGTGATAGAACGCGAATTTTTTTTAAGTGGCGCCCGAGTTTCGAAGGCAGAGGCGAAACTAGAATTTTTTTTCACCGGGGGCAAAAAAAATTAAACCGTAGCAATTTTTTTGGACAAAATTTGAAGATTTTGGGGCAAAAGTTGAAGGTTTTGGGGCAAAATTTGAAGATTTTGGGGCAAAATTTGAAGGTTCTGGGGCAAAATATGTAGGTTTGGGGGAAAAAAAAAATTCCACCGTGGGCAAAGTCGAAAAATTCAAAATTTTTACACTGAAAAAAAATCCACTGGGGGCCCCCGCCCCCCGTTGCCCCTATCATTTTCTCCCCTGTTCGAAGGGATGAAATGTAAAGACCCGTCCTAATCCATAAGAACGAATACAATAACATATGATTACATCGCGAGGTATTTGACCTCTATATGATACATTTTACAAACACTGCATTCGTTTTTAAAAGACAAACTTTCTTTACATCGACAAATGACAGGCATGCATACCATTTCATAATATCCACTATCCAACGATAAATTGACTTAATAATAATCTTTGATGAACTCAATGACTCGAATGCAACGTTCTTCGAAATATGCCATGAATGACTTCAAGTAATATCCTTAAAATGAACAAATGCACAGCGAAAGATTTCTTTCATACCTGAGAATAAACATGCTTTAAAGTGCCAACCAAAAGGTTGGTGAGTTCATTAGTTTATCATAAACGATCATTTTCATCATTTTAATAGACCACAAGATTTTCATTTCCATTTCTCATAAATATACGTCCCATGCATAGAGACAAAAATCATTCATATGGTGAACATCTGGTAACCGACATTAACAAGATGCATATAAGAATATCCCCTATCATTCCGGGAAATCCTTTGGACATGATAAAAATGAAATCGAAGTACTAAAGCATCCGGTACTTTGGATGGGGTTTGTTAGGTGTGATGACCCGGAAATTTCCGACCAAATTTAAACCTAATCTTTATATGTTTCCGACACGATAAGCAAAGACTGTAATGTTAAGCCTTAAAACTTTTGGAACTGTTTATATGAATTCATTGTCCTTCAACTGTTCCCGACGATTCACGAACAACTATGTGTAAATAAATATGTAAATAAAAAAATATACATACATATATATATATATATATATATATATATATATATATATATATATATATATATATATATATATATATATATATATATATAATTGTATATATATATTTGAATTAATATAACACCATTTAATCATTTGAATTAAAGTAAAATGCAAAATGATTAAGTTGTTATTTAAAATAAACATATATATATATATATATATATATATATATATATATATATATATATATATATGAATTCTATACACAATTAATATTATATGTATGTTGTAATAGATATTATATATATACATAATAAATATCCAAATATGTTATATAAGTATTACATGATTAATATTTGTAATATTATTAAATTAAAGTTATTATATTACTTTCTTTATTAATATTGATATCAGTATTATTAATTTAATATATAGTATATATATAAGAGATTTGACAAGCATAATTTGTTATAACAATATTATTGGTATTACTTACACTATTATTATTAATATTGATATTAATAGTATTATTTGTATTGGTAATATTATTATAATATATAATATATAGATATAAAAATTGAAACATATGGCTTGATATTACTAAGTATTATTAATAAGTATTATCATTAAGAACCATTAATAGTATTATATATTATCATTATTATTATTATTATAAAAACAACATAATTTAATAATATTAATATTAATAATATCATTATATATATATTATTATAACTTTTAGTATTATTATCCTAAATATTAATATTATGATAATTATTGAAATTCTGTATTAATATGCTATTATTATTAATAAAATTTCAGTATTATTATTATTATTATTATTATTATTATTATTATTTATTATTAATAAAATTATTATTAATATATATATATATATATATATATATATATATATATATATATATATATATATATATATATACAGAGATTGGGAATCAAAGTCTGTTTCATGTAATTGTCATACTGTTTTTGATTTACAACATTAGTACAAATCACGAATTCAATTATCAGATCACTCCAAGAATCAGTTTGAAGTCATTATCATTTTTTTTTATATTTTTTTTTCTTTCTGGTTAATATAATATGTGGAATTCATTCATCTATAAAACAAGTATTTGATCTCACATTACGCGTAATTAATTCAATTCTTTATCTCCACTATCAACTATTATCACTACAACCTTTATCAATTTTAATTAATCAAAGGGAAGTAGAAACAGACCCGTCCAGACCCCTGTTCTTCATCTTTAATTCCAAAAGCTCAAATTCGTAACATTTTTTAAAATCTAGAAATGCAGATTTGTTGAAAATCTCTCACTTAAACTATCTGCAAAGTTTCAAGTTCCAATTTTTCATATTGAATTCAAATTTCTGAGTCAAAGTTTCAAGTTAAAAAGTCAAACAGTTCGATCTTTATAAAATTCGTATTCGTTTGAATGTTTTAAGTGCAATTAAGGTTACAGAAAGTTTTTAGGAGAAATTTACTACCTATTTCATGTAATAATCATTATCTAAAACATCCTAATTTTCGAAAATCAAATCTGAGTTCATAACGGGTTCATACACTGTTATTTTTTATTTTTATTTATTTTATCTCATTCTCTATTATCTCAATCACCTCACACTAATTGGGTTTTGTTTCGTTATTAAATTTTAAAACAAACAGATTTTAGTTTTGTCATAACTCGTCCTTAACCATAAGAACGTGTTAGATAACGTATGATTTCATTGCGAGGTATTGACCTCTATATGCAACATTTTTAAAAGAAAAACTGCATATATTATACATTACAAACCATGATCCTTATTTTTGATACAAGCTTTGGACAAAATAAAGATGATTATCGTTTAGCGATAATCTTCGACTTACAAACTTTACAAATGATAATAACAACCCGATTTCTAGCATATTTTACAACACAAGTTCTTGGATATGCAGTTTTGTTTTTTGACACATATATGCGTACGCAAGATCTTGCTCAAATTCAACATAATGCAGCGGAAGCTTCTAATTATCACCTGAGAATAAACATGTTTAAAACGTCAACATAAAGTTGGTGAGATATAGGTTTAATGCCGGCAGCAATATATATATAGACCACAAGATTTCGTATATAAACAGTTTAATAAAAATATTCTAAGTGGTTGAGCACTTGGTAACCATACTTAACAATTAATCACGTCGCATATTCCCTTTAATATGAAATCTTACTACACTGTACCAAGTGTAGTCACGAAACGAAGTACTGTGCAACCGTTGAATACTGGTCGTCCAGTCCGGTTGGGGTTGTCAGGCCCGATAGATCTATCAACAGGATTCGCGTTTACAATACCGCTGTAAATATTAGTTACCAAGCTACAGGGAAGTATGCCAGTGGTACAACTCAACGTAGAATATATTTTTCAGTTACTTGTGTCCATAACGTAAAACATAAAATACATGTATTCTCATCCCGAAATATTTAGAGTTTAAAAGTGGGACTATATACTCACTTTCGTCTTGAAGATATATATAATTTGACTTGGTCTCCGGTTGATATCACGAACCTATCCATATATAATATATCAATACCTTTTCTTTTTAAACAAACGTCTCATATATATACTTGTTATACTTTTAATACTTTGAATAATTCCTTAGTCCGTAGTTAGCAGTTCGTTGTTAGTAATTCAATTTTAATGGTTCATTTGTAGATGTTTAATATACCCGCAATGAAATAAATAAAACCCCCAACGAAATAAATAAAACCCCATCGTATATGTATTGGTCGAGATTAATCTTGACCCACGGTACCGGTGTTGTCAAATAATGTGTTGCGTACATAAAGTACCGGTGTTGTCAAATGACGTGTTGCGTACAATCATGGGATCTTATGATTAATCTTCTCGTGTTATTTACGGGTGATCCTGAACCATATAAAATTGAATTATAAGTACATATATATAAAATATCATGTTATCTTAGAACGATGTGATTTTATTTAATTTTTCCCAATTAATCCCGAAGTTAAACTAGTCTTGGATAACCAATTTTGTTTCGGTCATAGTTTCTTCGTTACAACTCCATTTTCGTTGATTCAACTTGCCATCTCCTTGGATCGAGTCCCTCTTTAAGACCATGAACTGTAAATACCTTAGTTTGTATTCAAAATCACACGGCATAGGTGAAACTTTAGTGAAACTTATGAAGTTAAACATTTTCCTTTATGTAAACAACCTTAAATGATTATTTTTCTAAAAATACTTATACTTTGAATTAGATCATGAAATTTTTAGGTGTTATCATATTCATAGTAAAAATCATTTTTCCAGAAAATAAACCTCCAATTCAAAGTTTAAGATGGTTTTTAATTATCCAACCCAAAACAGTCCCCGGTGGCACTCCGACGTCGTAAAAACAGTTTTTAAGATATTCTTTGAAAAACCAAGTTAAACCTTGTTAAGTTAGCATATATTTAAGTTATATTACAGGTCTTGAAGTATTTTAAAAGTTAAGTTAGAAGGATCTATTTAGTTTGCAAACAAGTTTGAAAATATTCAAACTATGTTCTTGTTGTTAAAATTTTATACCACAAAATAAGATAGCTATATATATATGAATCGAATAAGGTTATGAACATAGATTCTACCTCAAGTTCCTTGGACAAGGTTGCTGTAAAAGAGAAGTAAAAAGCTAGAACCAAAAGGGTGATGGAATTGGATGAAAGATTGGAAGTAAGTTTGTGTTCTTGGAAGGATTTCTTGAAGTGTTTTTGTAAGGTTTTCTTATGAGGTTTAAGTGTTGTTTTTGAAGCTAAATGATGGGGAAAATGCTTGGAGATGATCAAGTATGAAGTTAAGAGTATTTTGAGAGAGAAATGGAAGTGTAAGTATGAGAAAATGGGGTGAAGAAATGGTGTGCATGCATAAAAACGTTTTTAGGTTATAAAGGAAAAAAAAAATACCTAACTTTGTTTTCTTGCTAAATAATTCATGCTACTTGACAAATGGTTGGTTCCACATGTTTCTTAATCATTTAAGGCTGCTAAGGAGCAGATTTTTATTGGTATATACCAATAGTAAATACATCTAGAAGCTGCGTATGATACGGGTACATATACCCTAGGTATACGTATAGAAATCTTTGAGAAAACGGAACGAGGATTCAAATATAGCTATCTTTTGTAAATATACTTATATTGTTTTATGTATTTAAGTCTTTAAAAGTGATTAAATACATTATTTATACGATATATGTATAAACATTATAGGTCATAAGTATTTAAGTCAAATAACGTTACGTATGGTTATCGTTTTGAAAACTTAAGTTAGTAGTTTCAAAATATACTTATAACTTATTGTTATTAATACAAAATGAGATATTAAAACATTCTTAGATCATGTTAAATATATATATATACATATATATACACAAACGTATAATTATCATATATTGTATAGTTCGTGATATCATCGGTCAAACTAGACGGTCAAACGTTGTGTAAAACTCTTTTCGAAAACATAAGTCTCAACAATTTGGATTGCTTATCATGTTGGTAAGGTTTAATTTATGTAAATATTAATCTTATAAGTATAGAACGATCGAAAAAGTGCGGGTCGTTACATTACCTCCCCGTTAAATAAATTTCGTCCCGAAATTTTAAAATTGTACCTATTTTGCGTCATCGAGAAAAAAGTGTGGATACTTTTGTTTCATCTGATCCTCTCGTTCCCAAGTAAACTCAGGACCTCTTCGAGCATTCCAACGAACCTTAACGATCGGTATGTTGCTCTGCTTGAGCTGTTTAACTTCACAGTCCATGATTTCGATTGGTTCTTCGATGAATTGTAGTTTCTCGTCGACATGGATTTCTTCAAGAGGAATGGTGAGGTCTTCCTTTGCAAGACACTTTTTAAGGTTTGAGACGTGAAAGGTATTATGTACTCCGGCGAGTTGTTGCGGTAACTCGAGTCGATAAGCTACCGGTCCAATGCGTTCGATGATCTTGAACGGGCCTACATATCTTGGGTTCAGTTTACCCCTTTTTCCGAAGCGTATTACACCTTTCCACGGTGACACCTTTAACATAACCATGTCCCCGATCTGAAACTCTAATGGTTTCCTTCGGACATCAGCGTAGCTCTTTTGGCGGCTACGGGCTGTTTTCAATCTCTCCTTGATTTGTACTATCTTCTCAGTCGTTTCGTGTATGATCTCGGGACCAGTTAATTGTCGATCTCCTACTTCATTCCAACAGATAGGAGATCTATACTTCCTTCCATACAATGCTTCGAATGGAGCAGCTCCAATGCTCGCATGATAACTATTATTATACGAGAATTCTGCTAACGGTAAATACTTATCCCATCCGTTTCCAAAATCGATCACACATGCCCTGAGCATATCTTCAAGAGTCTGAATTGTTCTTTCACTCTGCCCGTCCGTTTGCGGATGATATGCGGTACTCATATCTAAACGAGTTCCTAGTGCCTCCTGTAGTGCTTGCCAGAACTTTGAGGTAAATCTACTATCACGATCAGATATAATGGAAATAGGTATTCCATGCCTTGAAACAACTTCCTTTATATACAATCGTAATAGTTTCTCCATTCTATCCGTTTCCTTTATAGGCAAGAAATGTGCAGACTTGGTGAGACGATCAACAATCACCCAAATGGTGTCGTAACCCCAGGCAGTCTTTGGTAACTTCGTGAAGAAATCCATGGTAATACCATCCCATTTCCATTCTGGGATTTCTGGTTGTTGAAGTAACCCTGACGGCTTTTGGTGTTCTGCTTTGACCTTGGAACAAGTTAAACACTCCCCAACATATGTTGCTACGTCTGTCTTTAAATTAGGCCACCAATAACGTGTCTTAAGATCTTGATACATCTTTCCAACTCCAGGATGTATCGAGTATCTTGTCTTATGTGCCTCATTCAATATCAACTTCCTTAATCCACCCAACTTCAGTACCCAAATACGATTTGCAAAATATCGAATTCCGTCTTCCCGTATAACGAGTTGCTTCTCATACTTCTTCATTATTTCATTTCCTATATTTTCTTTAGTAAGTGCTTCTCGTTGAGCCTCTTTGATTTGTGAGTTGAGATTCATGCGAATTTTTATGTTCATTGCTCGTACTTGAATTGGTTCTCGTTCCTTTCTGCTTAAAGCGTCAGCCACCACATTCGCTTTCCCGGGATGATAACGAATTTCACAGTCATAGTCGTTTATTAACTCGACCCACCTACGTTGCCTCATGTTCAGCTGTTTCTGATCAAAAATATGTTGAAGGCTTTTATGATCAGTAAACACAGTGCATTTAACCCCATACAAGTAGTGTCTCCATATCTTCAATGCAAACACGACTGCTCCCAGTTCTAGATCATGCGTCGTATAATTCCGCTCGTGAATCTTTAATTGTCGGGATGCGTATGCAATAACTTTCTTTCGTTGCATAAGAACACAACCAAAACCTTGTCGCGAAGCATCACAATATATTTCAAAATCATCGTTCCCTTCAGGTAACGATAAGATAGGCGCCGTAGTTAACTTCTTTTTCAGTAATTGAAATGCACTCTCCTGCTCAGAAGTCCATTCATATTTCTTCCCTTTTTGTGTTAACGCTGTCAACGGCTTAGCTATTCGGGAAAAATCTTGAATAAACCTTCTATAATAACCGGCTAAACCCAAAAATTGGCGTATCTGCATTGGTGTCTTAGGAGTCTCCCATTTTTCAATGGCTTCAATTTTTGCTGGATCAACCTGAATTCCTTTGCTACTAACAACGTGGCCAAGAAATTGCACTTCTTTTAACCAGAAAGCACATTTAGAAAATTTAGCATATAGCTGTTCTTTTCTTAACAACTCTAATATCAACCTTAAATGCTGTTCATGCTCTTGCTCACTCTTGGAATAGATAAGAATATCATCAATGAAAACGATAACAAACTTATCTAAATATGGACTACAAACTCGATTCATGAGGTCCATGAATACAGCTGGCGCATTCGTCAATCCAAACGGCATGACCAAAAATTCGTAATGACCGTAACGTGTCCGAAAAGCAGTTTTCGGTATATCTTCTTCTTTGACACGTAATTGATGATAACCCGATCTTAGGTCGATTTTCGAATAAACACATGATCCTTGGAGTTGATCAAATAAGTCGTCAATTCTCGGTAGTGGATACCGATTCTTGATAGTTAACTTATTTAATTCACGATAATCTATACACATTCGGAAAGATCCGTCTTTCTTCTTGACGAATAAAATTGGAGCTCCCCACGGTGAAGTACTTGGTCGTATGAATCCACGATCCAGTAATTCTTTTAACTGACTCTGAAGTTCTTTTAACTCGGACGGTGCAAGTCTATATGGAGCACGGGCAACCGGTGCAGCTCCTGGTACAAGATCTATTTGAAATTCTACAGATCTAAATGGAGGTAATCCCGGCAACTCTTCCGGAAATACTTCAGGAAAATCTCTTGCCACAGGCACGTCATTGATGCACTTCTCTTTTTCTTTCTTTTCGACTTTATTAACATGTGCAAAGATAGCATAGCACCCTTTCTTCAAGTACTTTTGAGCTTTCAAATAACTAATGAGTTTTAGCTTTGAGTTACCCTTCTCTCCATAAATCATTACTGGCGTTTTATCCTTACGAGGAATGCGAATTGCCTTCTTGGCGCACACAACTTCAGCTCCTATTTTGGACATCCAGTCCATGCCGATTATTACATCAAAACTTCCTAATTCTACGGGTATCAAATCAATCTTAAATGTTTCTCCGGCTAAATTTATTTTACAATCACGGCAAATTTTATCGGCTTTAATTAGTTTACCATTAGCTAACTCAATCATGTACTTAGCATCTAGAGGTAATGATGAACAATTCAATTTAGCGTGAAAGTCTCTACACACGTAACTTCTATCAGCACCAGTATCAAATATAATAGATGCGGATAAGTTATTAATGGTAAACGTACCCGTAACAAGCTCCGGGTCTTCACATGCCTCTCTAGCATTAATAACAAATGCTCTCCCACGTGCAGGTCCGATATTCTTCTCTGGATTCGGGCACTGGCTCTTATAGTGACCTTGTTTTCCACACCCAAAACAAGTAATGGTAGCCAAAGCAGTTCTATTTGCATTGGTGGCAGGAGTCTTGGTACCATTTGTATTTGTAACGAGAGCCCTACAATCTTCAGCAAGATGACCCTTTCGATTACATTTGTTGCATACCACATTACAGTAACCAGAGTGATGTTTGTGGCATCGGTTGCATAAAGGATTTTGTCCTTTATAACCAAAGCTTAAACCACTACCCGCACCTTGCGTGATTTCTTGTCTCTTAAAAGATTGTTGTTGGTTACCTCGATCATAATTTCCATTCCACTTTCTTTTGTTACCTGATACCTTCACATCAGTATTGGATACTTTCTTATCCATGATGACCTGATCCATTAGCTCGTTTGCCATGGTTATAGCTTCATGAATTGTCTTAGGTTTCGATGCTGTAACATTTGCTTTGACCTTTTTGGGCAAACCATCTTTGTACATTTCAATCTTCCGTTCTTCGGTTAGAACCAATTCAGGACATAGCAAAACTAATTCCATGAATCGCTGATTGTAGTTGGTGATTTCAGTACCAATAACCTGTAACATCCCGCGTTTTTCCGTTAAATTTATTTTAACACCGTCTTTTTTTTTTATTTATAATATCTTTCGTCATTTAATTTGGTATCTTTCGTTAACTAACGTTCATAATAATTCCGTCATTTAATTATAACACCTCTCGTTAACTTGCGTTTTAAAAATATTCGATCGGTTAAATCCCGCACCCGCTTCTAAACTCGAGGGACTAAAATTGACACGGGGCAAACTAGTTGACTAGGTCAACTAGTCCACCCCAATCACCACCATTCAATCACCTCCACCTCTCTCTCTTTCTCTCTAGCAAGAACACACACACAAACACCCAATTCAATCATTCATCATCTAAATTCGATCTAGGAGGCTTACAACAAAACAAATTACATATTTGGAATCCTCTCTTCATCCTCTACAATTTGATACCAACTTCATCTCGTTTGGGTAACATTTCTAAAACTCTAGATTTCTCTAAATTCGTGTTTTTGATTTGAAATGGTGTTAGTTAGTGTCTATGGCTCGTGTCTAGCATGAATATATGATTTACTTGCTCGATTTGTTGTTTTTGGTGTAACTAGTTCAATATGAAAATTTCTTGCTAAATCCTTGATTTTGGATGATCAAATGTTGTTAGATTGTTAAAGTGCATGTTTTAAAAGTGTTACTAGTATCATTAGCTTCGTTTTGATGTATAGGTTGATTAGGGAAACTCCAAGAACATGATTAATGATTTTGTGAACTTGGATTAGGGTTTGATGAGCTTTACATGAACTTTTGATGCGTCAAATGCTATGAGATATTGTTGTTAAGTATTTTGTTGCAATGTGTGTTTGATTACCTTCGAAACGGCATAACATACATGTAAATTGGTTGCCCGAATCATAAAATGCGTTTTTGGAACTTGAACTTTGATTATGAATGTTTAATTACGGTTTTTGGTTGTTGTAAGTGGAAGTTTGATTGATGAAATGTGCTTAGTTGTATTCCTCGTCAAAATACCTTTCCAACGATATATGATAGGCATTATAAGTGTTTGCGGGTCAAGAGTTGGGTTGGAAAAGGTTTTGGTTCGTGCATACTTTGAAAAACTGACCAGAATTCTCTGCCCAGATGGTGGCGCGGCGCGCCCCATCCCCGCGCGGCGCGCGGATTGGCCTGGTCAGATTCTGACCTCTTTGTCCCATTTCACGTGAAATGTTTGACTAGCTACCGACCTCCGATTCACATGAAACTTGTTCTAATATACTTGTATATGAATAATTAGCATAGAAAAATAGTTCGGGACCCGACCCGAACGCGTTGACTTTTTCGTTGACTTTGACCAAGTTTGACTTTTAGTCAAACTTAACCAAACTTTTATACAATCATTCTAACATGCTTTTATACTTGTTTCTTGTATGAAACTCGACAACGTGATTCACATGCTATACTTAATCGAGTCGTAACGAGCCATAGGACTAATTGAACACATTTCACCCGACCTTGTGTCGTAACCGGTTAATTGATATAACTTACTTGTTTAGGTCAAGGCTAAGCAATTTTCATGCACACGTTTACTTGTTGAAGTACCTTTATACTCGTGCACTCGAGGTGAGATCATAGTCCCACCTTTTCAACAACTTTTATACTTTTAAATCGTGGGCTGAGAAAACATATACTTTGTTACATCTTGTACTACTTACTTTTATGTTTTGAACACAAGTGTGAAAACAAACATTCCACGTGCGAGTTAGAACAAAAATGCCTCAATTCGATTATCATTAGTTACACTTGCAGGGTGTAAGCGAGAACTTATATTGTGTGGCCATACGGGTTTAACAAACCCTCATTCGGACGGTTCGCTACCGTTATGCGGATGAAATATATTTTTGTGTTTTAGTGTGGGTTCTAGCACTGTGTGATGGGGTAACGTTGGTTAAGTTTTGATAATTGAGTGCTCGCGTATAACAACACTTTTGGAATGCAAATGATTTGGATAATCTACGTTATGGAA
Organism: Rutidosis leptorrhynchoides; assembly: GCF_046630445.1. Classification (NCBI taxonomy): domain Eukaryota; kingdom Viridiplantae; phylum Streptophyta; class Magnoliopsida; order Asterales; family Asteraceae; genus Rutidosis; species Rutidosis leptorrhynchoides. The sequence goes on along the minus strand of NC_092336.1, from coordinate 517,846,227 downwards.
ATACAAAATCTTGTGGTTCAAAAACAACGTTTAATACTTACTAAACCTATGATTTAACCAACGTTTTCGTTGACAGATTTCTATGTTTTTCTCAGGTCTTGCACGATATGTGATACATGCTTCCGCTCACTATTTGATACTTGCATCCGATGTCGAGTATACATGCATTTCATGGAGCGTCTTTTGACTTTACTTTAAACCGTGTCGCCTAGATTTCAATCGTACTTATAACGTTGTAACTTAACTTTTGGTTGAACAATTCTTGTAAACTTTGAAACAATCTTTATTTTGAAATGAAGGCGACATATTTTGGTCAAACGTTATCTTAAAGACTTATAATCAGGTAATGGGACCCACGTAGCCGACGCCGTCACTTGACGATTTGTCGGGGTCGCTACAAGTGGTATCAGAGCCTTGGTTGTAGGGATTTAGAGTTCATTTGTGTCCACCCCGAGTCATAGGGTACATAGGTGAATCTAGACTACAACCGACATATAGACTGAAGTAGGGATTACTTGACTAATTGTGCATTTATACTCGAACTCTTCTATCATATCTAACTCGTATTCGATCTTAATCTTAAGTTGATAAATTTTGTTGATGCGCCACCTTGACTTTATGAAGTAATGTTAAATGCACATGAGAATCAGGGTAATATAATTTCCGGGATTATATTACGGTGATTCACATGGACGTTCCGACATTATGACATAAAGAATTTAAGGCGAGTCAAGGAAAATTTTCTCTACATCATCATTCCCTATCATGATTAGTATTATTGAGAATACTAATCAACGATATTCTTGTGTCTTGAAGGAACAATGCTTCCCCGTCGCGGACCACGTAATGAAACTTCTGAACAAGCTTTTCAACGCATGATAGCCACCGCCATAGGTGCGGCTATGGCTAGTATCTCCTCCGACATCAATAACAACCACAACCACAACAACCATGGAGCCGGTAATTCAAACGAGGGTTGCTCCTACAAAACTTTCATGGGGTGCAAACCTCACACCTTCGATGGGACCGGAGGACCGGTTGTGCTCACCCGATGGTTTGAGCAAACAGAAGCCGTTTTTAGCATAAGCGGTTGTCGGGACCAAGACAAAGTCAAATATTCCACCCACACTTTTGCCGGTATCGCCCTCACATGGTGGAATACGTATGTGCTGTCGGTGGGTATCGATGAAGCCCACACACTCTCATGGGCCGACTTAAAGAAAAAGATGATCACCGAATACTTCCCGCGCGAAGAGACCCGTAAGCTCGAACACGAACTAAGAACTTTAAAAGCGGTCGGGAATGACCTAAAGGCATATAATCAACGATTTTCTGAGCTATCCTTGATGTGTCCAAACCTCGTGACCCCCGAACCTCTAAGGGTTGAACTTTACATGGATGGTCTTCCCAAGAGCATCAAACAAGGAGTAATGTCATCCAAACCCAGTAATCACCAAGAGGCCCTGAATATGGCCCGTCAATTGATCGAAACGGTAGACGAGATTGAAGTGCCGGCACCTAAAGCCGAGGATGAGTCGGGTGACAACAAAAGAAAATGGGAAGCCCCCCAATCGAGTAACTACAACAACAACTTTTCCAAGGAACCTCTCACCCCCGTCGGCAAGAAAAGTTATGCCGGGACACGACCTTTTTGCAACAAATGTCACAAGCATCATTTTGGTGAATGTGGCAAGCTAATTTGCCATCGGTGCCAAGGTAGTGGTCATATTGCCAAGTATTGTGGAAGTACCGCCCCCGTCACTCAAAAGGGGCCCGACGCACCAAAGCCGAGTATTTGCTACAAATGTGGCCAATCGGGTCATTTTAGGAATGAATGCCCAAAGAATAAAGCAAAAACCAACGCGCGCCGTTGAACTTACAACATCGACACCTAGGATGCCCGAGACGATGATGGACTAGTCACGGGTACGTTTCTTCACAACAAACCGTATATTTCATACTTATTCGATTCGAGTACCGTTAGACGTTTTATAACCAAGGATTTGACTCGTGCTCTTTATATTCCACCTCTTTCCCCCAGATACTACTTAGACGATTTAAGCGACCAACGGAAAAATATTGTGTGCCTATAAATATTATCGGAGGATATACGTTAAGAAATTGAACTCGACACCAATAGAACTAAGGAACTCAAAACCTATTCATTAAGGAGAAATTGTTGCCTTACATTTATGTATAGATTATTGTGAACTAAGTAACTTTCGGTTGGAAACCAATACTCTCTTCCTCGTATCCATTACCTCATGATTATTTGCGTGGATCCCGTGTATTCCAAATCGACCTCCGTTCTGGTTATCATCAATTGGGGGTTAAGAGAGACGATGTCTCCTAAGCCATTTCCGAACTCGCAACGTTAGTTGTAAATCTCTCTTAGTACCGTTTAATTTATTTAGGACTCCGTCCGTATTCATGAACCTCCTAAACCGCGTATGCAAATTCATATAGACTAATCTGTTATCGTATTTATAGATGACATCTTAACTTATTCAAGTAAAGAAGGAAAACGAACAACATCACCATCTTAAGCTCGAACTTTTGAGAAAAGAGCAACTCTATACCAAATTCTCCGAGTGAGAATTTCTGTTGAACGAAGTCCAATTTTCTAGACCATGATGTTAATGGTCAAGGCATTACGATCAATCTCGAAATCAAGCCACATGTAATCAGGAAACTCTCCCAAATCAGACTTATATTCGTAAAAATATTAGATCTCACCGGTTGTTACCGAAGATTAATTTCTGACTTTTCTCGTGTGTTATCGCCAAGAAAAAGCCGTGCGCCTGCGGGCAAAGCGGACAATATTGTGGTCATGTTAAGCTGGGGTGTTACAGAATGGTATCACACGGTGTCACACGACTTTTAAACTCGTTAACTCACTAAGGAAAACTCTAAACCTCTCCGTGTTCGAACCTTGAGCGTGATTCTTCACACCAATACTTCTAGTTAAAATCGTATAGCAACAGATGGAAATCGAACATGGAAATATTTCTATTTGAACGCCGAAAGGCATACTCTCTCGACTCAAAAAAAAAAAAAAAAAAAAAAAAAAAAAAAAAAAACATAACTAAAATTCGTTATTTTACACGAAGAATTCGAATACTAAATTGTGGATCCGATCAAACTTCTCGTCATCACGTACCACACTACATACCTCTGTTATTTCACCGTCACCGTCTAATATTACTGGAATTTAAGATAACACACAATCCAACGATACTTCACTCTTCTTTGACTTAACGCCCTTGTGTTTCTGATAATCGGTCAACTATTATTCAACCCCGAACTATACAACTACGTGTACTACCTCGTTTCTCTTTCAGACTTCAACTTTTGACAACTAGAGGCACGTTATGGCAACCTCGAGATACAAGCTCATCCTATTCTAAGTCCTCATTTCACTCCTATCTTTATCGCTCGCATTTCCGTTTAAAGAAATTCCTCATATTACCTAAGTATTCGCCACGAGGGTGAATAGTCCTAACGAACATTTTTTCGAACCCTAACTAACTTGTTCAAACGTATCTTAAGAGATTCTATTCCAACACGGCGTATCTTTGTCAATTATTCCGTATCGAAGTACTCGTTTCACTTCTAGTTTTACAAGAAACCCTGGAGACCCGCTTAGACATGAGTACCACGTACCACCCACAAACCGATGAACCGAGCAAACGAACGATTTACGTCTTGGAAAGACATGTCACAAACTCGTATTGTCACCTTTAGTAGATCACTCGTACAACAGTAGTTACCACTCGTGTGTTCACACGCACTTTTCGAAACCCTATATGACCGCTAATGTCATACCCCTGTTCATTTAACCAAAGCATGTGGCAAGCAAATCACCGAATCTGAACTCCATCAAGAAACAACAATTGAGATCGTTCAAGTCCGAGAAAGGCTCGAGATGACCCGTAGTCGCCAGAAGAGTTATACCAAACTTAGGTAAAAAAAAAAAAAAAAAAAAAAAACCTCACAAATCCCAGCGTGTCACCGCGTAATATTGAGAAACCGCACCTTGGAAAGGTGTAATCCATTTTGGAAAATCGAGAAAGGCTATATCCGCAATATCGAACCTTTTGAAACCTTGGGGCGTATTGGAACCGCTTCCTATCGTTTATAACTTCCGGCTAAATTAAGTTTCCGTTTACCCTACATTTCGTGTAACAAACTTAGAAACGTGTCCTGCGTAACAGGAACGTGCAATCCTTCTAGATGCACCAACTATTGATGACAAACTCCTCCTCGTAGGGAAAACCGGCTGAACTTGTGGATCGTAAAACCAAGCCCTAATACAACGTAAGACCCCGACTATCCGGATTCGGGGAATGTCCAAGAAAGTACCTTCAATCATTCGTAGAGTTACTACACTAGGTCTCGAGTAAGAGACATCGACTATTACTTCCAACTAAATTTCGGGACGAAATTTCTTTTGAGGTGTGGATAATGTAACATCCCGCGTTTTTCCGTTAAATTTATTTTAACACCGTCTTTTTTTTTATTTATAATATCTTTCGTCATTTAATTTGGTATCTTTCGTTAACTAACGTTCATAATAATTCCGTCATTTAATTATAACACCTCTCGTTAACTTGCGTTTTAAAAATATTCGATCGGTTAAATCCCGCACCCGCTTCTAAACTCGAGGGACTAAAATTGACACGGGGCAAACTAGTTGACTAGGTCAACTAGTCCACCCCAATCACCACCATTCAATCACCTTCACCTCTCTCTCTTTCTCTCTAGCAAGAACACACACACAAACACCCAATTCAATCATTCATCATCTAAATTCGATCTAGGAGGCTTACAACAAAACAAATTACATATTTGGAATCCTCTCTTCATCCTCTACAATTTGATACCAACTTCATCTCGTTTGGGTAACATTTCTAAAACTCTAGATTTCTCTAAATTCGTGTTTTTGATTTGAAATGGTGTTAGTTAGTGTCTATGGCTCGTGTCTAGCATGAATATATGATTTACTTGCTCGATTTGTTGTTTTTGGTGTAACTAGTTCAATATGAAAATTTCTTGCTAAATCCTTGATTTTGGATGATCAAATGTTGTTAGATTGTTAAAGTGCATGTTTTAAAAGTGTTACTAGTATCATTAGCTTCGTTTTGATGTATAGGTTGATTAGGGAAACTCCAAGAACATGATTAATGATTTTGTGAACTTGGATTAGGGTTTGATGAGCTTTACATGAACTTTTGATGCGTCAAATGCTATGAGATATTGTTGTTAAGTATTTTGTTGCAATGTGTGTTTGATTACCTTCGAAACGGCATAACATACATGTAAATTGGTTGCCCGAATCATAAAATGCGTTTTTGGAACTTGAACTTTGATTATGAATGTTTAATTACGGTTTTTGGTTGTTGTAAGTGGAAGTTTGATTGATGAAATGTGCTTAGTTGTATTCCTCGTCAAAATACCTTTCCAACGATATATGATAGGCATTATAAGTGTTTGCGGGTCAAGAGTTGGGTTGGAAAAGGTTTTGGTTCGTGCATACTTTGAAAAACTGACCAGAATTCTCTGCCCAGATGGTGGCGCGGCGCGCCCCATCCCCGCGCGGCGCGCGGATTGGCCTGGTCAGATTCTGACCTCTTTGTCCCATTTCACGTGAAATGTTTGACTAGCTACCGACCTCCGATTTACATGAAACTTGTTCTAATATACTTGTATATGAATAATTAGCATAGAAAAATAGTTCGGGACCCGACCCGAACGCGTTGACTTTTTCGTTGACTTTGACCAAGTTTGACTTTTAGTCAAACTTAACCAAACTTTTATACAATCATTCTAACATGCTTTTATACTTGTTTCTTGTATGAAACTCGACAACGTGATTCACATGCTATACTTAATCGAGTCGTAACGAGCCATAGGACTAATTGAACACATTTCACCCGACCTTGTGTCGTAACTGGTTAATTGATATAACTTACTTGTTTAGGTCAAGGCTAAGCAATTTTCATGCACACGTTTACTTGTTGAAGTACCTTTATACTCGTGCACTCGAGGTGAGATCATAGTCCCACCTTTTCAACAACTTTTATACTTTTAAATCGTGGGCTGAGAAAACATATACTTTGTTACATCTTGTACTACTTACTTTTATGTTTTGAACACAAGTGTGAAAACAAACATTCCACGTGCGAGTTAGAACAAAAATGCCTCAATTCGATTATCATTAGTTACACTTGCAGGGTGTAAGCGAGAACTTATATTGTGTGGCCATACGGGTTTAACAACCCCTCATTCGGACGGTTCGCTACCGTTATGCGGATGAAATATATTTTTGTGTTTTAGTGTGGGTTCTAGCACTGTGTGATGGGGTAACGTTGGTTAAGTTTTGATAATTGAGTGCTCGCGTATAACAACACTTTTGGAATGCAAATGATTTGGATAATATACGTTATGGAAATACAAAATCTTGTGGTTCAAAAACAACGTTTAATACTTACTAAACCTATGATTTCACCAACGTTTTCGTTGACAGATTTCTATGTTTTTCTCAGGTCTTGCACGATATGTGATACATGCTTCCGCTCACTATTTGATACTTGCATCCGATGTCGAGTATACATGCATTTCATGGAGCGTCTTTTGACTTTACTTTAAACCGTGTCGCCTAGATTTCAATCGTACTTATAACGTTGTAACTTAACTTTTGGTTGAACAATTCTTGTAAACTTTGAAACAATCTTTATTTTGAAATGAAGGCGACATATTTTGGTCAAACGTTATCTTAAAGACTTATAATCAGGTAATGGGACCCACGTAGCCGACGCCGTCACTTGACGATTTGTCGGGGTCGCTACATAACCTTCAGACTTCGTAACTCATCTTCCAACTTCCTAACCTCATTCCTTGGACAATATTCGTTGATTAACATTGTTTTGAATTCTTCCCACGGAGTATCATAAGCTACATCTCCTCCTACAGCCTTCACATAATTTTTCCACCACGTGAGTGCACTGTCTTGTAAAGTGCACGATGCATACTTGGTCATGTCCTTTTCAACACAACCACTGATTTTAAACACAGTCTCCATCTTTTCTATCCACAGGGTTAAACCGATCGGTCCTTCTGTTCCACTGAATGATGAGGGCTTGCAAGCTTGAAAAGTTTTGTAAGTGCACCCCACACGAGGATTTGGGTTAACTGCAGCACCTCTTGCAGCCTCGACCCATAACATTCTGTCGTTCACTCGCTGATTGATGAGTTCCTGGATTTCTTGTTCCGTCATTCGGTTCAATCGCGCCATATTCTTCTATAAGAATGAAAAGAAAATAATTATTCACATGGAATATTATAGATGTAGTGTATATTTACAGTACATTATAGCTTATTAATAATATGAACCAGGTATTATTATAAAAGCCTTTTCTTCTTATTAGCGTTTTATAATTATATCTAGGGTAGTACCTACCCGTTAATGTCCATACTTAATAGCTTAGTACAGAATCAATTACTACCATCTAAATAATACTTAACCATGGAAAATTATTTCATTTCACACTTCACTATTTTACATATGCTTATCTTACATCGAACATTAAGCAAACCACACTAATAATATTATACAAAACATTATATGATCCCATGGTTTAATACGGCAGCGCATCGTTTGGTCTATTTTCTAGGACGTTTAGGTTCAAAGAATCGCTTAACGCTTATCCTGGCTGTCTGCCTATATTTTGGCTGTGGGACTGAAGAACTGGATGCCGGGATAGAACGAATAGGAATAGCGGGAATAGGGGTGGTAGTGTCTAGTGGAGTTGGTGCCACATCATCCTTATTAAACTCAGGATTTGAATTTTCTAATTCATTAGCCTTTCGTTTCTTTCCTAGTTCGAACTCTTCTTTTGTAATTTCCTGTATTTCTTCCTCGGGTTCACTTTCCTCCTCGGGTTCACTTTCCTCCTCGGGTTCACTTTCCGGGTTCTCTATAGTCGGTTCATCCGGAATTTGTGAGTCTTCCCCAAAGATATTATTTTCATCATCGGATAGGTTAATGACTGGAACACCATCTGAAGATTCTGGTTCGGAGTCGCTGAATGTGATAACAAGTTTTGAGCCCGACATCTATCACACAACAACTAACCCATTAGTACTACATAATATTTACATATAAATTTTAACCAACAATGATAAGCAATGGTTTTTAAATTAGACCCGGTCAAAGTCCAGACTTACTAATGTATCCTAACGACTTATCAGTTAGACACACTAATGCAAACCTGGTTCGCTAAGACCACCGCTCTGATACCACATGTCATAACCCGTCCTTAACCATAAGAACGTGTTAGATAACGTATGATTTCATTGCGAGGTATTGACCTCTATATGCAACATTTTTAAAAGAAAAACTGCATATATTATACATTACAAACCATGATCTTTATTTTGTCCAAAGCTTGTATCAAAAATAAGGATCATGGTTTGTAATGTATAATATATGCAGTTTTTCTTTTAAAAATGTTGCATATAGAGGTCAATACCTCGCAATGAAATCATATGTTATCTAACACGTTCTTATGGTTAAGGACGGGTTATGACAAGTTTCGTTACAAAGTTTGTTTTACTAATCGATTTTAATGGAGAAGATGAGGAAGAAATAAGGGATAACAGAATAACAGTTTAAATAAAAATAAGTTAGTGATTATATCAGAAAAAGAAAAGCAGTCTAATGGTTAGCAGTGTTTGTGATAAGCGAGAGGTCGGGGGTTCGAGCCCAGGCGTGGGTTGTTTTTTTTAGAACAAATTCGTTTGAGGTAGTCTTTTGTTATTTTTTTATTATTATTATCATTATTAATATTATTACTATTATTATTATTATTAATCTAATTTGATTATTATTGTAAAATTATTATCAGTATTAAAGTTATTATTATTGTCATTATTATTACTAATACAAGTAATAAATGTTATTTACTCATAAATTACAAAAAGGGGTAATATTAGTAATATTGTAAATATAAGTATTAGTACTATTATTAGGTAATAGTATTATTATTGTTAGAATTATTATTATTATTATTATTATTATTATTATTATTATTATTATTATTATTATGTAATATAAAAATCAATTGTTATAATTACTATCAATATTATTATTGTTATTATTATTAGTATTATAATTATTTCAAAAATTATTATCATAACTATAAATTTTATTAATGATATCATTAAAATTATCAGTATTATTATTAGTAATATCAATATCCTTATCATTAAAAGTATTTTGATTATGAGAATAAAAGTTTTTTTTTAATATTATTATTAAGATTATAAGTATATATATAAATTTATGGATTTAAAAACTATGGATAAAATTATGATTTAAGTGAAATATAAATTAGTATTATCATTATTAATATCATTTCATTACTACTAGAATTATTATTATCATTAAAATAACTATTAGATATACAAAACTATATGTACTACATATAACATAACCAAATTTAATATTTTTATATACAAAAAGAATATATGAAACATATATATATATATATATATATATATATATATATATATATATATATATATATATATATATATATATATATATAAATAATAGAATTAATAAATTAAAAATATATAAATCTATTCGATTACAAGTATATGTTTTAATATATGTACGAATGATATATGTTCGTGAATCCGAGGCCAACCCTGCATTGTTCAATGTCGTCATATGTATTTTTACTACAAAATACAGTATTGTGAGTTTCATTTGCTCCCTTTTTAAATGCTTTTGCAATATATATTTTTGAGACTGAGAATACATGCGCTGCTTTTATAACAGTTTTACGAAATAGACACAAGTAATCGAAACTACATTCTATGGTTGAATGATTGAAGCCGAATATGCCTCTTTTTGCTTGGTAGCCTGAGAATTAGTAAACCGATCTACTAATTGACGCGAATCCTAAAGATAGATCTATTGGGCCTAACGAACCTCATCCAAAGTACCGGATGCTTTAGTACTTCGATTTCATTTTTATCATGTCCGAAGGATTTCTAGGAATGATAAGGGATATTCTTATATGCATCTTGTTAATGTCGGTTACCAGGTATTCAATCCATATGAATGATATTTTTGTCTCTATGCATGGGACGTATATTTATGAGAAATGGAAATCTTGTAGTTTATTAAAATGATGGAAATGATTATTTATGTTAAACTAATGAACTCACCAACCGTTTGGTTGACACTTTAAAGCATGTTTATTCTCAGGTACGAAAGAAATCTTCCGCTGTGTATTTGCTCATTTTAAGAATATTACTTGGAGTCAGTCATGACATATTTCAAAAGACGTTGCATTAGAGTCGTTGAGTTTATCAAGATTATTATTAAGTTAATTATAGTTGGATATATTATGAAATGGTATGCATGCCGTTAACTTTTGATGAAAATCAAGTTTATCTTTTAAAAACGAATGCAATGTTTGTAAAATGTATCATATAGAAGTCAAGTACCTCGCGATGTAATCAACTATTATGAATCGTTTATAATCGATATGGACTTCGTCCGGATGGATTAGGACGGGTCGTTAGAGTTGGTATCAGAGCGGTGGTCGTAGCGAACCAGGTCTGCATTAGTGTGTATAACTGATAAGTCGTTAGGATGCATTAGTGAGTCTGGACTTCGACCGTGTCTGCATATCAAAAGTTTTGCTTATTATTTTTGTCAGAAATCATCTGCTTATCATCCTTAGGAAATTACCTGTTCATTATTCTTAGTCTAGACATGTTTTACTGCATTGACTGCATGAATAGTGTATAGACAAAATTCATATCTTAGCGTATCTGACAATTCATATCTTAGCGTATCTGTTGCTGTAGACCTTGCCTGATATCTCTCATAAATTTTTCCGTAATTTAAGGGATCATGTACTATATATATCTATGCATATTATGCATTGAGAATACATCCAACTATCAATTGCTGTCACTAAACTCTTCATACCAAAAAAATTTGCTGTGATCGCGTAAGATGGCCTCTACGAATCGACCACGTTCCTCTGACTCCGAAGACAGCATGATAGGAGCACACCAACCAATCAACTACCGTGAATACTGGATAAAATGGGGGTGGGTTCATGACATACTCACCCTATGGAGAAGGGAAGAAGGTACTCCATATCATGAACCGAATCTACCACCTAACCTTGGAGTACTCGACCCGCTCACCGGCGAACCTGTTCGCAACACCGTTTATACCCTTTTTGCAAGAATTTTTCATCTTGAGGCTACCATTAATGGAACTAGAGAAGATATCCGACCTCTACCTCACACTGATAACCAACCAGGGTTAGTAGAAGAAGTTAAAGAACTCCGAGCTCGAGTGTTAACTTTAGAGAGCATGGTACACAATTTGCAAGCACCAGCAGTATCACCAACACCAGTAACATCACCAGCCTCAGCACCAACAGTACTAGTACCACCAACAACAACATCCGCATCACCAGCTTTGACATTTCATTCTGTACCTCGAGTATAATCATCGTTCTACATGACGTTCTACATCATTTTTCTTCGTTCGACATAGCGATAATGTAATCTCTAATGTTTTAGAGATTATATATTCTTGTTCTAACGGTAAATCAAATGAGTTTAATATCATATTGAGTCATTAAACCCATGATTACATCTGAAGAAAATATATAGGTATATATATTTTTTCATAAAGATTGTAATTAAAAATTCTTTCGTACAAACTGTTAATGGTGAAAATATTTTAACGGGTATGTAATACCCAAGGAATATTTATATTTCACATTAATAAGTACACTGTACATTCTTCCAAATTTAATTCAATAGTCATTTACTATCCTATTTACAACCACCGATATACGTATCCGTCCACCGCAGAATAACCCTTTTTCATTCAATTTCATATTTAGATTTTTATCTATCATAATCCAACAAGTGGCATAATGAAGAAAACATTGGACAAAAATAAAAATTTGTTAGAAACAAACAAATTAACCATGAGAAAATTTTGTTAAGAATCCACGCTAACAAAATCCTAGCCAACTGTTCCTAGCTAACTGATTACATTTTATTTATCGCAGTTTATTTATCGCAATTTAATTATCGCAATTTTATTTATCGTCATTTAATTTCTGTTATTTACTTTACGCATTTTATTTATCGTCATTTAATTTCTGTATTTATTTTACGCACTTTAAATATCGGGACACGTATACAAGGTTTTGACATATCATATTGACGCATATATATATATATATATATATATATATATATATTATTTGGAATAACCATAGACACTCTATATGCAGTAATGATCGAGTTCTCTATACCGGGTTGAGGTTGATTCTACAATAATATATATAATTTGAGTTGTGATCGAGTCTGATACATGTATATAACGGGTCACGACACGTATTAATTAATTCGAATATTATATTAAACTATATATGAATTGTTGAACTATAAATTGTGGACTGCTAACTGTGGACTGTCAACATTGGACAATTAAAATGAATTAAAATATTGATTATAACATATGAAACTAAACAATTCTTTAAGTTTGCCACTTGATTTTATCTTAAACATCATTTGTATCTTGACAATTACAATCTGCGTTCAAACCTTTCATGATTCTTAAAAACACCTCAATCGAAAGGATGAATCAACCGCACTTTACCTACAGAAGAAAAGATTGATACATATAGTTATGCACCTGAAAAAGAGTAAACGTTTAACATGTAGCAGTGCTAATTCCTTAGCATTATTATTACCCAAAATAACTTGGTAATCTCTTTTGAAGTAGTAAATTTTGTCACAGCTCCAGCAAGTCAACTTCGACTTTTCGTTAGAAACAACCTTATTATAACCTTGATATATATGCGTACTCTTTTATTGTTACCAGAGAAACCTTTTATATTCCACCATATTACCAGCAGACGAACCAGCAACCTCGTTGATTCTCTGCTTAAATCTCTCTGATAAATCATTATATTTATTCATTGAAACCCTATCATATACTCATTCGCATTTTGTAACGAGAACTGACATACCAATTATCGGGAATCAGCAATCAGTACTTTGAAAACTCACCGCATATATGCATCAACAGTTATATGTATAACATTTATCTCTTAGAATTATTATCTTTCATTCAGAAATTCTGAAAAGCACCCAGTCTGCAAATCAATACTCTGAATGTTGAAAAAGCTGAATGAAGCAGCAGAAACCGTAGACAACCGTAAACGACCTTAATCATTGGGAGTTTGATGATAAAGAATAGTATGTTGGAAAAGCTCAGAAAAGTTGGAACTATAAAACGGATTGAGCTAACCACGAAGGATACCAAGGACAAATACAAGGACCATACTCTATATTCAAAGAATCCAGGTAATGCTGGATCCTGAAATCTTTAGAGAATATCTTGCTCCGAAGTCATGTTAAAATCTTGCGAAAAACTTTTCTTCATCAACCATCGAACTTAGAAATTCCAAAATATCATCATAAATATCTTCGATATTTCTGAAGATATTTTCATAAATATTCTCGTCCGAAATTATTTATCTCTTCGCATTATCTGTGTTACATCATAAAGGAAACTGTTTTATTTTCTAAATTTTGAAACCTTCGAGTTTAGATTATGAATGATTTTGAAGTAATGTTGAAAATTGATGCATGAGTTAGTATAATATAATAACACTTGTTCAACGTGATTATATTACAGTAAGTCATGCTGAGTTTCTAATGGGACGTGATGATTCACAGATCATAACGTCATCATGTGCCCTGTTACATAACTCTTTCATTCTGCTTAATTTCTGAACATATCAAAAAAATATATTCTTGGTAGTTCTATTCTCAGTGATTCTGGTAATTTGACAAATCAAATCGTGCTATTACGTTCTTTCTTGTTTAGAACAGTAAGTTCATTCGAAATTCCATACTTACGAATTCTGGACCGTTACTCGCTTTACTAGAGGTTGGGAGGATAATAAAAAGGCAAAGAGCTTCAAAATATAAGAGAAAATATAAAGTCCAATAACAACATGGAAGTTACAAACCGTGGATATTAATACGAATAGCAATATAAACACACGGTAGAATTAAGAATAGTATCACCCCAAGGTAATAGTAGAAGTAAACAGATTTTCTTAGTGGAAGATTGAAAAGAAGGATGACAGAAATTATTATTTAGGAAAAATAGCGAGGATTAGAACGGGATTAAGCATTTTCACAATCTTTTAGATGTATGAACTAAGAAAGAAAGTATAGGAATGGTGAGAATAATGGAACGGAAGAGCTTAATTTATAATGGGAATACCAGACAGAGTAATCGAGGCAGATCACCGTATTTAATTATAGAGATCTTAATTTCCTTAATCGCCGAAGAATCAAATCCTTTAGATTTCGAAGATTTTCTTTAAATCCCTTGAATTCCGGAATTCAACAGTGACTATGTCAAAAGTTAAGGCGTACCTTAATTTCTAAATTCAACCATGACTAGTCAAAAGTTATGATGAAACTAGTCTTTCTCTTTTCATTATTTTATGATAGCTTCACTCGTACGCTTTGAATAATCGAATCGTTTTATCTATATTAATCAACAATGATAAAACTCTATTTATCAACCCAGGTTCGTCATGAAAACATTTTTAGTGTTAGCCATGATGACCACACTCAAATTTCGGGATGAAATTTCTTTAACGGGTAGGTACTGTGATGACCCGGAAATTTCCGACCAAATTTAAACCTAATCTTTATATGTTTCCGACACGATAAGCAAAGACTCTAATGTTAAGCCTTAAAACTTTTGGAACTGTTTATATGAAATCATTGTCCTTCAACTGTTCCCGACGATTCACGAACAACTATGTATAAATAAATATGTAAATATATATATATATATATATATATATATATATATATATATATATATATATATATATATATATATATATATAATTGTATATATATATTTGAATTAATATAACACCATTTAATCATTTGAATTAAAGTAAAATGCAAAATGATTAAGTTGTTATTTAAAATAAACATATATATAGATATATATATATATATGAATTCTATACACAATTAATATTATATGTATGTTGTAATAGATATTATATATATAAATAATAAATATCCAAATATGTTATATAAGTATTACGTGATTAATATTTGTAATATTATTAAATTAAAGTTATTATATTACTTTCTTTATTAATATTGATATCAGTATTATTAATTTAATATATAGTATATATATAAGAGATTTGACACGCATAATTTTTTATAACAATATTATTGGTATTACTTACACTATTATTATTAATATTGATATTAATAGTATTATTTGTATTGGTAATATTATTATAATATATAATATATAGATATTAAAATTGAAACATATGGCTTGATATTACTAAGTATTATTAATAAGTATTATCATTAAGAACCATTAACAGTATTATATATTATTATTATTATTATTATTATTATTATTATTATTATTATTATTATTATCATTATTATTATTATTATAAAAACAACACAATTTAATAATATTAATATTAATAATATCATTATATATATATTATTATAACTTTTAGTATTATTATCCTAAATATTAATATTATGATAATTATTGAAATTCTGTATTAATATGCTATTATTATTAATAATATTTCAGTATTATTATTATTATTATTTATTATTAATAAAATTATTATTAATATATATATATATATATATATATATATATATATATATATATATATATATATATATATATATATATATATATATATATATATATATATATATATATATATATATATATATATAACGTATATATAGAGATTGGGAATCAAAGTCTGTTTCATGTAATTGTCATACTGTTTTTGATTTACAACATTAGTACAAATCACGAATTCAATTATCAGATCACTCCAAGAATCAGTTTGAAGTTATTATCATTTTTTTATTATATTTTTTTTTCTTTCTGGTTAATATAATCTGTGGAATTCATTCATCTATAAAACAAGTATTTGATCTCACATTACGCGTAATTAATTCAATTCTTTATCTCCACTATCAACTATTATCACTACAACCTTTATCAATTTTAATTAATCAAAGAGAAGTAGAAACAGACCCGTCCAGACCCCTGTTCTTCATCTTTAATTCCAAAAGCTCAAATTCGTAACATTTTTTAAAATCTAGAAATGCAGATTTGTTGGAAATCTTTCACTTAAACTATCTGCAAAGTTTCAATTTCCAATTTTTCATATTAAATTCAAATTTCTGAGTCAAAGTTTCAAGTTAAAAAGTCAAACAGTTCGATCTTTGTAAAATTCGTATTCGTTTGAATGTTTTAAGTGCATTTAAGGTTACAAAAAGTTTTTAGGAGAAATTTACAACCTATTTCATGTAATAATCAATATCTAAAACATCCTAATTTTTGAAAATCAAATCTGAGTTCATAACGGGTTCATACACTGTTATTTTTTTTTTATTTATTTTATCTCATTCTCTATAATCTCAATCACCTCACACTAATTGGGTTCTGTTTCGTTATTAAATTTTAAAACAAACAGATTTTAGTTTCGTTACAAAGTTTTTTTTACTAATCGATTTTAATGGAGAAGATGAGGAAGAAATAAGGGATAACAGAATAACAGTTTAAATAAAAATAAATTAGTGATTATATCAGAAAAAGAAAAGCAGTCGATTGGTTAGCAGTGTTTGTGATAAGCGAGAGGTCGGGGGTTCGAGCCCGGGCGTGGGTTGTTTTTTTTAGAACAAATTCGTTTGAGGTAGTCTTTTGTTATTTTTTTTATTATTTTCATTATTAATATTATTACTATTATTACTATCATTATTATTATTAATCTAATTTGATTATTATTGTAAAATTATTATCAGTATTAAAGTTATTATTATTATCATTATTATTACTAATACAAGTAATAAATGTTATTTACTCATAAATTACAAAAAGGGGTAATATTAGTAATATTATAAATATAAGTATTAGTACTATTATTAGGTAATAGTATTATTATTGTTAGAATTATTATTATTATTATTATTATTATTATTATTATTATTATTATTATTATTATTATTATTATTATTATTATTATTATGTAATATAAAAATCAATTGTTCTAATTACTATCAATATTATTATTGTTATTATTATTAGTATTATAATTATTTCAAAAATTATTATCATAACTATAAATTTTATTAATGATATCATTAAAATTATCAGTATTATTATTAGTAATATCAATATCCTTATCATTAAAAGTATTTTGATTATGAGAATAAAAGATTTTTTTTTAATATTATTATTAAGATTATAAGTATATATATAAATTTATGGATTTAAAAACTATGGATAAAATTATGATTTAAGTTAAATATAAATTAGTATTATCATTATTAATATCATTTCATTACTACTAGAATTATTATTATCATTAAAATAACTATTAGATATACAAAACTATATGTACTACATATAACATAACCAAATTTAATATTTTTATATACAAAAAGAATATATGAAACATATATATATATATATATATATATATATATATATATATATATATATATATATATATATATATATATATATATATATATATATATATATATATATATATATAATAGAATTAATAAATTAAAAATATATAAATCTATTCGATTACAAGTATATGTTTTAATATATGTACGAATGATATATGTTCGTGAATCCGAGGCCAACCCTGCATTGTTCAATGTCGTCATATGTATTTTTACTACAAAATACAGTATTGTGAGTTTCATTTGCTCCCTTTTTAAATGCTTTTGCAATATATATTTTTGGGACTGAGAATACATGCGTTGCTTTTATAACAGTTTTACGAAATAGACACAAGTAATCGAAACTACATTTTATGGTTGAATGATCGAAGCCGAATATGCCTCTTTTTGCTTGGTAGCCTAAGAATTAGTAAACCGATCTACTAATTGACGCGAATCCTAAAGATAGATCTATTGGGCCTAACGAACCCCATCCAAAGTACCAGATGCTTTAGTACTTCGATTTCGTTTTTATCATGTCCGAAGGATTTCCAGGAATGATAGGGAATATTCTTATATGCATCTTGTTAATGTCGGTTACCAGGTGTCCAATCCATATGAATGATATTTTTGTCTCTATGCATGGGACGTATATTTATGAGAAATGGAAATCTTGTGGTCTATTAAAATGATGGAAATGATTATTTATGTTAAACTAATGAACTCACCAACCGTTTGGTTGACACTTTAAAGCATGTTTATTCTCAGGTACGAAAGAAATCTTCCGCTGTGCATTTGCTCATTTTAAGAATATTACTTGGAGTCAGTCATGACATATTTTAAAAGACGTTGCATTCGAGTCGTTGAGTTTATCAAGATTATTATTAAGTCAATTATAGTTGGATATATTATGAAATGGTATGCATGCCGTTAACTTTCGATGAAAAGCAAGTTTATCTTTTAAAAACGAATGCAATATTTGTAAAATGTATCATATAGAGGTCAAGTACCTCGCGATGTAATCAACTATTATGAATCTTTTATAATCGATATGGACTTCGTCCGGATGGATTAGGACGGGTCGTTAGATTAGGCCCAATAGATCTATCTTTAGGATTCGCGTCAATTAGTAGATTGGTTTACTAATTCTTAGGCTACCAAGCAAAAGGAGCATATTCGGCGAATGAAACTCACTATCCAATATTTTGTAGTAAAAATATTCATACGACGCAAGTGATCAATGCAGGGTTGGCCTCAGATTCACGAACCTATAACATTTAAATGTATATTAACATATATAGTGGTAATTGAACAAATTTAGGTATTATTATTAATTGTTATTTTAGTAACTTGCACGTTTCATTAATAACTAAATTAACTATATTTATTTTTATATACATTAAATAGATAATTAATATTTATTACAAACATATTAATATAGTTATGTTTTATGTCATAATTATATCTTTATATAGAAAATCTTTATTTAGTATATTAATAATAATAATAATAATAATAATAATAATAATAATAATAATAATAATAATAATAATAATAATAATAATAATAATAATAATAATAATAATAAACATAATACTAATTTTAATAAAAATTGATAAATTTAAAAATTATTATACTTTTATTAATAATGACAATAATAACAATAATACTGATAATAATAATAACTTTGATAATAATTTTACTAATAATGATAATAATATTACTAATAATAATATTAATACTTATGATAATAATAAAAATAAAAATAATGATATTAATAATAATAATAATAATAATAATAATAATAATAATAATAATAATAATAATAATAATAATAATAATAATAATAATTCTGGTATTGAAAACTACCTTCCAAGCTTTTCTAAAAAGAGATGCCCCGAACCGGGCTCAAACCTGAGACCTCTCGCTAATCAACATCATTTCCTAACCATTTGGCTGCTCATGCTTTTCTGATCAAATCCCAATATTAATTTTATTCAACCTATATCTTTCTGTTTCCCTATTTCTTACGCATATAATGTAGTTTCAATTACTTGTGTCTATTTCGTAAAACATTTATAAAAGCGCATGTATTCTTAGTCCCATATATATATATATATATATATATATATATATATATATATATATATATATATATATATATATATATATATATATATATATATATATATATATATATATATATATATATATATATATATATATATATATATATATATTGCAAAAGCATTTAAAAAGGGAGTAATGAAACTCACTATCTAATATTTTGTAGTAAAAATATTCGTACGATGATACTGAACAATGCAAGGTTGGCATCGGATTCACGAATATATAACAATTATATATATATATATATATTAAAACATATAATTGAAATCTCATAATTTTCGTTATTAATTATATAATATTAATATATATATATATATATATATATATATATATATATATATATATATATATATATATATATATATATATATATATATATATATATATACATATTTGTGATTATATAGAATTTATCTTGAATTCCATTTTAAAACATATATCTTATATATATATATATATATATATATATATATATATATATATATATATATATATATATATATATATATATATATATATCTTAAATTATTTGTTGTGTATATATATATATATATATATATATATATATATATATATATATATATATTTATTTATTTTGTACATATCTATTCTTTTAGTTATGTTAATATATCTATATATAAGGTTAGTATTATATTTAAAAATTAGTAATTTGTTATGTGTAATTATTTATATAAGTAATATAAATATGTCTGATATATAACTATATGAAATATTAATTTAATTATAGTATATGTAATAAATATATTTTTTTATACAAAATTATTTATTTGTTAATAATAATAGTAATAGTTTTGATGAAAATAAAATGATAGTTTTAATAAAGATATTAATTTCAATGAAAATACTAATTATAAATTTTTAAAATAATGATAGTTTTAATAATGATAATCATAATAATACTAATCATATTTGTAATTATGATGGTGATAATAATAATAATAATAAATGGTAACAAATACTTATTTTAGTAATAATAATAATAATAATAATAATAATAATAATAATAATAATAATAATAATAATAATAATAATAATAATAATACTTGTATTAATAACAATAACACTCACTAATAATAACAATAACAATAAAAATAATAAATATAGTAATAATAATAATAATAATAATAATAATAATAATAATAATAATAATAATAATAATAATAATAATAATAATAATAATAATAATAATAATAATAATAATTGAAAGGACCCGTTCATATACATTATAAACGATTCACAATAGTTGATTACATTGCGAGGTATTTGACCTCTATATGATACGTTTTACAAACATTGCATTCGTTTTTAAAAGACAAACTTTCTTTACATCAAAAATTGACGGCATGCATACCATTTCATATTACATCCAACTATAATTGACTTAATATTAATCTTGATGAACTCAATGACTCGAATGCAATGTCTTTCAAAGTATGTCATGAATGACTCCAGGTAATATCCTTAAAATGAGCTAATGCACATCGGAAGATTTCTTTAATACCTGAGAATAAACATGCTTTAAAGTGTCAACCAAAAGGTTGGTGAGTTCATTAGTTTATCATAATCAATCATTTCCGTAATAGTAATAGACCACAAGATTTCAGTTTCCATAAATATCCGTACACTCGCAAGTGTTTAAAAGTATTCTATAAGTTGTAGGCACTCGGTAACAAACCTTAACGTTCATGTTTTACCCTCTGAAAGTACACCAATCAGGTGTGTTATATAAACCTCGAAGTACTAAAGCATCCCATAGTCAGGATGGGGTTTGTCAGGCCCAATAGATCTATCTTTAGGATTCGCGCCTACCGTACATAGACAAGTAGTTTAATGTTACCGAGCTAAGGGTATATTTCTGGTTTAAACCCACATAGAATTAGTTTTAGTACTTGTGCCTATTTCGTAAAACATTTATAAATCAGTGCATGTATTCTCAGCCCAAAAATATATATAAAAAGGGAGCAAATGAAACTCACAATACTGTATTTCGTAGCAATTATGTATATGACGGCACTGAAAATGATAAACGTTAGGTTGACCTTACGAGCAATACCCTCGATCAATACCCATAACCTCCATAGCTATAACCCATAATTTCCTTAGCTCTATCCCGTTTGAAAACTTATTTTGAAATCGTCCGAGTATAACTCCGTCGTAATATTTTATGTATACTAATAATATCTTGAAATAATACAAAAAATATATATATATATATATATATATATATATGTAATTCGATTGAGAGAGTTTAGAGAAATATATTTTCAAGTTTCTATGAAATAATGAAACCTATTGAATTCTATTTATAATAGATTTTTGAATTATTAAAGTGAATTATTAAAGTATGAATTATTAAAGTGAATTATTAAAGTATGAATTATTAAAGTGAATTATTAAAGTGAATTATTAAAGTATGAATTATTAAAGTGAATTATTAAAGTGAATTATTAAAGTATGAATTATTAAAGTGAATTATTAAAGTGAATTATTAAAGTATGAATTATTAAATTGAATTATTAAAGTATGAATTATTAAAGTGAATTATTAAAGTATGAATTATTAAAGTTAAAGTAAAATAAAAGTAAAGTAAAGGTAAAGTTAAAGTATAGTAAAAGTATAAAACTATATACGTATAATACGCGTATAAATATATATAATGTTAATTTAAATCGTTATATATATATTTAATAAAATAAAATATAAATATCGTTATCTTTATCATACTGGTTAAGTAATGAGTTGTCAAAAGTGGTTCTAGATATTTATAAAAGATATATACGTTTTAATAATAAAGTTCTTTTTAAACTGAAAATGTTTTTTGTACTTTTGAAACTAAATCAAATAAATATGATAATTTTGTTTTCCAAAACTAAATATATTTAAGAATCATTTTGTTAAAAGGTTAAAATAATGGAAATCGTTATACCACAAAACATTTTAGAAAAGTAGAATTATATATATTCATAATAGGTTTCAAGTTTTTAAATTACAGTCTGTTGGTGAAGCATGGGATAAAGTCCAAAGGTTAAATAAACGTATGAAATCATCTTAATGAAAAATGTCGAGTTACTTAACTTGTCGATATCCAACATCTAAGTTATTTACACTCCACGTTCTTATTTTCATATTAAATAAAATGAAAGTTAACATAGTTATCTTATCAAGGTCACGAGGAAAATATTATAAAACATGCCTTGGAAATTAAACAGGAATTTCCACTAACCCTTGTCTAGTTCCCGTTAATTGACACATTTGTTCTTATTTATAAATCACTTTACCATTTTCCGAATTTTGTCAAAAAGAATTGATTTCTTAAATCACAGTGGACCTCATAACATAGGCCCGTAATCATATCATAATGTATCTGATAATTCAATCATTTGATATTATCTCTTAATTCTGTCGATAAATATATCGAAACAAATACGTTCATGTAAAGTATCATATATCTAATACTTTGTTAATGTTTTCAGTTAATATTATATATTATATATACATATCTATATACTCATAATTGTTCGTGAATAGTCGAACACGGTCAAAGGGTAATTGATTACATGAATGTAGTTCCAAACTTTTTGAGATTCAACATTACAAATTCTGCTTATCGTGTCGGAAACATATAAAGGTTAAGTTTAAATTTGGTCGGAAATTTTCGGGTCGTCACAGTACCTACCCGTTAAAGAAATTTCGTCCCGAAATTTGATCGAGGTCGTCATGGCTAACAATAAGAATGTTATTATGACGAATATAAGTTGATTCATAGGGTTTTATCATGATTGAAAAATATGGATAAAATAATTCGATTACTCGAAACGTATGAGTGAAGCTATCGTAAAAGAGTGAAATGAGAAAATAGGGATTCGTCTTATCTTTTGACGTCATCACGGTTGATCTCCGGATTAAAGAAAATCTTTGTAATCTATATAGGATTTGATTCTTCGATGATTAAGGAAATTATGATCCTCTTCGATTTAATGCGATGATTCATCTCGATTTTTCTGTCGGATATTTCACTATAAATCCACCTCCTTCGTTTCCTTTTAATTCACACATTCTATTCTTTCTCCCTCAATTCTTACTTTAAAATTATTCGTCAATATGCTTCATCCAGTGCTGATTCTCGATATACTCCTCTCTTTCATATCTGTCGTTCTTCTTTTTCATCTGCCTCTGGAAGAATCTATTTACTTCTACTATACTCTTGGTTTTATAGTGTTTTTTTGTTCTCCCGTGTCTTTATATTGCTATATGCATCGATATATACGGTTTATAATTTCTGGGTTGTTGTTGGGTTTTATATCTTCCCTTATATTTCGATTTCCCTGCTTCTGTCTTCTATAATCATTGTCATCCCCAATTAATGCTCTCTTTTATTTGCTGCGATTTATACCCCAATTTCTATTTCGAAGTTTTGTCCTTTCGTTTCTTCTTCTTGCGATTAAGCACCGCTTATAATGGTCCAGAATTCGCATATATGAATTTCGGAATGAACATTGTTAATGTTCTAAGAAGGAAATTGTAATGGCACGATCTTGACTTGTCAAATTACTAGAATACCTCGAATAAGGCCGAATCATCAAGAAATATTTTCTTGATATTTTAGAGGTTAAAGAGAATACAAGAGTCATGTAACATAGAACATGATGACGTTATAATCTGTGAATCATCACGTTCCATTTAGAAACTCAGCATGAATTACTATAATATAATCACGTTGATCAAGTGTCATTATATTATACTAGTTCATGCTTCAGTTCCCAACACTACTTCAAAAATATTCCTATTTTAAATTCGAAAGTTTCAGAATTTAAAAACTAAAATAGTTTCTTTTATGATGTAATACAGACAGCACGAAGAGGTAAATGATTTCAGATAAGAATAATTATGGAAATATCTTTAGAAATATGGAGGATATTTATAATGAAAGATACGATGATATCTTAAAATTTCTAATATCAGAGGATGATGAAGAATATTGTCCGTAAGGGTTTAGAGTCAGGAGCAAGGTATTCGATAATGACTTCAGCAGACATGGAATCATTTGGATTCTTTGAAGGTAGATTTCGTCCTTGTGATTTATCCACAGCCTTCTTCATGGTTTGCTCAATCCGTATTTTTCAGTACCAAATCTTCTCTTTTTCTGAGCTTTGCTAACACACTACTCTTTATCATCAAACTTTTTACTATTAAGGTCGTTTATAGTTTTTGCTGCTTCATCAGTATTTCGAGAACTAGTTCGCAGTTTAGGGTGTTTTTCAGAAACTTCACATTCAAAGTATATAAGTCCAGAAGATAGACACATATAATTGTTGGTGTAGACATGCTGCGAGATTTCAAAATACTGATTGCTAATTTCCAATGATTCGTATGGCAATTCTCGTTACAAGATGCAGATGAGTAAATGATGGGGTTTTGATAAATATAAAGATTTTTCAGAAAATCAAAGATCAATGAAGTTGTTAATAAGTTTACTGCAAATGTGGCGAGATATGAAAGGTTCCCCGGTAATAATGATGAAGGGGTAATCATTATAATAAGGCTTATTCGATTGAACAATTGAAGTTGGTTTGCTGGAGCTGTGACAAAACCGTCTATTTTTAGAAGGGATTGAAAAGTTATTTTAGCTAGTAAATGTCAAAAGGTCTGACATGGATACATGTTAAATTATGACTTTAGTTTCAAGAGTTTTTTAGGTACGTAACTGTGGATAACATGTGGTTGGATCATCATCTCGATTGTTCATTATTTGAAGTGTCTTCAGGTATTTCGAAGGGTTTGAACACAGATTATAATAGTTAATATACATACGATGTTCTAACACAGTTTTGTAGTTAAAGTATAGCTTTGAAAGATGTAAGAATCTAAGAGTGATGATACCGGTTATAACTTGAATTGAATTCGGCGATTTCAAAATCAGAATATGTAATTAGATTTTTGAATGAGTATGGTTGTTTTGATTTCTATAAAAGAATGTATATTGTTGTGAAAGTAGGGAGTATAATGGATGATCTGCTGAAGCAGATTCGAAGAATGTAACATATTAATTGTGAATTTATATATCTCTCAGGTATTACCTACCCGTTAAAAAAAATGTCACAATTAATATTTTGTATAAAATAATTTTATTACAGTCTTTATGGAAATATATGTGTATATTTTTTCAGAGGTAATATAGATTTAATGAGTTAATATTAAATTAAACTCACTTGATTTATGGTTAAGGCTAGGATAGATAATTTATAAACTTTAGAAATTACATAATCATCATAGAATGTTTTCCCAATGAAGTTATGAATCAATACTTCATCGTTGTGGTATTCCTTAGTATCTATAGGGCGTATGACGTCGATGCTCATGGGATAGATTGTGAAGTTGAGGTTTGCGATGCGGTTGTTGTTGGTGGTGGTAATGGTACTGTTGATGTTGTTGATGGCGGTACTTGTTATGTTGCTGGTGCTGCTGCTGGTGTTTGTAACCTTTGCACCATATTCTTCAAAGCCACTACCCGAGCGCGAAGCTCGTTGACTTCTTCTATTACACCTGGGTGATTGTCGGTTCGGATGAGCGGATAAATAAGATCTAGAATTTGGTGTAGTATATAATCATGACGAGATACTCTGGAAATGAGAGAAAATGGTGTTTCGAACAGGTTCGCCGGTAAGTGCTTCAGGTTCATTGCTAAGAGAGAAATGTGGTGGATGGAAAGGATCGCCTTCTTCTTGTCTCCAATGATTAAGGAGGCTACGAACCTATCCCCAATTCATCCAGAATAGATGATGGCTGATTGGTTGATCCATTCCAGTCACACTGCTTTCGGAGCTTGAGTGGGATTCCATTTCGGAATCCGAGGAACTTGAACTGATGACGAATTCCATTTCGGACGATTTGATAAAGGATTTTTCGATACGAAATGATTTTCCGGCTATCGGGTGGTATTCTAACTACATAGAATATCTATATATATAGATCAAAAGATTTCCTAGATTACGGAGGAATTTACGGAATATGTCAGGCAAAGTTTACGGTAATAGATACAATAAGATATGATTTAGCAGATACGCTAAGATATGAATTTTGTCTATACACTATTCATGCAATCAATGCAGAAAGACGTGTCTAGACTAAGAATGATAAGCAGGTAATTTCCTAAGGATGGTAAGTAGATGATTTTCGACTAAAAATGATAAATAAAACTTTTGACATGCAGACACGGTCGAAGTCCAGACTCACTAATGCATCTTAACAACTATCAGTTAGACACACTAATGCAAGACCTGGTTCGCTAAGACCACCGCTCTGATACCAACTGAAAGGACCCGTTCATATACATTATAAACGATTCACAATAGTTGATTACATCGCGAGGTATTTGACCTCTATATGATACGTTTTACAAACATTGCATTCGTTTTTAAAAGACAAACTTTCTTTACATCAAAAATTGACGGCATGCATACCATTTCATATTACATCCAACTATAATTGACTTAATATTAATCTTGATGAACTCAACGACTCGAATGCAACGTCTTTCAAAGTATGTCATGAATGACTCCAGGTAATATCCTTAAAATGAGCTAATGCACAGCGGAAGATTTCTTTAATACCTGAGAATAAACATGCTTTAAAGTGTCAACCAAAAGGTTGGTGAGTTCATTAGTTTATCATAATCAATCATTTCCGTAATAGTAATAGACCACAAGATTTCAGTTTCCATAAATATCCGTACACTCGCAAGTGTTTAAAAGTATTCTATAAGTTGTAGGCACCCGGTAACAAACCTTAACGTTCATGTTTTACCCTCTGAAAGTACACCAATCAGGTGTGTTATATAAACCTCGAAGTACTAAAGCATCCCATAGTCAGGATGGGGTTTGTCAGGCCCAATAGATCTATCTTTAGAATTCGCGCCTACCGTACATAGACAAGTAGTTTAATGTTACCGAGCTAAGGGTATATTTCTGGTTTAAACCCACATAGAATTAGTTTTAGTACTTGTGCCTATTTCGTAAAACATTTATAAATCAGTGCATGTATTCTCAGCCCAAAAATATATATAAAAAGGGAGCAAATGAAACTCACAATACTGTATTTCGTAGCAATTATGTATATGACGGCACTGAAAATGATAAACGTTAGGTTGACCTCACGAGCAATACCCTCGATCAATACCCATAACCTCCATAGCTATAACCCATAATTTCCTTAGCTCTATCCCGTTTGAAAAATTATTTTGAAATCGTCCGAGTATAACTCCGTCGTAATATTTTATGTATACTAATAATATCTTGAAATAATACAAAAAAAAAATATATATATATGTAATTCGATTGCGAGAGTTTAGAGAAATATATTTTCAAGTTTCTATGAAATAATGAAACCTATTGAATTCTATTTATAATAGTTTTTTGAATTATTAAAGTGAATTATTAAAGTATGAATTATTAAAGTGAATTATTAAAGTGAATTATTAAAGTATGAATTATTAAAGTGAATTATTAAAGTGAATTATTAAAGTATGAATTATTAAATTGAATTATTAAAGTATGAATTATTAAAGTGAATTATTAAAGTATGAATTATTAAAGTTAAAGTAAAATAAAAGTAAAGTAAAGGTAAAGTTAAAGTATAGTAAAAGTATAAAACTATATACGTATAATACGCGTATAAATATATATAATGTTAATTTAAATCGTTATATATATTTAATAAAATAAAATATAAATATCGTTATCTTTATCATACTGGTTAAGTAATGAGTTGTCAAAAGTGGTTCTAGATATTTATAAAAGATATATACGTTTTAATAATAAAGTTCTTTTTAAACTGAAAATGTTTTTTGTACTTTTGAAACTAAATCAAATAAATATGATAATTTTGTTTTCCAAAACTAAATATATTTAAGAATCATTTTGTTAAAAGGTTAAAATAATGGAAATCGTTATACCACAAAACATTTTAGAAAAGTAGAATTATATATATTCATAATAGGTTTCAAGTTTTTAAATTACAGTCTGTTGGTGAAGCATGGGATAAAGTCCAAAGGTTAAATAAACGTATGAAATCATCTTAATGAAAAATGTCGAGTTACTTAACTTGTCGATATCCAACATCTAAGTTATTTACACTCCACGTTCTTATTTTCATATTAAATAAAATGAAAGTTAACATAGTTATCTTATCAAGGTCACGAGGAAAATATTATAAAACATGCCTTGGAAATTAAACAGGAATTTCCACTAACCCTTGTCTAGTTCCCGTTAATTGACACATTTGTTCTTATTTATAAATCACTTTACCATTTTCCGAATTTTGTCAAAAAGAATTGATTTCTTAAATCACAGTGGACCTCATAACATAGGCCCGTAATCATATCATAATGTATCTGATAATTCAATCATTTGATATTATCTCTTAATTCTGTCGATAAATATATCGAAACAAATACGTTCATGTAAAGTATCATATATCTAATACTTTGTTAATGTTTTCAGTTAATATTATATATTATATATACATATCTATATACTCATAATTGTTCGTGAATAGTCGAACACGGTCAAAGGGTAATTGATTACATGAATGTAGTTCCAAACTTTTTGAGATTCAACATTACAAATTCTGCTTATCGTGTCGGAAACATATAAAGGTTAAGTTTAAATTTGGTCGGAAATTTTCGGGTCGTCACAGTACCTACCCGTTAAAGAAATTTCG
The DNA here is from genome assembly GCF_046630445.1 of Rutidosis leptorrhynchoides. Classification (NCBI taxonomy): domain Eukaryota; kingdom Viridiplantae; phylum Streptophyta; class Magnoliopsida; order Asterales; family Asteraceae; genus Rutidosis; species Rutidosis leptorrhynchoides. Next base: position 517,816,749 of record NC_092336.1, on the reverse strand, counting down.
TCCCGAAATTTGATCGAGGTCGTCATGGCTAACAATAAGAATGTTATTATGACGAATATAAGTTGATTCATAGGGTTTTATCATGATTGAAAAATATGGATAAAATAATTCGATTACTCGAAACGTATGAGTGAAGCTATCGTAAAAGAGTGAAATGAGAAAATAGGGATTCGTCTTATCTTTTGACGTCATCACGGTTGATCTCCGGATTAAAGAAAATCTTTGTAATCTATATAGGATTTGATTCTTCGATGATTAAGGAAATTATGATCCTCTTCGATTTAATGCGATGATTCATCTCGATTTTTCTGTCGGATATTTCACTATAAATCCACCTCCTTCGTTTCCTTTTAATTCACACATTCTATTCTTTCTCCCTCAATTCTTACTTTAAATTTATTCGTCAATATGCTTCATCCAGTGCTGATTCTCGATATACTCCTCTCTTTCATATCTGTCGTTCTTCTTTTTCATCTGCCTCTGGAAGAATCTATTTACTTCTACTATACTCTTGGTTTTATAGTGTTTTTTTGTTCTCCCGTGTCTTTATATTGCTATATGCATCGATATATACGGTTTATAATTTCTGGGTTGTTGTTGGGTTTTATATCTTCCCTTATATTTCGATTTCCCTGCTTCTGTCTTCTATAATCATTGTCATCCCCAATTAATGCTCTCTTTTATTTGCTGCGATTTATACCCCAATTTCTATTTCGAAGTTTTGTCCTTTCGTTTCTTCTTCTTGCGATTAAGCACCGCTTATAATGGTCCAGAATTCGCATATATGAATTTCGGAATGAACATTGTTAATGTTCTAAGAAGGAAATTGTAATGGCACGATCTTGACTTGTCAAATTACTAGAATACCTCGGATAAGGCCGAATCATCAAGAAATATTTTCTTGATATTTTAGAGGTTAAAGAGAATACAAGAGTCATGTAACATAGAACATGATGACGTTATAATCTGTGAATCATCACGTTCCATTTAGAAACTCAGCATGAATTACTATAATATAATCACGTTGATCAAGTGTCATTATATTATACTAGTTCATGCTTCAGTTCCCAACACTACTTCAAAAATATTCCTATTTTAAATTCGAAAGTTTCAGAATTTAGAAACTAAAATAGTTTCTTTTATGATGTAATACAGACAGCACGAAGAGGTAAATGATTTCAGATAAGAATAATTATGGAAATATCTTCAGAAATATGGAGGATATTTATAATGAAAGATACGATGATATCTTAAAATTTCTAATATCAGAGGATGATGAAGAATATTGTCCGTAAGGGTTTAGAGTCAGGAGCAAGGTATTCGATAATGACTTCAGCAGACATGGAATCATTTGGATTCTTTGAAGGTAGATTTCGTCCTTGTGATTTATCCACAGCCTTCTTCATGGTTTGCTCAATCCGTATTTTTCAGTACCAAATCTTCTCTTTTTCTGAGCTTTGCTAACACACTACTCTTTATCATCAAACTTTTTACTATTAAGGTCGTTTATAGTTTTTGCTGCTTCATCAGTATTTCGAGAACTAGTTCGCAGTTTAGGGTGTTTTTCAGAAACTTCACATTCAAAGTATATAAGTCCAGAAGATAGACACATATAATTGTTGGTGTAGACATGCTGCGAGATTTCAAAATACTGATTGCTAATTTCCAATGATTCGTATGGCAATTCTCGTTACAAGATGCAGATGAGTAAATGATGGGGTTTTGATAAATATAAAGATTTTTCAGAAAATCAAAGATCAATGAAGTTGTTAATAAGTTTACTGCAAATGTGGCGAGATATGAAAGGTTCCCCGGTAATAATGATGAAGGGGTAATCATTATAATAAGGCTTATTCGATTGAACAATTGAAGTTGGTTTGCTGGAGCTGTGACAAAACCGTCTATTTTTAGAAGGGATTGAAAAGTTATTTTAGCTAGTAAATGTCAAAAGGTCTGACATGGATACATGTTAAATTATGACTTTAGTTTCAAGAGTTTTTTAGGTACGTAACTGTGGATAACATGTGGTTGGATCATCATCTCGATTGTTCATTATTTGAAGTGTCTTCAGGTATTTCGAAGGGTTTGAACACAGATTATAATAGTTAATATACATACGATGTTCTAACACAGTTTTGTAGTTAAAGTATAGCTTTGAAAGATGTAAGAATCTAAGAGTGATGATACCGGTTATAACTTGAATTGAATTCGGCGATTTCAAAATCAGAATATGTAATTAGATTTTTGAATGAGTATGGTTGTTTTGATTTCTATAAAAGAATGTATATTGTTGTGAAAGTAGGGAGTATAATGGATGATCTGCTGAAGCAGATTCGAAGAATGTAACATATTAATTGTGAATTTATATATCTCTCAGGTATTACCTACCCGTTAAAAAAAATGTCACAATTAATATTTTGTATAAAATAATTTTATTACAGTCTTTATGGAAATATATGTGTATATTTTTTCAGATGTAATATAGATTTAATGAGTTAATATTAAATTAAACTCACTTGATTTATGGTTAAGGCTAGGATAGATAATTTATAAACTTTAGAAATTACATAATCGTCATAGAATGTTTTCCCAATGAAGTTATGAATCAATACTTCATCGTTGTGGTATTCCTTAGTATCTACAGGGCGTATGACGTCGATGCTCATGGGATAGATTGTGAAGTTGAGGTTTGCGATGCGGTTGTTGTTGGTGGTGGTAATGGTACTGTTGATGTTGTTGATGGCGGTACTTGTTATGTTGCTGGTGCTGCTGCTGGTGTTTGTAACCTTTGCACCATATTCTTCAAAGCCACTACCCGAGCGCGAAGCTCGTTGACTTCTTCTATTACACCTGGGTGATTGTCGGTTCGGATGAGCGGATAAATAAGATCTAGAATTTGGTGTAGTATATAATCATGACGAGATACTCTGGAAATGAGAGAAAATGGTGTTTCGAACAGGTTCGCCGGTAAGTGCTTCAGGTTCATTGCCAAGAGAGCAATGTGGTGGATGGAAAGGATCGCCTTCCTCTTGTCTCCAATGATTAAGGAGGCTACGAACCTATCCCCAATTCATCCAGAATAGATGATGGCTAATTGGTTGATCCATTCCAGTCACACTGCTTTCGGAGCTTGAGTGGGATTCCATTTCGGAATCCGAGGAACTTGAACTGATGACGAATTCCATTTCGGACGATTTGATAAAGGATTTTTCGATACGAAATGATTTTCCGGCTATCGGGTGGTATTCTAACTACATAGAATATCTATATATATAGATCAAAAGATTTCCTAGATTACGGAGGAATTTACGGAATATGTCAGGCAAAGTTTACGGTAATAGATACAATAAGATATGATTTAGCAGATACGCTAAGATATGAATTTTGTCTATACACTATTCATGCAATCAATGCAGAAAGACGTGTCTAGACTAAGAATGATAAGCAGGTAATTTCCTAAGGATGGTAAGTAGATGATTTTTGACTAAAAATGATAAATAAAACTTTTGACATGCAGACACGGTCGAAGTCCAGACTCACTAATGCATCTTAACAACTATCAGTTAGACACACTAATGCAAGACCTGGTTCGCTAAGACCACCGCTCTGATACCAACTGAAAGGACCCGTTCATATACATTATAAACGATTCACAATAGTTGATTACATCGCGAGGTATTTGACCTCTATATGATACGTTTTACAAACATTGCATTCGTTTTTAAAAGACAAACTTTCTTTACATCAAAAATTGACGGCATGCATACCATTTCATATTACATCCAACTATAATTGACTTAATATTAATCTTGATGAACTCAACGACTCGAATGCAACGTCTTTCAAAGTATGTCATGAATGACTCCAGGTAATATCCTTAAAATGAGCTAATGCACAGCGGAAGATTTCTTTAATACCTGAGAATAAACATGCTTTAAAGTGTCAACCAAAAGGTTGGTGAGTTCATTAGTTTATCATAATCAATCATTTCCGTAACAGTAATAGACCACAAGATTTCAGTTTCCATAAATATCCGTACACTCGCAAGTGTTTAAAAGTATTCTATAAGTTGTAGGCACCCGGTAACAAACCTTAACGTTCATGTTTTACCCTCTGAAAGTACACCAATCAGGTGTGTTATATAAACCTCGAAGTACTAAAGCATCCCATAGTCAGGATGGGGTTTGTCAGGCCCAATAGATCTATCTTTAGGATTCGCGCCTACCGTACATAGACAAGTAGTTTAATGTTACCGAGCTAAGGGTATATTTCTGGTTTAAACCCACATAGAATTAGTTTTAGTACTTGTGCCTATTTCGTAAAACATTTATAAATCAGTGCATGTATTCTCAGCCCAAAAATATATATAAAAAGGGAGCAAATGAAACTCACAATACTGTATTTCGTAGTAATTATGTATATGACGGCACTGAAAATGATAAACGTTAGGTTGACCTCACGAGCAATACCCTCGATCAATACCCATAACCTCCATAGCTATAACCCATAATTTCCTTAGCTCTATCCCGTTTGAAAACTTATTTTGAAATCGTCCGAGTATAACTCCGTCGTAATATTTTATGTATACTAATAATATCTTGAAATAATACAAAAAAAAAAATATATATATGTAATTCGATTGCGAGAGTTTAGAGAAATATATTTTCAAGTTTCTATGAAATAATGAAACCTATTGAATTCTATTTATAATAGTTTTTTGAATTATTAAAGTGAATTATTAAAGTATGAATTATTAAAGTGAATTATTAAAGTGAATTATTAAAGTATGAATTATTAAAGTGAATTATTAAAGTGAATTATTAAAGTATGAATTATTAAAGTGAATTATTAAAGTATGAATTATTAAAGTGAATTATTAAAGTATGAATTATTAAAGTTAAAGTAAAATAAAAGTAAAGTAAAGGTAAAGTTAAAGTATAGTAAAAGTATAAAACTATATACGTATAATACGCGTATAAATATATATAATATTAATTTAAATCGTTATATATATTTAATAAAATAAAATATAAATATCGTTATCTTTATCATACTGGTTAAGTAATGAGTTGTCAAAAGTGGTTCTAGATATTTATAAAAGATATATACGTTTTAATAATAAAGTTCTTTTTAAACTGAAAACGTTTTTTGTACTTTTGAAACTAAATCAAATAAATATGATAATTTTGTTTTCCAAAACTAAATATATTTAAGAATCATTTTGTTAAAAGGTTAAAATAATGGAAATCGTTATACCACAAAACATTTTAGAAAAGTAGAATTATATATATTCATAATAGGTTTCAAGTTTTTAAATTACAGTCTGTTGGTGAAGCATGGGATAAAGTCCAAAGGTTAAATAAACGTATGAAATCATCTTAATGAAAAATGTCGAGTTACTTAACTTGTCGATATCCAACATCTAAGTTATTTACACTCCACGTTCTTATTTTCATATTAAATAAAATGAAAGTTAACATAGTTATCTTATCAAGGTCACGAGGAAAATATTATAAAACATGCCTTGGAAATTAAACAGGAATTTCCACTAACCCTTGTCTAGTTCCCGTTAATTGACACATTTGTTCTTATTTATAAATCACTTTACCATTTTCCGAATTTTGTCAAAAAGAATTGATTTCTTAAATCACAGTGGACCTCATAACATAGGCCCGTAATCATATCATAATGTATCTGATAATTCAATCATTTGATATTATCTCTTAATTCTGTCGATAAATATATCGAAACAAATACGTTCATGTAAAGTATCATATATCTAATACTTTGTTAATGTTTTCAGTTAATATTATATATTATATATACATATCTATATACTCATAATTGTTCGTGAATAGTCGAACACGATCAAAGGGTAATTGATTACATGAATGTAGTTCCAAACTTTTTGAGATTCAACATTACAAATTCTGCTTATCGTGTCGAAAACATATAAAGGTTAAGTTTAAATTTGGTCGGAAATTTTCGGGTCGTCACAATAATAATAATAATAATAATAATAATAATAATAACAACAAGGATCACAACCTTTGAAGACATGATTAAAAAAAATACGCCACGCTGGGACTCGAACCCGCGACCTCTCAAATACCGTACTTGTCCTAACCATTACTCCATATCAGTTTTACTGATTTAATCTCGGCCCTATATTACTTTAACCCGTCGTCGCCCCTTCCCATTGACATGGCCCAACAGGAAATGAACACTTCGTGTGACGACCCGAAAATTTTCGACCAAATTTAAACTTGATCTTTATATGTTTCAACACGATAAGCAAAGTCTGTAATATTGAAATCTCATAAACTTTGAACTATATTCTTGTATACATTTGACCTTTGACTATTCTCGACGATTCACGAACAATTATGTGTAAATATATATGTAAATATATATATATAAATTCCATACATAAGAAATGTTAAATATATTGTAAATAATAAATATTAAAGATCCAATATATTATAATTAGTAAAAATGGTAAAATTTATAAATTTTATTATATTAAATATAATTACAAGTAAAACATAAATATTATATTAATAATGTTATATTTACTTCTATTATATTTATTAACATTAATATTAATATCACTACTTACTAAATTATTATCTTCAATATATATTATATAGATATGAAGGTTAATACATGTAAGATGTTATAATTACTAATATTATCATTATCATTATTAATATCATTATTATTAGAATTAATAGTAAGATTTTAATTAACATTATGGTTATTATTTTTAAATAACACAAGTAGTGTTATTATCATGGATAAAAATTATTATTATCAATGTTATTATTATTTATTAATGACATAAATACTATAAAAATAATTATTATTAGTATCATTATTCTAAATATTATTATTATGATAATTATAAATAACAGTATTACTATTTTACTATTATTAGTAATAATTCAGTATTATGATTAATAAAATTTATATTTAATAGTTACTAATAATATATACAATAAAGAAAAGAATCAAGTTTGTTAAACTTAACCATCAAACTGTATTACCACATGTATAATGTCTTTAAACTTGATTACAGCCGAACTTTAATCATCAGATAGAGTCAAATTCAGTTTGCTATCACTATCTTCTTTTAATTATGTTTTCCAATTGAAAAATTTTTGTTGACTTAATTACCACAAGAAAACAACATACAATCCGATCTTGTTACTGCTTTAACTATTCGATCAATATCATTATTTATCGATTATATAATGCTACTAGCTGCTCCTAAATGGGAAATCAAACAGAAGAAAAATAAAAAAATAAAATAAAATAAAAGTTTACGTATCTCTGTTCTTAACCTTTTTGGTCAGATATCAATTTCGAATGAATTTTCAAAAAGTAATAACGCAGTTTTACCAGGAATCTTATATTAAAACTTTCTTCAAAATCTCAAGTCCCAATTCTTTCTATTGAGTTTTAATTTTCGAGTCATAATGTATAATCAAAAAGTCAAACTTTTTGTTCTTGGTAAAATTCGTAAACAATCTGATGTTTCAAGTGAAATTGAGAGTTCATAGAGTTTCTAGGAACAAATTACTACCTATTTCATGAAGAAAGCACAGCATGAAAATGTCCAAATTTCAAAAATCAAATTTATTTTTATTTTTTTTTCCTAAACCACGAACAGCAACGGAGGCTGTTTCAATTTTTTTTTAAAATTTTTTTTTGTTTGATAATTAATTTAAACATGTTCTAAATGATTCTGGTTCTATTCTAAAACTGAAATTTATCTAGTAACTCAATTTAAAGGTTGTTGATTTGATTTGGATCGATTTGTTTTTGATGAAGAAGAAAGGAGAAAACAGAAACGCGGTTATATATATTCCTGTTATATATTAAAACAGAATAACAGTGATAGCACAATGGTTAATGGGTGTTTCGGGTTTCGAGAGGTCTTAGGTTCGATTCTTGCAACCGCCGTTTTTTTTTTCTTTTTCTTACAAGGGCACATATTTATGAGGTAGTTCCATATTCAACTTATTATTATTATTATTATTATTATTATTATTATTATTATTATTATTATTATTATTATTATTATTATTATTATTATTATTATTATTATTATTATTAATATTAATATTAATATTATTATTATTATTATTATTATTATTATTATTATTATTATTATTATTATGAATATTAAGATTTTAATAATTGTATGATTATAAAAAAAAATTATAATTAGGATAATGATTTAAATGAATTATTAAGTATCAATATTGATATTGTTAATAATATTATCATTAATAATATTATTAGCTTTATCATTTAGTTTATTATTATCATTTTTATGGTTATTAATATAAAAGTCACTAAATCATATATTTTTTATATAAAGAAATATAGATATTACATATATCATAATTTCTTTAAAAATAAATATTATTATATTTTTAATATAGATTACGACAAACATTAATCTATAATAATAACTAAAACCTAAATATAATAAATGATAAATTATAAGATATAATAGTTAAAATACATTAATAAGTATAAATAGTAAAAATTTTTTAAAATTTAATAAATGATATTAATAAATACATATCAAGTATAGGATTTCTATAACTATTTTATAACTATAACTATTAATATATATATATATATACTATATAATACTTGATTTATTACTGATTTTATGTTTATAATATTATTTGGTATATTAAACTGATATAGGTTCGTGAATCCGAGGCCAACCATATACTTGTTCAATGTCGTCATATGTATTTTACTACAAAATACATTAGGTGAGTTTCATTACTCCCTTTTTATATATATTTTTGGGCTGAGAATACATGCGCTGTTTTATAAATGTTTTACGAAATAGGCACAAGTACTAAAACTAATTCTATGTGGGTTTAAACCAGAAATATACCCTTAGCTTGGTAACATTAAACTACTTGTCTATGTACGGTAGGCGCGAATCCTAAAGATAGATCTATTGGGCCTGACAAACCCCATCCTGACTATAGAATGCATTAGTACTTCGAGGTTATTTTAAACACACCTGATCTGGTATACTTCAGAGGGTAAAACATGAACGTTAAGGCTTGTTACTGGGTGCCTACAACTTATAGAATACTTTTATACACTTGCTAGTGTACATATATTTATAAACGAAAATCTTGTGGTTTATTAATATATTGAAATGATTGTTATGATAAACCTATGAACTCACCAACCTTTTGGTTGACACTTTTAAGCATGTTTATTCTCAGGTATGAAAGAAGTCTTCCGCTGTGCTTTTACTCACTTTAAAGATATTATATGGAGTAGTACATGGCATATTTAGGTCAGTACCTCGCAATGGGACCAGATGTTGTTGACTTCGTCCAGGTGGATTAGGACGGGTCATCACAGGTGGTATCAGAGCGGTGGTCGTAGCGAACCAGGTCTTGCATTAGTGTGTCTAACTAGTAGTTGTTAGGATGCATTAGTGAGTCTGGACTTCGATCTAGTAGTTGTTTGATTATATATTTAAGTCTGGACTTGAACCTGGTCTGCATGTCAAAAGTTTTTGCTTACCACCATTTGTCGAAAAATATCTACCAATCATTGTCAGTCTCGACACGTCTTATTGCAATAACTACATAGATGGTGTACAGACAAATTCACATCCCATTACATTAAATCTCGTCTGACACGTTTCCTTAATCTCCTCCGTAATCTATGGGATCTTCTGTACTATATTTAGGTATTCTATGCAATTAGAATATCATCAGATATCCAAAAATCATTTCATATCCAAAAATCCTTTATCTAACCGTACAAGACGGAACTCGCAACCAGTTCAAATTCCTTAGATTTCGATAGCTATTCCGATATGGATTTCGACTCAAGTTTCGAAGACAGTGTAACCGGAATGGAACAACCAATTAGCCATCACCAATTCTGGATGAATTGGGGATGGGTTCGTAGTCTACTTAATTATTGGAGACAAGAAGAAGGTGATCCCTTCCATCCACCACATTGCCCTCTTGGCGAAGAACCTGATGCACTTACCGGCGAACCTGTCTGAAACACCATTTTCTCTCTCATTTCCATAGTATCTCGTCATGATCATATACTATACCAAATTCCAGATCTTATTTATCCACTCGTCCGAACCGACAGTCACCCCGGTGTAATAGAAGAAGTCAACGAGCTTCGCGCGCGGGTAGTGGCCTTAGAGAATATGGTGCAAAGGTTACAAACACCAGAAGCAGCACCAGTAGCATAACCAGTACCACCATCATCACCGGCACCAACAGTACGATCAATATCAGTACCGGCACCAACAGTACCACCATCAACAGCAACATCCGCATCTCACACCTCAAATTCACAATCTGTCCCACGAATATCAACATCATACGCACCATAGATACCAAGGAGTACCAACAACAATAACCGATGAAGTATTGATCCATAACTTCATTAATATTCTGCGAAGAATATGTGGTTCCTAATAGTCTTAGAAATTACTTATTCTAGCTCAAACCGAAAATCATATGAGTTTAATATCATATTAATTCATTAAATCTATGATTACATCTGGAGAAAATATATATGTATATATGTTTTCATAAAGATTGTAATTAAAATTTCTTTTGTACAAACTGTTAATGATGAAAATATTTTAACGGGTAGGTAATACCCGAGGAATATTTAAGATTTCACATTAATAAGTTACACTGTACATTCTTCAAATCTAATTCAATGATCATCTATTATCCTGTTTACATTCACCGATATATGAATCTGTTCACCACAGAATAACCATTTTCATTCAATTTCATATTTGAATTTTGATCTATCAGAATCCAACAAGTGGGATAATGAAGAAAACATTGGACAAAATAAAACTTGTTAGAAACAAACAAATTAATTATAAAGAATTTTGTTAAGAATCCACGCTAACTGTTCCTAGCTAACTAGTTACATTTTATTTACCACAATTTAATTATCGCAATTTATATTCTCGCAATTTTATTTATCGTCATTTAATTTCTGTTATTTATTTTACGTACTTTAAATATCGGGACACGTATACAAGGTTTTGACATATCATATCGACGCATCCATATATATTATTTGGAATAACCATAGACACTCTATATGCAGTAATGCTGGAGTTAGCTATACATGGTTGAGGTTGATTCTACAATAATATATATAGTTTGAGTTGTGATCGAGTCTGAGACGTATACGGGTCACGACACGTATTAATTAATTCAAATATTATATATATAACTATATATGAATTATTGGACTATTACCGCGGACTATCGAGTGTGGACTAATGATGTTTCGCGAGGTGTATATAAAATACTATTAAATTTTACAAGGAAATACTATTAAATACGATACAATTTTACACAAGATATTTATTTATTTAGAGAATGGATATACTTAAACCTTGCTACAACACTTATAGGCAGTGTACCTAATCGTACAGTAGTGTAGTTTTTAGTAAGTCCGGTTCGTTCCACAGGGAAATCTTTAAACAAAGCTTAACGCTATATTAGTTTACTTTTATAAAAATACATATATATATATATATAAGTAATATTATTATTATAAAGGGGGGTTTTTACCGTTTAATGACCGGTTTGTCGATTTTAAAACTTTAGTCGCAGTTAAAACCAAATGTAAAATATTAAAAATAAATACAAGACTTAAATTAAAGCGTAAAGTAAATAACGATAATGAAATTGCGAATAATAAAAGTGCGATAAAATAAACTTGCGATAATTAAAAAGTACGATAATTAAAAGTGCAATTAAATACAATAACAATAAAAATGCGATAATTAGAAGTGCAATTAAATATAAAATAAAGGAAATTAAATATGAAATAAAAGAATTATGCTTATTTAAACTTCCGTAATCATGATGTTTGACATGTTGATTTTAGTTTTATGCCCATGGGTTAATTGTCCTTTGTCCTGGATTATTTAATATGTCCGTCTGGTTTTTGTCCATAATAGTCCATCAGTCATAAATATAAAGTGCGAGTATCCTCGTCAAATTATTCTTATACCCGAAGTTAAATATTCCAACTAATTGGGGACTTAAACTGTAACAAGATTTTAATACTTTGTTTAATAATTACACCAGGATGTCGACTGAGTGTAACCCAAGGTTTTAATATTTTGTTATCAATTATACCAAGTGTCCTTGTACATAATTTCACCCCTGTTTTAATTATTCTAGTGGCTATTAATCCATTCCCGTATCCGGTTAAATGAACGATTATTCGTACATATAAATACCCTGCCCATCGTGTCCGATCGAGTGTATATGGTAATTTATAGGGACGCCCAATTGTAAATCTTTATATTAACATTAACAAACTATCATTTAGTTAAACAAATATAAAGCCCATTAATAGCCCATAGTCTAATTTTCACAAGTGTCGTTCTTTTGTCCAAACCCCAATTATGGTACAAAGCCCAATTACCCAATTTTAGTAATTAGCCCAACATCATGATTACTTCGGATTAAATAAGCATAATAATAACTTAGCTATGAGACATTAAATTAAAAAGGTTGAACATAACTTACAATGATTAAAAATAGCGTAGCGTTACACGGACAGAATTTCGACTTACACCCTTACAATATTCGCTAACATACCCTTATTATTAGGATTAAAATTTAAAATTAAAATTAAAATATAAATTATATATATATTTTTACGTATATATTGAGAGAGAGATAGATATTAGATGATGAAAAATGATCAGAATTCGGTTGGCTTTATAGGTAGTTTCAGAAATTGGGGCTCCGCGGCTCGCGGCATTTTTTGCCTTCAAACTCCGCGAGTCGCGGAGTTTGAAATTACAGCTCACAAACTTTGGAGTCTTTCTTGCCGACGAATTTTTATTATTTATTATAATATATAAATAATTATAAGAATTATTTAAATATTATATTATATTTATGTGCATAGTTGACTTGTAATTTTTAGTCCGTTGCGTCGAGCGTTGAGAGTTGACTCTGGTCCCGGTTCCGGATTTTCGAACGTCCTTGCGTACAATTTAATATCTTGTACTTTGCGTTTTGAATCTTGTACTCTTGTAATTTCGAGACGTTTCTTATCAATAATTGGAACCTCTTTGATTGTATTTTGTACTTTTGAGCTTTTTAGTCGTTTGCATCTTCAATTCGTCGAATCTGTCTTTTGTCTTCACCTTTTATTATTTAAACGAATATCACTTTTAAATAGAACAATTGCAACTAAAAGCTTGTCTTTCTTGAGGAATAATGCTATGAAATATATGTTCGTTTTTAGCATTATCAAATATTCCCACACTTAAGCGTTGCTTGTCCTCAAGCAATATCGTCTTGAAATACTAGAATCACTTCTTTATTCTTCACACTTTGTACATCAGTGATTTCTATACGGCGGTATAAACAATGGTAGTAACGATATGGTTTACAGTCCCACATGACTATAAAAATTTAGATCCATTAAGGAAATTGGATCTTTATGAAAACATTTGATCTTTTGAAAATTAAATCTAGTTTTTACCCTAGATAAGTTTTCCGGAATAACCCTTCACCGGTGTTTGCAAAATATTTTTGTGGGTTTGGTGGGTTTCAGATTTGAAAATTTTAGCTCAAAACTTATGGTTTTGTGTCACCCACTTGCTAACCTTGTATTTGGAAAGCAACACGTCCAGTTTACTTGTCCCGTATATTACCTTTCGGTAAACTACCGTCCGGTTGTAAAGGAAAGCGTTGAACAAGCAACTGTTAAGGTAATGTCCCCTGACATGCTTTTAATTATGGTTTATAACGTGTCGGACGCAATTACTATCCTTGGTAGGAGCAATAGTAAAGCTCACCCTTATGATTTTTCGGTCTGGCACAAGGTCCTGTCTTTGACCATGCTATGCAACCACCGTTCTTACGGTTGACACCCGATTTAGTTCAGGTGACCTAATGAATTCCTGGTGAATTTCTAGGATTTTACGTTCAATGGTAATGAACGCATTGAAAATAGGGTTTTCAGAAAACAAATCGGTTTGTAATTTTTTATCAAAATATTTTCTCGTTCAAGCTCGAGTTTAGATATCATTGAATTCCATGAGTTTGAATTCTCAATCTTTAAGGTCAATCTCAAGTATTGAGTAATATCAGTCTTAAAAGCTGATTTTTAATCTTTAAGGAGATTATCCTTTCTGGGGATCTGATTCATTAGTCTTATCCAGCTAATTTGCATGGTGCCCCCCATTGTACGAGATAAATCCTTCTCATGGTTAGGATAAATCTGACCACTTGGCGACCCTGTTTAATGCTGAGGTCCGTGGATTTCCTGCTGATTTTAGTGATGACTTTTCTAGATTTTTTTGTCAACCTACAGCTGGTCTGGACGACAAATTCTTGACCTAAATCAAGAAGCGCGTGTCTTTTTCGGAAGACTTTACTTCCTTTTAATGATGGAATTGATTCATCGTGTAGATCCATCTTTCTTACAGTAAATCAGGTAAAACTTTTTAGTTTAGTCCAAAGCAAAAGTATTTTCAGTTATTTGTACAAAAATATGTGATATATGTTTTGAATAACTTGGAGAATTTTCCCACACTTGGCTTTTATTTTCCTTTTTATCGTCCTCTATTCCATTTTAAATGAATTTTAACATTTTAGTTTGTTTCTCAATTTATGTCCTTTCCGAGGTAACAATAATTTCGGTGTTAAAACCTAGTTTTATCGTTCATAAATATGTATAAACATGATTTTGAGTTCATTTAATTGAAAATTTTGAAAATTTTTACTAGAATTGGGTAGTCAGTATATAAGACTAGGGCTGTTCTTTATTATCAGAGAGCACTAGATTCTAATACAACTACTGCTTTACAAGTATTTTTGATGGTAACCAAGTGTTTAAGATAAAAATTTTAAAATCCGAAAGAATTTAACCCCTTCCCACACTTAAGATCTTGCAATGCCCTCATTTGCAAGAAATCAGTAACAATTTAAATTATTGAGGGTGATTTGTGTGAAAATGATTAAATTTTTACCAAAGTTTCCAAATATATTGGCGTTTGTTTGCTGAATGATAAATGGTGCACATCATTTGTTCATTCCGTCTTGTTGTTATTTCACATATATTTTGCATCTTGTCGTCAAAATTAGTTGCTTTTGCTGAACTTAATGACAGTCTTTGAAAATGCGTTGTTTTACCCTGTTGTGTACATAAGATAAACTGCAAACATATATACATATTTTTGAAGTTTGGTATATTACCCCACATTCAAAAATTATTAAAATCTAAGAATAAAAGTTAGAAAATTATAAAAACTATTACAATATTAACATAAGTATTAAACGTATCAACAATACAAATTACAAAATAAATAAAACTAAATATACTAGGGATGATACTGATACCAATAGGGGTTCCAAGCATAACCATAGGTGCTATAGAATGCTTCGGCAGGGTTATACGTAGGATATGGTGGTTGCATCTCTATAGACCAGGGAGGGAATATGGGTTTTGGCGTAGGAATATAGTTTCTACCTATATGTTGGCAATGAGCTATGATTTGGTTTTGATGAACTTGCCAATCTTCAAATGCTCTCTGTCTAGCATTTTCGTACTCCTGTGAAGCTATAAACCTTTGCATTTCTTGCATTTCATTTCCCCCTCCTACATTACCTTGCTGTTGGTTTCTCTCAACCTGTGGATGTCTACCATGGTATTGTACTGCGGCGTTATTTCGCCTCTTAAAAACTTTCGCACCATGGTATACATTTAAACCTATAGTATCGCGGGGTTCTGGTTCTTCGACTAATAATCCCCCCCGACTTATATCCACACCGAGATATTCAGCAATCAAAGTAATAAAAATACCACCTCCTATTATGCTATGCGGTCTCATCCCCCTAACCATAGCTGATAAATAATAACCCACACAATAAGGTATACTTACAGCGCTTTGTGGGTCTCGAATACACATATGGTAAAACAAATCCTGTTCATTTACCTTTTCCTTGTTCTTACCTCTTTGTGTAATTGAATTAGCTAAAAACCTATGAATTACTCTTAATTCAGCTCTATCTATATCCAAATAAGAGTAATTTCTCCCTTTGAATCGGTGATGGCTTGTCATTTGACTCCATACACCGTGTGTATCAAAATTTTCATCTATCTTTCTACCATTTAGTATCAACCCTCTACAATCGGCTGATGCTAACTCCTCAGGCGTATATACACGTAAAGCCTGAGCCATGTCTAGTAAAGACATGTGGCGCATCGAACCTCCTAACAAAAATCTAATAAAAGATCGATCGGTTAAACTAGCTACCCGATCATTTAATTCTATACTACACAACAATTCTTCACACCATACTTTATATACAGGTCTACGCATGGTGAATAAACGTACCCAGTCATCAAAAGTAGAATTACCATACCTCTGTGCAAGTAATTCCCTAATTAGCCCGGCCAATTCTACAGCTTCTAATGGTCCCCATTCTATGACCCTAGGTACCTCAACAACTTTAGAATGAAGAGTATGCAACCCCCTTTGATACTTTGGATAATCTATCCAAAGTCTGTCAAATCTCAGGTTCGGATGCAAATCTTCCAAGTGCATATTAGAAAATGTCATGACTGGATGAGGTATATCTTGCTTGTAGTAGTTATCCACCTCCTGTTGTTCCGTATTCTCAGCAGGAGCATTGCGAGCTTGGGATGAAGATTCACCCCTTTCAGTCTGCAAAACACATCAAACACAATTTTTGTGCATCCAAATATGCATTAGTGTCAGCAAAATCATCAATCAAAATAATTACAATGACATGATCAATTTATATCAAACTTAAGCTCATTTTCACATTTTTATCAAATCTACACTTTTTCAAATAAGCATATACGAAAATGTTCGTCAAGTTCATAAGCATTCAACTCAAATAACATGTCAAAATAATCATTATTAGCAATCAAACAAGTTTCAAATGGCATTATCTCTCAAAAATCAAGTTCATGAATTTTTAGACTTGAAAAAGTCCACTTTAATTCTCAAAATCATGTTTAGGCTCAAAGTTTGGATCATTTAACTACCTAAACATGTTACACTACTTAATTTAGCAACAATTCATGACAAAAATCGGCCATAACCTGTTTATATCAAAAAGCCTCAAATTTGCTCAAGAACACAAACCCTAGATTACTCTAAATTTGAAGTTTAAGGCTTATAATCATGTTAAATAGCATCAATCTAGGTTATACAAGCATAATACATAAACAATTTAAGCATAATTACACTAAAAAGCATCAAAATCAAATTGGGGAAAAAATTGCTCAAGAACACTAATTTTAGGATTAAATGGTGTTTAGGTGTAGAAATTTACCGTTTTTCTTGAGTAATTCCTTGATAGCATCCTTCTCAACATGATTTTAGTAAAAGATTTGATGATTAACGGTTAAAAATTGTGATTTTGGGGGTGTTTTTGCGTGTATTTTCGGAGTATTTTCACTGTGTTCTTCGCAGTATTTGGTGTGGGGAGTGAACTGAGCTGTTCCAGCTCTTATATTTTTTTTCTGTAATTCGATCCCTCCGCGAGTCGCGGAGATTTCCCCTTCAAACTCCGCGAGTCGCGGAGTTTGTTTTTTTTTTTATAACTTATACTAATTAAAACAATTAAGTAATTAATTTTAAAATTTTGTTTCCCTTGTTATTTAGGACGAGGTCGTTTCGGATCGATGTCCTAGTCCGTCCTTCGACAAAATTTTAAAATTTGTCTTTTTGTAGCGATTGTTTTAAAAGCTAAGATTTTTGGGTTTTTTTTTTTTAATGTTTTTGGCATACTTTAATTTAATAAGATTAAAAATAATGATAATAAAAGTTCTCGTCCCTCCCTCGGGTAAAGCAATTTCGGTTCAAAGACCTAGTCTTCAACTTACGACGAATTTTAAAAATCATATTTTTAACTTAATGAGATAAAGTAAATTTTTGTTTTTAAATTCACACAATTTAAATATAAAATTCAAAATTAATATTAAAAATTCACACCAAACTTAAAATTTGAAATGCATAAAATTAAAAATTCATATTTTAAAAATTAAAAATTCACACCAAACTTAATTTAAAAATTCATATTATAAATTCACACCAAACTTATATTAATTTTTCAAATATTTACAATTTTAAATATATTGTTTTTACAAAGTTTACAATATTAATTTAAGATTTATATATTAATTTTAAAAACATGGTAAAAATAAAATTAAAAATCTTTTTGGCTTTTTATCCCACTTTAATCAATCAAATATTATCAAAAATATGCGCCCCTCTTTTCGGTAAAGTAATTTCGGTTCCAAGACCTAATTTAACTCATGACGAATTTTTGAAATATTTTGGGTTGATTGTTTAAAGATATTTATACCTTAAGAATAAACGTTAAATTTCGCAGTGATGTAATAAATTTTTGAATGATATCAATAATTTCGGTCGCCAAACCTAATTTTATTCAATACCAATTTAATACTTTATAGCGAACAAATTAGCGTTTATTATCAAAAGGTTAAAAATAAAAAATAAATAAATAAAAACTGTACAGACATACCTGTGAAATAGATTTCTTAGTTATATGATCTATCCCATTCATAAGATAGTCGGTTTAATTGGTTTTCCATGGCTACATAGGCGTAACCTCGAGCATTCAGTGTCTTTTCTTCTAAACATATGAACGGTCCGTCTCTGCATAAAGTAACAAATTCGGTGTTTGAATAGGTTTGATTATTTGAACATTTACCTCCATGTGACCATTTTCCGCATTTGTGACATCTTTCTAGGTGTCGTGCTCTTCTTTTCGCTGCGGATTTTGATTTCCCTTTACCAAATTGTAACTTATTATCTTCGCATCTGGATTCTTTTCTAACTCCGTCCATTCTTTCTCTGATTACTGATACTATTTCACTCGGTAGTGTGTCATTATTACGTTTAGTGATCAAAGCGTGTAGCATTAGACCATGGTTTAGTTCACAGGCAGTCTTCATTTTATAAAAACCTAAAAATATAAAAATTCAGAATGGGGGGAGAAGACTAGTTCTTTAGGGTCTGCTAGAGAAAGACCATTCGGGTTCCATTTTCGAGAACTACACGAAAACAGACAATCTAACTCTAACAGAAATACATATTATCCTTTAAAGACTTGATTCTCCCCACACTTAGTTAGCTGTGGTGTCGAAATTGTGATTAACTTCGTTGTCGACTTCCATCGGACCATGTATGTAATGTTTAATTCTGTGACCATTAACTTTAAATTCAATTCCATTTGAATTTATTAATTCTATCGTTCCGTATGGGAAAACTCTTTTGACTATGAATGGTCCAGACCATCTTGATTTCAATTTTCCAGGAAATAGCTTGAATCGTGAATTGAAAAGAAGAACTCTGTCTCCTTCTTTAAATTCTTTTGAACTTCTGATTCTTTTATCATGCCATTTCTTCGTTCTTTCTTTATAGATTAACGAATTTTCGTATGCTTCATGTCTTAATTCTTCTAATTCATTTAGTTGACTTAATCGTAGACGTCCGGCTTCATGTAAATCAAGATTACATGTCTTCAAAGCCCAAAATGCTTTGTGTTCAATTTCTACTGGAAGATGACATGCTTTTCCATAAACAAGTCTAAAAGGTGTGGTTCCAATTGGAGTTTTGTAGGCTGTTCTAAAAGCCCAGAGTGCATCCTCCAATTTAATGGACCATTCCTTCGGATTTGATCCTACGGTTTTCTCTAGAATACGTTTTAAAGCTCAGTTGGTATTTTCAACTTGTCCACTTGTTTGTGGATGATATGCGGTGGAGATTTTATGAGTTACTCCATATCTTTTAAGAACTTTCTCAAGTTGATTATTACAGAAATGAGTACCCCGATCACTTATTAAAGCTTTCGGTGTTCCAAACCTTGCAAAAAGACGTTTTAAAAAGTTGACTACAACTCGTGCATCGTTAGTTGGGAGAGCTTGTGCTTCCGCCCATTTAGATACATAATCAATGGCTACGAGTATATATAGATTATTATGAGATTTTGGAAATGGACCCATAAAGTCAATACCCCAAATGTCAAATACTTCACATACTTGGATGACATTTTGTGGCATTTCATCACGTTGACTTATTTTTCCGGCCCTTTGACAAGCATCACAGGATTTGCAAAGAAGGTGTGAGTCTTTGTAAATTGTAGGCCAATAGAATCCAGCATCATAAACTTTTCTTGCTGTTAGTTGAGGCCCATAATGCCCTCCTGTTGGTCCTGTGTGACAATGGTTTAATATTTTACTAGCTTCATTTCCAAATACACATCGGCGTATTATTCCATCGGGACAACTTTTAAACAGATGTGGATCTTCCCAAAAATAGTGTTTTATATCACTGAAGAATTTCTTTCGTTTTTGGTACGATAATCCTTTTTCAAGGAATCCACAAACTAAGTAGTTTGCACAGTCTGCAAACCATGGAATTTTTTTATAATCTATCTTCAATAGATATTCATCAGGAAAGTTGTCTTGTATGGCCGATTCATTTAGAACTTCTAACTCAGGATTTTCAAGACGAGAAAGATGATCAGCGGCGAGATTTTCTGCTCCTCTTTTATCTCGGATTTCAATATCAAACTCTTGTAAGAGTAAGATCCAACGGATTAATCTTGGTTTAGCATCTTGTTTTGAAAATAGGTATCTAAGAGCAGAATGGTCGGTATAGACCACCGTTTTTGCTAGAACGAGATATGATCGAAATTTGTCAAAAGCAAAGACAATAGCAAGGAGTTCTTTTTCAGTAGTTGTATAGTTCGTTTGTGCTCCTTGTAATGTCTTACTAGCATAATATATAGGTTAAAATCGTTTTTCAATCCTTTGTCCTAAAACGGCTCCCATTGCAAAATCACTTGCATCGCACATTAGTTCAAATGGTAGATTCCAATTTGGTGTTATCATGATCGGCGCATTAGTGAGTTTCTCTTTAAGAATATTAAAAGATTTGATACACTCATCGGAAAAGATGAATGGAGCATCTTTTTCTAGGAGTTTATTCATAGGAGTGGCAATTTTAGAAAAATCTTTTATGAAACGTCGGTAAAAACCGGCATGCCCTAGAAAACTCCTAACTCCTCTAACATTGGTGGGATGTGGAAGTTTAGCAATTACATCTACTTTAGCTCTATCCACTTCAATTCCTTCTTTTGAAATTTTATGACCAAGAACGATGCCCTCTTTAACCATGAAATGGCATTTCTCCCAATTAAGTACTAGATTTGATTGTTCACATCTAATAAGCATTCGTTCCAGATTAACTAGACATGTTTCAAATGTATCACCGAAGACTGAAAAGTCATCCATGAAAACTTCCATGCATTCTTCTATCATGTCATGAAAAATCGCCATCATACACCTTTGAAAGGTTGCAGGGGCGTTACAAAGTCCAAATGGCATGCGTTTGTAAGCAAAACTACCATAAGGGCACGTGAATGTGGTTTTCTCTTGGTCCTCGGGTGCTATTGGAATTTGAAAATATCCGAAAAATCCATCTAGAAAACAATAGTAACTATTTCCGGCTAATCTTTCCAACATTTGATCTATGAAAGGTAAGGGAAAGTGATCTTTTCTGGTGGCGTCATTTAATTTTCTATAATCAATACACACACGTCATCCTGTTACAGTCCTAGTAGGAATAAGCTCATTTTTTTCATTTGTAATGACAGTCATGCCACCCTTCTTAGGTACGCATTGAACTGGGCTTACCCATGGACTATCAGAAATTGGATAAATTAGACCTGCATCTAGCAG
The DNA here is from genome assembly GCF_046630445.1 of Rutidosis leptorrhynchoides. Classification (NCBI taxonomy): domain Eukaryota; kingdom Viridiplantae; phylum Streptophyta; class Magnoliopsida; order Asterales; family Asteraceae; genus Rutidosis; species Rutidosis leptorrhynchoides. The sequence goes on along the minus strand of NC_092336.1, from coordinate 517,794,921 downwards.
TTTAATAATCTCTTTCTTAACTACATCTTGCATATTAGGATTTAGTCTTCGTTGGCGTTGCACATACGTTTTATGACCTTCTTCCATAAGGATTTTATGTGTGCAATATGAAGGACTTATTCCTTTAATATCATGAATCTTCCATGCAATGGCTGGTTTATGAGCTTTCAACACAGAAATGAGTTGTGATTTCTCATTTTCAGTAAGAGAAGACGATATTATTACAGGTAATTCAGATTCACCATGTAAATAAGCGTATTCTAAATGGTTTGGAAGTGGCTTTAACTCTAATTTCGGAGGTTCTTCTATCGATGATTTATATCGATATCTGTCTTCTTCTTTTAGCATTTGAATTTCTTCTGTTGTTGGTTCATATCCATTAGCTATAAGTGTAGCTAACATTTCAGCTTCATCAATTGGTTCATTACCTTCTCCTAAAGAACATTCTCCTGTTCCTTGTAATTCTGGAAATTCTTCTAATAATTCTGCATGTGCATCTATAGTTTGAATATAATAACATGTATCATCTGCAGATTGTGGTTGTTGCATTGCTCTATCAACTGAAAAGGTAAAACTCTCATCCTCTATACTTAGGGTCAATTTCTTACCGAACACATCTATCATTGCTTTAGCCGTGTTTAAGAATGGTCTTCCTAATATGAGAGGAACTTGAGAATCTTCTTCCATGTCCAAAACAACAAAATCTACTGGAAATACTAAAGTACCAACTTTAACTAGCATGTTCTCCATTATCCCTCTAGGATATTTTATTGATCTATTGGCTAGTTGTATGATTATTCTAGTTGGTTTCAATTCTCCAAGGTCTAGTTTAGCGTATAGTGAATACGGCATTAAATTTATACTAGCACCTAAATCTGCTAATGCTTCTATTGAACTAAGACTACCCAGAAAACATGGAATTGTAAAACTTCCTGGATCAGATAGTTTTTCTGGTATCTTATTTAACAGTACTGCTGAACAATTAGCATTCATAGTAACAGCCGAGAGTTCTTCCATTTTCTTTCTATTTGAGATTAGATCTTTCAAGAATTTAGCATATCTAGGCATTCCTGAAATCACTTCAATGAAAGGAAGATTTACATTTATCTGTTTAAACATATCCAAGAATTTGGATTGCTCGGCTTCAAGTTTCTCTTTCTTCATTTTACTCGAGTAAGGAAGTGGTGGTTGGTATGGTTTAACATAAGGTTTATCCTTAATTGTGTTATCTTCATTAACCTTCTCAACTACCGGTTCTGTTTCCTTATCTTGTTCAGGTTGTGGTTCTTGTGGAGTAGGAATAGCTTCATCAGAAGTTACAGGTATTTCAGGTGGTTTAAGTGTTGTACCACTTCTTGTGGTAATGGCTTTAGCTGTTTCATTCCGGGGGTTAGCATTTGTATCACTAGGTAGACTTCCCGGTTTTCTTTCACCTATTAACCTTGCTAGGTTACTTACTTCTTGTTTCAGATTTTGAATAGAAGCTTGTCGATTTCTAAATGCTTGAGCATTTTGTTCATTAGTTTGTTTCTGAGATGTGAAAAACTGCGTTTGAGTTTCAACTAGCTTTGTCATCATATCTTCTAAATTCGGCTTTTTATCATCGGTTTGTTGTGGTGGTTTGTTTTAAAAATTAGGTCTTTGCTGATTGTAAGTATTATTGGATACTTGTTGATTGCTAGGACCTTGTTGGTTGTTGTATGGAATATTTCTGTTATAATTCTGGTTTTGATTGTAAATCGGTCTTGGCGGTTGATAATTATTCTGATAATTATTTTCAGGCCTTTGGTTTATGTATGAAATATTCTCTCTTTGTTCCATTGTTAATTCAATACTGAGACAATCTTTTGTCAAATGTGGTCCTCCACACTGCTCACAACTAATTCGTATTGAGTGAATATCCTTAGTCATCTTTTCCATTCGTCTTTCGACAGCATCTATCTTTGCAGAAATGGAATCATGGCTAGAATCGGCTCTAGCTGCTTTAGATGATCTAACGATATCTTTTTCTTGGTGCCACTCGTGTGAGTGGGAAGCAGTGTTATCAATAATTTTGTAAGCATCAGTTTCGGTTTTCTTCATAATAGAACCACCAGCTGCTATATCTATGTCTTTCCTTGTAGTGATGTCGCATCCTTGGTAAAATATTTGTACTATTTGACAGGTGTCTAAACCATGTTGCGGACATCCTCTTAATAACTTTTCATATCTTGTCCATGCCTCATATAGAGTTTCATTTGGCTTCTGTGTGAACGTAACAATTTCTGCTTGAAGTCTTACGGCTTTAGATGCAGGAAAGAATTGTTTAAGAAATTTTTCAACTAAAACATCCCATGTATCAATCGCCCCTTCAGGTAACGATTCCAACCAATCTTTGGCTTCTCCCTTTAAAGTCCAGGGAAATAACATGAGATATATCTGTTCATCCTCCACTTCTCGGATTTTAAATAGTGTGCAGATCCTATTAAAGGTACGCAGATGTTCATTTGGATCTTCCTTCGGCGCACCACTAAATTGGCATTGATTAGTCACCATGTGTAGAATTTGTCCTTTGATTTCATAATCTGGCGCATTAATGTCTGGATGAGTAATTGCGTGACCTTGGCCAGTGCGTTTAGCTCTCATTCGGTCTTCCATACTTAAAGGTTCCAGATTCTCCATAATTGAATTTGTTGAATCGGAATCACTAGAGGATTCTGATTTAATGGTTCGTTCCTCAACAATCTCTGTTTGAATGATTGGTGGTTCTGGAGGAAAGTTTAGTGGTTCAGGATCTACGAATCGTTCCTGAATATTCTCCAGATTCTCAATTGTGAGGTCGGGTTCAAAAAATGGATTATCGGAAATTTGAACTGAAGTACTTGGTCGACTGGATGACGATTCTAAAGAGAAATCAACGGCAGTAATATTTGCTAAATGTCTTGATCTAGTTACAGGTGGTGAACGTACAAAAGGTGGTGAACGTCTTGCTCGGTGCATTCACTGAATATCCTATTAGTTTTAAAAAGGAAAGAAAAATTATAATAAGTTATTCAATCAATAGACTTTTCTGATTTTACCCACGTTTCGAATAGCCAAAAGATGCAGCAGAGGGGCAGGATTCGTTTGGTCTCAATATAATTGAGTACTGTTTGGCTCCAATAACCCGGTCCACGTACAAATCCAACTATTACTACGAACCAGAAAATTTTGATGTCTATCAATTTAACCACTTAAAATAAATTTTCGTAATTTTAAGAAATTTAGATAAGAAATAGAATAAAAATATATGTCCTAAAACTAGAATAGCGAGAAATAAGAAAGAAAAAGAGCGTGTCGGAAAAAGGTCGAAAAAGAAAAATGGTTGAAAAATAAAAGGTGACGGAAAAATAAAAGAAACTTATAAAACTTAAAAACAATTGACTAACCTAACCTTATTACTACAACTAACTTAAAATTATAATCGCAAATTGAGATTACTAATTGGAATGATAATTGATACATAGGTAAAAGTCGTCTAAAAATATTAAAGCTTACAGGAAAAACTAAATCCCAAATGGAAATAAGTTAAAAAGAAACTAAAACTTAAAAAGGCGTCGCAAAATTCTAGAGTACCTAAATCTTAGTCTAAAGAAAAAGCACTTAAGGAATTCTACGGCAAAGCCTAAAAATCTAGAAGTAAAAATAACTATGGCAAAAACTAAGTTTAAAACTAAATATGAGTTAAAAATACAAATATTAATCTAAAATGATTAAAAAGGGATAAAATATAAAAATATACAAAAAGTTGTAAAAAATACAATTTTTATAAAAATATTATTTTTATATTATTTATTTATTAAAACTATTAATTTTACAATTTAATTAAACTAATTAAACAAAATATTAATAAAAACTAAAATAAATATTTAATTAAAACCTAATTAGGGTTTTATAATAATAATTATAATAATTACTCGTAATTAATGCAGTTAAGGGTTTCTGTCGGTGTCAGAGTCTCTCCGCGAGTCGCGGTATTTCAAGCAGCAAACCCCGCGAGTCGTGGGGTTCCAGCTTTCAACTCTGGTACAGTTTTAATTCGACCTTTTTTATTTTTTTTTATTTTCTGTTTTATATTTTTCTGTTTTATAATCTAAAATTTATATAATAAAAACTTATATTTAAAAACTAAAATAAAAATAGAATTACTTTATAATTTTATAAATATCTTAAAAATAGATTTATATATATAAATATTTTTTTTATGTTTTAAATAAAAAAAATACTTAAAAAATAAAGAAACTTTATAAAACTTAAATATTTAACAAAATCTTAAAAATACTTTATATTTTTGTTTTTCTTTTTATATTTTCGAATATTTAAAAACGTATTTTTATATAAAAATGAATTTTAATAAAAGTAAACTATTTTTTTTTATATTAGCGTTGCGCTTCCGGCGTTTAAGAGTTTCCCCTGCAGCGGCGCCAAAAATAACTTGATGTTTCGCGAGGTGTATATAAAATACTATTAAATTTTACAAGGAAATACTATTAAATACGATACAATTTTACACAAGATATTTATTTATTTAGAGAATGGATATACTTAAACCTTGCTACAACACTTATAGGCAGTGTACCTAATCGTACAGTAGTGTAGTTTTTAGTAAGTCCGGTTCGTTCCACAGGGAAATCTTTAAACAAAGCTTAACGCTATATTAGTTTACTTTTATAAAAATACAAATATATATATATATATATATATATATATAAGTAATATTATTATTATAAAGGGGGGTTTTTACCGTTTAATGACCGGTTTGTCGATTTTAAAACTTTAGTCGCAGTTAAAACCAAATGTAAAATATTAAAAATAAATACAAGACTTAAATTAAAGCGTAAAGTAAATAACGATAATGAAATTGCGAATAATAAAAGTGCGATAAAATAAACTTGCGATAATTAAAAAGTACGATAATTAAAAGTGCAATTAAATACAATAACAATAAAAATGCGATAATTAGAAGTGCAATTAAATATAAAATAAAGGAAATTAAATATGAAATAAAAGAATTATGCTTATTTAAACTTCCGTAATCATGATGTTTGACGTGTTGATTTTAGTTTTATGCCCATGGGTTAATTGTCCTTTGTCCTGGATTATTTAATATGTCCGTCTGATTTTTTTTCAATACAATCCATCAGTCATAAATATAAAGTGCGAGTATCCTCGTCAAATTAGCCTTATACCCGAAGTTAAATATTCCAACTAATTGGGGACTTAAACTGTAAAAAAATTTTAATACTTTGTTTAATAATTACACCAGGATGTCGACTGAGTGTAACCCAAGGTTTTAATATTTTGTTATCAATTATACCAAGTGTCCTTGTACATAATTTCACCCCTGTTTTAATTATTCTAGTGGCTATTAATCCATTCCCGTGTCCGGTTAAATGAACGATTATTCGTACATATAAATACCCTGCCCATCGTGTCCGATCGAGTGTATATGGTAATTTATAGGGACGCCCAATTGTAAATCTTTATATTAACATTAACAAACTATCATTTAGTTAAACAAATATAAAGCCCATTAATAGCCCATAGTCTAATTTCCACAAGTGTCGTTCTTTTGTCCAAACCCCAATTATGGTACAAAGCCCAATTACCCAATTTTAGTAATTAGCCCAACATCATGATTACTTCGGATTAAATAAGCATAATAATAACTTAGCTACGAGACATTAAATTAAAAAGGTTGAACATAACTTACAATGATTAAAAATAGCGTAGCGTTACACGGACAGAATTTCGACTTACACCCTTACAATATTCGCTAACATACCCTTATTATTAGGATTAAAAATTAAAATTAAAATTAAAATTAAAATTATATATATATTTTTACGTATATATTGAGAGAGATAGATATTAGATGATGAAAAATGATCAGAATTTGGTTGGCTTTATAGGCAGTTTCAGAAATTGGGGCTCCGCGACTCGCGGCATTTTTTGCCTTCAAACTCCGCGAGTCGCGGAGTTTGAAATTACAGCTCACAAACTTTGGAGTCTTTCTTGCCGACGGATTTTTATTATATATTATAATATATAAATAATTATAAGAATTATTTAAATATTATATTATATTTATGTGCATAGTTGACTTGTAAGTTTTAGTCCGTTGCGTCGAGCGTTGAGAGTTGACTCTGGTCCCGGTTCCGGATTTTCGAACGTCCTTGCGTACAATTTAATATCTTGTACTTTGCGTTTTGAATCTTGTACTCTTGTAATTTCGAGACGTTTCTTATCAATAATTGGAACCTCTTTGATTGTATTTTGTACTTTTGAGCTTTTTGGTCGTTTGCATCTTCAATTCGTCGAATCTGTCTTTTGTCTTCACCTTTTATTATTTAAACGAATATCACTTTTAAATAGAACAATTGCAACTAAAAGCTTGTCTTTCTTGAGGAATAATGCTATGAAATATATGTTCATTTTTAGCATTATCAACTAATAACAATGGACAATTAAAATGAATTAAAATATTGATTATAACATATGAAACTAAACAATTCTTCAAGTTTGCCACTTGATTTCATCTTAAACCTCATTTGTATCTTGACGATTACAATCCACGTTTAAACCTTTCATGATTCTTGAAAGCACCTCAATCGAGAGAATGAACCAACCGCACCTTATCCATAGAAGGAAAGATTTATGCATATAGTTATGCACCTGAAAAACTCTCGGAAATTGAGTAAACGTTTAGAACATAGCTGTGCAAATTCCTTTAGTGTTATTATTACCCAAAATAACTTTGCAGTTCTTCTTCAAAATAGCCAATTTTGTCACAGCTCCAGCAAGACAACTTCGACTTTTCGTTCGAAACAACTTTATTATAACCTTGATATATACGCGTGCTCTTTTATCGTTACCAGGGAACCTTTCATATTCCACCATATTACCATCAGCATTTAATCATCTAAAAACACAATTCTCTTGAAACCACCTCGGATTGATAACCGATAATTCAGATATCGTAGCATTAAATGCCAAGGAAACAGAAAAATTATAGATGGTCTAAACAGTCAAAAGTTGGATGATAAAGAAGGGAGTGTTAGGAACGCTCGATAGAAAATTTGGTACTGAAAAACGGATTGAGCTAACCATGAAGGAAACAAAGAACAAATACAAGGACCAAACCCTATTTTCAAAGAATCCAGGTAAATCTGGATCCGATGAAATCTTTAGAGAATATCTTGCTCCGGAGTCATATTAAAATCTTGCGGATTATCTTTCTTCATCAATCTTCGAACTTAGAAATTCCAAAATATCATCATAAATATCTTCGATATTTCTGAGGATATTTTCATAAATATTCTTGTCCGAAATTATCTACCTCTTCGTGTTTTCTGTATTCTATTATATTGAAAATTTCTGTAAAATCTAAGTATAAATTATGAATGAATTGTGGAGAAGTGTTGGGAATTGAAGCATGGGTTAGTATAATATAGTGACGCTTGGCCAACGTGATTATATTATAGTAAGTTATGCTGAGTTTCTAATGAAACGTGATGATGGTTCACAGTAGATCATACCATCATCATGTGTCATGTTACATAACTCTTTCATTCTGTTTAACTTCTAAACATATCAAGAAAATATATTCTTAATAGTTTTATTCTCAGTGATTCTGGTAATTTGACAAATCAAATCATGCTATTACATTCTTTCTTGTTTAGAACATTAAGTTCATTTGAAACTCCATACCTAAGAATTCTGGACCATTACTTGTTGTACTTAGGGTCGAAAAGAGAATAAAAAGGTAAAGAGCTCCGAAGTATAAGGGAAAATATAAAGCCTAACAACAACACCGAAATTACAAATCGTGGATATCAGTGCGTATAGCAAGATAAAGACACGGGAGAATTAGAAATACTATAACCCCAAGGTAATAGTAGAAGTGAATAGAATCCTCCGGTGGGAGTTGGAAAAGAATAAAGACAGATACGATAGTCAGAATAAGAACAAGGATCAGAATTGGATTAAGCATTGTTACAATTTTTAGATGTATGGATTAAGGAAGAAAGTATAGGAATGGTGAGGATAATAAAATGGAAGAGGTAAATTTATAATGAAATTACTTGATGAAGCAATCCAGGCAGATTATCGCATTTAATTAAAGAGATCCTAATTTTCTCATTTACCGAAGAATCATATCTTATTTAGATTTCGAAGATTTTCTTTTAAATCCCTTGAATTCCGGAATTCAATCGAGACAACGTCAAAAGTTAAGACGAATCTTATTTTCTTAAATTCAACCGTGATTACGTCACCGATTAAGACAAACCAACATTTACTTATTTCATTATTTTGTGATAACTTCACTCGTACGCTTCGAATAATTGAATTATTTTATCTATATTACTCAATATTGATAAAATCTTAATTATTAACAAAAATTCGTCAGGAGAACATTCTTATTATTAGCCATGACTGAAGGTATTTCGTATGCTCGAGAGACATATTAAATTAACGTGGCTAATATGTTTTGATCCAAGTCGGGTCATACCCAATAACAAGCTTACCGACACCTTATTAGTATGTGATCTTAACGATTGAATCGTTGATTATATACGCGACACTTGAACTTTAAGAAAAATGGTTTTCTTAAATATTACTTGATGTGTATATATATATAAATTATGGAATAATTTATATAATATGGATTTAATTAATTATAGGTTAAATAATTAATGAAGTTATGTTACATTTTATAAAATTGATTTTATAAAATAAAGTAAACATAACTTATAATATGGAATTTATAAAATGAGTTTTATAAATAAATATACATAATTTATAAAATGCAATTTTATAAATTTGTTTTATAAAATCTAATTTTATAAAAAAACAAGTTTATAAAATATGCAAGCTTACAAATTATGTCAAGTTTTATAAAAACCATTTTATATTATAAGTTGAAGTAGTGGCCTTGGAGTTAAAAGTACACATGCAATAGATTCCATTCTTTTGGTCATGCTTTTGCTTTAATCTAAATACATGTTGCTTGACTCCTTGAAAACCAATACATGCATTTTACACATCAAATACACTCCAAAAAAAACTGCACAAGTTCTTCAATTCTGCTGCAGTAGGCCGTGGCCTTTTATGAGCCATAAGAGGTTCTTGGTTTGGTTTTTGGAAGCTTAATTCAAGTGTTAACAAATCCTAACCAAAGTACAAGGTGTTGGTGATAAGCTTGGAGAATTACAACTTGAGGTTTCATACATTTTGGAGCTCCATTCATCATCATCATCTTCATCATTTACTAGCAAGCTTGGAGTAGGTATAATCTCTTTACTTGTTTGTAGTTTGTAAGTATATATCACAACTTAATCCTAATTTGGATTTAACTTTAATTGGTTAAATATTAACAAGTTCTAAATGGTAATACATACATGCTTCCGCTTGAATTTGATTCTTAAAATGTTTTAAGTATTATGAAACTTGTTAAATCCCAACAATGGTATCTAGAGCCAAAGTTGTTGAAATATGCTTCGAGATGGTTATTAAACTCGCTATACATTTTGCATTTTATGTACATGCATGAAATTAAAATGCAAAAATTATATGTTTTGGGTGGGTGTGTTTTTTGGCCGAATTGTTTGGGACCCAAAATAGGTTTTAGGTCTTCCATTTTGGTCATATTTGGTTGCATGTTGTTGTTCACAATCTTAGCCTTGACCTTGTGTTTGGTTGCATGCTTGTTTGGTTGATTATTCATTCATTTGGTATGTAATAATAATTATTCTTTTGGCATGTAATTTATTTATTCATTTGATTATGTAATTTATTTTATATTTGGTATGTAAAATAGATTAGGTTGTATTTTCATTTTCTAGAGAAAAATGTATTAGGATATATTTTTTGTAAAGAGTATGAAGATGCAAAAGATGGAGCAAAAGAAGAACACATACATTTGGATGCAAGATTTAGTGGGAGATGTTAAATCTCCTACTTTGTGTTATGACCCATTAACCGGTGACATTTGTTTTCGGCTAAACAAATGTCCACCAAAAGGCTAGATTGTGAACATATTATTTTGCATGTGTGGTTGTTTTGTTGTTTGATTATAGATTGTATGTTTGGTTGCTACAAATTAATCACACAAATTAACAACAAACAAACAAAAATTTAATTGGTTAAATTAGACGTTATAAACAACATGCAAAACGACAATTTAAATGGTTAAATTGAAATGGCAAAAGGACATTAATAAATGGTTGTTAAGAACACATAATAATTGGTTATTAAAACACATATAAAATGGTTTATATCATATCAAGTAATTGGCTTAATTACAAGACATGAAAATGGATTTTCATACAAACCATACACTAAATGCATGTTGGTGTATGGTGTAAAAGTTTTCTCAAACTAGAATTAATGAAAACTTAAAATCCCTTATTAACAAGGCAAACAAGTTAAACGCCATCCTTTTGTGTGACACTTAAAATAATTAGGGAACTCATAATGGGATAAAGGTCACCTAACCGTTATGAGCAAACTAATATGATTAAGGTGAATTTAGCACACTTGTGGGATAAAGGTCACTGATAATGCTAAAAACGAACATATATTTCATAGCATTATTCCTCAAGAAAGACAAGCTTTTAGTTGCAATTGTTCTATTTACAAGTGATATTCGTTTAAATAATAAAAGGTGAAGACAAAAGACAGATTCGACGAATTGAAGACGCAAACGACCAAAAAGCTCAAAAGAACAAAAGACAATCAAAAAGGTTCCAATTATTGATAAGAAACGTCTCGAAATTACAAGAGTACAAGATTCAAAACGCAAAGTACAAGATATTAAATTATACGCAAGGACGTTCGAAAATCCGGAACCGGGACCAGAGTCAACTCTTAACGCTCGACGCAACGGACTAAAAATTACAAGTTAACTATGTATATAAATATAATATAATATATAATTAATTATATTAATTATATATATATTATATATATATTAAAAACCGTCGGCAGCAGGAAACTCCAAGGGTGTGAGCTGTAAATACCTCTCCGCGACTCGCGGAGTTTGAAGGGCATTTTGCCGCGAGTCGCGGAGCCCCAAAAATCAAGTCTGGCTATAAAGCAAACCGAATTCTGATCAAAAAACACATCTTTTTCTCTTCCTCTTCATACGTAAATATATTTATATTTATAATTTATATTTTAATTTTAATTATAATTCTAATAATAAGGGTATGTTAGCGAATGTTGTAAGGGTGTAAGTCGAAATTCTGTCCGTGTAACGCTACGCTATTTTTAATCATTGTAAGTTATGTTCAACCTTTTTACGTTAATGTCTCGTAGCTAAGTTATTATTATGCTTGTTTAAAACGAAGTAATCATGATGTTGGGCTAATTACTAAAATTGGGTAATTGGGCTTTGTACCATAATTGGGGTTTGGATAAAAGAACGACACTTGTGGAAACTAGACTATGGGCTATTAATGGGCTTTATATTTGTTTAACTAAATGAAAGTTTGTTAATGTTAATATAAAGATTTACAATTGGGCGTCCCTATAAATTACCATATACACTCGATCGGACACGATGGGCGGGGTATTTATATGTACGAATAATCGTTCATTTAACCGGACACGGGAATGGATTAATAGCCACTAGAATAATCAAAACAGGGGTGAAATTACATTCAAGGGTAATTGGTGTAATTGTTAACAAAGTAGTAAAACCTTGGTTTACACGCAGTCGATAACCTGGTGTATTCATTAAACAAAGTATTAAAACCTTGTTACAATTCGAATCCCCAATTAGTTGGAATATTTATCTTCGGGTATAATAATAATTTGACAAGGACACTTGCAATTTATATTTATGACTGATGGACTGTTATGGACAAAAACCAGACGGACATATTGAATAATCCAGGACAAAGGACAATTAACCCATGGGCATAAAACTAAAATCAACACGTCAAACATCATGATTACGGAAGTTTAAATAAGCATAATTCTTTTATTTCATATTTAATTTCCTTTATTTTATATTTAATTGCACTTCTAATTATCGCACTTTTATTTATTTTATTTTATCGCACTTTTAATTATCGTACTTTTTAATTATCGCAAGTTTATTTTATCGCACTTTTATTATTCGCAATTTCATTATCGTTATTTACTTTACGCTTTAATTTAAGTCTTGTATTTATTTTATATTTTACATTAGGTTTTAACTGCGACTAAAGTCTTAAAATCGACAAACCGGTCATTAAACGGTAAAAACCCCCCTTTATAATAATAATATTACTTATATATATATTTGTATTTTTATAAAAGTAAACTAATATAGCGTTGAGCTTTGTTTAAAGATTTCCCTGTGGAACGAACCGGACTTACTAAAAACTACACTACTGTACGATTAGGTACACTGCCTATAAGTGTTGTAGCAAGGTTTAAGTATATCCATTCTATAAATAAATAAATATCTTGTGTAAAATTGTATCGTATTTAATAGTATTTTTCTAGTAAAATAATAACTATTTTATATACACCTCGTTCGGCATCAAGTATTTTTGGCGCCGCTGCCGGGGAACTATCTTAAAAGCCGGAAGCGCAACGCTAATATAAAAAAAAAAAAAAGATTTTTAGTTACTTTTATTAAAAGTCGTTTTTGTAAAAATACGTTTTAATTATTCAAAAATATAAAAAGAAAAACAAAAATATAAGCATTTTTAAGATTTTGTTAAATATTTAAGTTTTATAAGTTTCTTTATTTCTATTTTAGTTTATAAAAATATAAATTTTATTAAACATCTTTTATTTATTTTAAAAAAAACAGAAAACATAAAATAAAAAAAAAAAAAAAAATAAAGAAAAACGCGTAAAAAGTAAAACCTGTCAACTGAATTCTGGATCCCCGCGACTCGCGGGGATTTCTTCTTTATTTGCCGCGACTCGCGGAGGGTTTCTGACACACGGACAAAAACCCTAATCAAGCATTGATTACGGGTTTTAATTTATTATTATTATTATTATTAAAACTTAATTATTATTATTATTATTATTAGTTTTATTTTTACTTTTACTTTTTATTTATATATTTTAGTTTAATTAGTTTTATTAAATTGTAAAATTAGTAATTTTATAAAATAAATAATATAAAAATAATATTTTTATAAAAATTGTACTTTTTACAACTTTTTGTATATTTTTATATTTTGTACCTTTTTAATCGTTGTAGCGTAAAATTTGTATTTTTTTTTTAGCTCATATTTAATTTTAAACTTAGTTTTAGCTATAGTTATTTTTACTCCTAGATTTTTAGGCTTTGCCGTAGAATTCCTTAAGTGCTTTTTCTTTAGACTAAGATTTAGGTGCTTTAGAATTTTGCGACGCCTTTTTAAGTTTTAGTTTCTTTTTAAGTTATTTTCATTTGGGATTTAGTTTTTCCTGTAAGCTTTAATATTTTTAGACACCTTTTACTATGTACCAATTATCATTCCAATTAGTAATTTCAATTTGCGATTATAATTTTAAGTTAGTTGTAGTAATAAGGTTAAATTAGTTAAGTATTTTTAAGTTTTTATAAGTTTCTTTTATTTTTCCGTCACCTTTTATTTTTCAACCATTTTTCTTTTTCGACCTTTTGCGACGAACTCTTTGTCTTTCTTATTTCTCGCCATTCTAGTTTTTAGGACATAGATTTTTATTCTACTTCTTATCTAAATTTCTAAAAATTACGAAAATTTATTTTAAGTGGTTAAATTAATAGACATCAAAATTTTCTGGTTCGTAGTAATAGTTGGATTTGTACGTGGACCGGGTTATTGGAGCCAAACAGTCCTCAATTATATTGAGACCAAACGAATCCTGCCCCTCTGCTGCATCTTTTGGCTATTCGAAACGTGGGCAAAATCAGAAAAGTCTATTGATTGGATAACTTATTATAATTTTTCTTTCCTTTTTAAAACTAATAGGATATTCAGTGAATGCACCGAGCAAGACGTTCATCACCTTTTGTACGTTCACCACCTGTAACTCGATCAAGACATCGTTTAACAAATATAACCGCCGTTGATTTTTCTTTAGAATCGTCATCCAGTCGACCAAGTACTTCAGTTCAAATTTCCGATAATCCAGTTTTTAAAAACAAACCTCACAATTGAGAATCCAGAAAATATTCAGGAACGGTTCATAGATCCTGAACCATTAAACTTTCCTCCGGAACCACCAATCATTCAAACAGAGATTGTTGAGGAACGAACTATTAAATCAGAATCATCTATTGATACCGATTCAACAAATTCAATTATGGAGAATCTGGAACCTTTAAGTATGGAAGACCGAATGAGAGCTAAACGCACTGGCCAAGGTCACGCAATTACTCATCCAGACATTAATGCGCCAGATTATGAAATCAAAGGACAAATTCTACACATGGTGACTAATCAATGCCAATTTAGTGGTGCGCCGAAGGAAGATCCAAATGAACATCTACGTACCTTTAATAGGATCTGCACACTATTTAAAATCCGAGAAGTGGAGGATGAACAGATATATCTCATGTTATTTCCCTGGACTTTAAAGGGAGAAGCCAAAGATTGGTTGGAATCGTTACCTGAAGGGGCGATTGATACATGGGACGTTTTAATTGACAAATTTCTTAAACAATTCTTTCCTGCATCTAAAGCCGTAAGACTTCAAGCAGAAATTGTTACGTTCACACAGAAGCCAAATGAAACTCTATATGAGGCGTGGACAAGATATGGAAAGTTACTAAGAGGATGTCCGCAACATGGTTTAGACACCTGTCAAATAGTACAAATATTCTACCGAGGATGCGACATCACTACAAGAAAAGACATAGATATAGCAGCTGGTGGTTCTATTATGAAGAAAACCGAAACTGATGCTTACAAAATTATTGATAACACTGCTTCCCACTCACATGAGTGGTACCAAGAAAAAGACATCATTAGATCATCTAAAGCAGCTAGAGCCGATTCTAGCCATGACTTAGATTCCATTTCAGCAAAGATAGATGCTTTCGAGAGACGAATGGAAAAGATGACTAAGGATATTCACTCAATACGAATTAGTTGTGAGCAGTGTGGAGGACCACATTTGACAAAAGATTGTCTCAGTATTGAATTAACAATGGAACAAAGAGAGAATATTTCATACATAAACCAAAGGCCTGGAAATAATTATCAGAATAATTATCAACCGCCAAGACCAATTTACAATCAAAACCAGAATTATAACCGAAATATTCCATACAACAACCAACAAGGTCCTAGCAATCAACAAGTATCCAATAATACTTATAATCAGCAAAGACCGAATTTTCAAAACAAACCACCACAACAAACCGATGATAAAAAGCCGAATTTAGAAGATATGATGACGAAGCTAGTTGAAACTCAAACGCAGTTTTTCACATCTCAAAAACAAACCAATGAACAAAATGCTCAAGCATTTAGAAATCAACAAGCTTCTATTCAAAATCTGGAACAAGAAGTAAGTAACCTAGCAAGGTTAATAGGTGAAAGAAAACCGGGAAGTTTACCTAGTGATACAAATGCTAACCCCCGGAATGAAACAGCTAAAGCTATTACCACAAGAAGTGGTACAACACTTAAACCACCTGAAATACCTGTAACTTCTGATGAAACTATTCCTACTCCACAAGAACCACAACCTGATCAGGATAAGGAAAAAGAACCGGTAGTTGAAAAGGTTAATAAAGATAACACAGTTAAGGATAAACCTTATGTTAAACCATACCAACCACCACTTCCTTACCCGAGTAAAATGAAGAAAGAGAAACTTGAAGCCGAGCAATCCAAATTCTTGGATATGTTTAAACAAATAAATGTAAATCTTCCTTTCATTGATGTAATTTCAGGAATGCCTAGATATGCTAAATTCTTGAAAGATCTAATCACGAATAGAAAGAAAATGGAAGAACTCTCGGCTGTTACTATGAATGCTAATTGTTCAGCAGTGCTGTTGAATAAGATACCAGAAAAACTATCTGATCCAGGAAGTTTCACAATTCCATGTTTTCTGGGTAGTCTTAGTTCAATAGAAGCATTGGCAGACTTAGGTGCTAGTATAAATCTAATGCCGTATTCACTATACGCTAAACTAGACCTTGGAGAATTGAAACCAACCAGAATAAGCATACAACTAGCCGATAGATCAATAAAATATCCTAGAGGGATAATGGAGAACATGCTAGTTAAAGTTGGTACTTTAGTATTTCCAGTAGATTTTGTTGTTTTGGACTTGGAAGAAGATTCTCAAGTTCCTCTCATATTAGGAAGACCATTCTTAAACACGGCTAAAGCAATGATAGACGTGTTCGGTAAGAAACTGACCCTAAGTATAGAGGATGAGAGTGTTACCTTTTCAGTTGATAGAGCAATGCAACAACCACAATCTGCAGATGATACATGTTATTATATTCAAACTATAGATGCACATGCAGAATTATTAGAAGAATTTCCAGAATTACAAGGAACAGGAGAATGTTCTTTAGGAGAAGGTAATGAACCAATTGATGAAGCTGAAATGTTGGCTACACTTATAGCTAATGGATATGAACCAACAACAGAAGAAATTCAAATGCTAAAAGAAGAAGACAGATATCGATATAAATCATCGATAGAAGAACCTCCGAAATTAGAGTTAAAGCCACTTCCAAATCATTTGGAATACGCTTATTTACATGGTGAATCTGAATTACCTGTAATAATATCGTCTTCTCTTACTGAAAATGAGAAATCACAGCTCATTTCTGTGTTGAAAGCTCATAAACCAGCCATTGCATGGAAGATTCATGATATTAAAGGAATAAGTCCTTCGTATTGCACACATAAAATCCTTATGGAAGAAGGTCATAAAACGTATGTGCAACGCCAACGAAGACTAAATCCTAATATGCAAGATGTAGTTAAGAAAGAGATTATTAAACTGCTAGATGCAGGTTTGATATATCCAATCTCTGATAGTCCATGGGTAAGCCCAGTTCAATGCGTACCTAAGAAGGGTGGCATGACTGTCATCACAAATGAGAAAAATGAGCTTATTCCTACTAGGACTGTAACAGGATGGCGTGTATGTATTGATTATAGAAAATTAAATGACGCCACCAGAAAAGATCACTTTCCCTTACCTTTCATAGATCAAATGTTGGAAAGATTAGCCGGAAATAGTTACTATTGTTTTCTAGATGGATTTTCCGGATATTTTCAAATTCCAATAGCACCCGAGGACCAAGAGAAAACCACATTCACGTGCCCTTATGGTACTTTTGCTTACAAACGCATGCCATTTGGACTTTGTAACGCCCCTGCAACCTTTCAAAGGTGTATGATGGCGATTTTTCATGACATGATAGAAGAATGCATGGAAGTATTCATGGATGACTTTTCAGTCTTCGGTGATACATTTAAATCATGTCTAGTTAATCTGGAACGAATGCTAATTAGATGCGAAAAATCAAATCTAGTACTTAATTGGGAGAAATGCCATTTCATGGTTAAAGAAGGCATCGTTCTTGGACATAAAATTTCAAAAGAAGGAATTGAAGTGGATAGAGCTAAAGTAGATGTAATTGCTAAACTTCCACATCCCACCAATGTTAGAGGAGTTAGGAGTTTTCTAGGGCATGCCGGTTTTTACCGACGTTTCATAAAAGATTTTTCTAAAATTGCCACTCCTATGAATAAACTCCTAGAAAAGGATGCGCCATTCATCTTTTCAGATGAGTGTATCAAATCTTTTAATATTCTTAAAGAGAAACTCACTAATGCACCGATCATGATAACACCAAATTGGAATCTACCATTTGAACTAATGTGCGATGCAAGTGATTTTGCAATGGGAGCCGTTTTAGGACAAAGGATTGAAAAACGATTTCAACCTATATATTATGCTAGTAAGACGTTACAAGGAGCACAAACGAACTATACAACTACTGAAAAAGAACTCCTTGCTATTGTCTTTGCTTTTGACAAATTTCGATCATATCTCGTTCTAGCAAAAACGGTGGTCTATACCGACCATTCTGCTCTTAGATACCTATTTTCAAAACAAGATGCTAAACCAAGATTAATCCGTTGGATTTTACTCTTACAAGAGTTTGATATTGAAATCCGAGATAAAAGAGGAGCAGAAAATCTCGCCGCTGATCATCTTTCTCGTCTTGAAAATCCCGAATTAGAAGTTCTGAATGAATCGGCCATACAAGACAACTTTCCTGATGAATATCTATTGAAGATAGATTATAAAGAAATCCCATGGTTTGCAGACTATGCAAACTACTTAGTTTGTGGATTCCTTGAAAAAGGATTATCGTACCAAAGACGAAAGAAATTCTTCAGTGATATAAAACACTATTTCTGGGAAGATCCACATCTGTTTAAAAGTTGTCCCGATGGAATAATACGCCGATGTGTATTTGGAGATGAAGCTAGTAAAATTTTAAACCATTGTCACACAGGACCAACAGGAGGGCATTATGGGCCTCAACTAACAGCAAGAAAAGTTTATGAAGCTGGATTCTATTGGCCTACAATTTACAAAGACGCACACCTTCTTTGCAAATCCTGTGATGCATGTCAAAGGGCCGGAAAAATAAGTCAACGTGATGAAATGCCACAAAATGTCATCCAAGTATGTGAAGTATTTGACATTTGGGGTATTGACTTTATGGGTCCATTTCCAAAATCTCGTAATTATTTATATATACTCGTAGCCATTGATTATGTATCTAAATGGGCGGAAGCACAAGCTCTCCCAACTAACGATGCACGAGTTGTAGTCAACTTTTTAAAACGTCTTTTTGCAAGGTTTGGAACACCGAAAGCTTTAATAAGTGATCGGGGTACTCATTTCTGTAATAATCAACTTGAGAAAGTTCTTAAAAGATATGGAGTAACTCATAAAATCTCCACCGCATATCATCCACAAACAAGTGGACAAGTTGAAAATACAAACCGAGCTTTAAAACGTATTCTAGAGAAAACCGTAGGATCAAATCCGAAGGAATGGTCCATTAAATTGGAGGATGCACTCTGGGCTTTTAGAACAGCCTACAAAACTCCAATCGGAACCACACCTTTTAGACTTGTTTATGGAAAAGCATGTCATCTTCCAGTAGAAATTGAACACAAAGCATTTTGGGCTTTGAAAACATGTAATCTTGATTTACATGAAGCCGGACGTCTACGATTAAGTCAACTAAACGAATTAGAAGAATTAAGACATGAAGCATACGAAAATTCGTTAATCTATAAAGAAAGAACGAAGAAATGGCATGATAAAAGAATCAGAAGTTCAAAAGAATTCAAAGAAGGAGACAGAGTTCTTCTTTTCAATTCACGATTCAAGCTATTTCCTGGAAAATTGAAATCAAGATGGTCTGGACCATTCATAGTCAAAAGAGTTTTCCCATACGGAACGATAGAATTAATAAATTCAAATGGGATTGAATTTAAAGTTAATGGTCACAGAGTTAACCATTACATACATGGTCCGATGGAAGTCGACAACGAAGTTAATCACAATTTCGACACCACAGCTTACTAAGTGTGGGGAGAATCAAGTCTTTAAAGGATAATATGTATTTCTGTTAGAGTTAGATTGTCTGTTTTCGTGTAGTTCTCGAAAATGGAACACGTATGGTCTTTCCCTAGCAGACCCTAAAGAACTAGTCTTCTCCCCCCATTCTGAATTTTTATTTTTTTTAGGTTTTTACGAAATGAAGACTGCCTGTGAATTAAACCATGGTCTAATGCTACACGCTTTGATCACTAAAAGAAATAATGACATACTACCGAGTGAAATAGTATCAGTAATCAGAGAAATAATGGACAGAGTTAGAAAAGGATCCAGATGCGAAGATAATAAGTTACAATTTGGTAAAGGAAAATCAAAATCCGCAGCGAAAAGAAGAGCACGACACCTAGAACGATGTCACAAATGCGGAAAATGGTCACATGGAGGTAAATGTTCAAATAATCAAACCTATTCAAATACCGAATTTGTTACTTTATGCAGAGACGGACCGTTCATATGTTTAGAAGAAAAGACAATGAATGCTCGAGGTTACGCCTTTGGAGCCATGGAAAATCAATTAAACCGACTATCTTATGAATATAATAAATCATATAACTAAGAAATCTATTTCACAGGTATGTCTGTACAGTTTTTATTTTTATTTTTATTTTTAACCTTTTGATAATAAACGCTAATTTGTTCGCTAAAAAGTATTAAATTGGTATTAAATAAAATTAGGTTTGGCGACCGAAATTATTGATATCGTTCAAAAATTTATTACATCACTGCGAAATTTAACGTTTATTCTTAAGGTATAAATATATTTAATCAATCAACCCAAAATATTTCAAAAATTCGTCATGAGTTAAATTAGGTCTTGGAACCGAAATTACTTTACCGAAAAGAGGGGCGCATATTTTTGATAATATTTGATTGATTAAAGTGGGATAAAAAGACAAAAAGATTTTTAATTTTTTTTACCATGTTTTTAAAATTAATATTTAAATCTTAAATTAATATTGTAAATTTTGTAAAAACAATATATTTAAAATTATAAATATTTAAAAAATTAATATAAGTTTGATATGAATTTATGAATTTTTAAATTAAGTTTGGTGTGAATTTTTAATTTTTAAAATATGAAATTTTAACTTTATGCATTTCAAATTTTAAGTTTGGTGTGATTATTTTTTTTATTAATTTTGAATTTTATATTTAAGTTGTGTGAATTTAAAAACAAAAATTTACTTTATCTCATTAAGTTAAGAATATGATTTTTAAAATTCGTCGTAAGTTGAAGACTAGGTCTTTGAACCGAAATTGCTTTACCCGAGGGAGGGACGAGAACTTTTATTATCATTATTTTTAATCTTATTGATTTAAAGTATGCCAAAAACATTAAAAAAAAACCCAAAAATCTTAGCTTTTAAAACAATCGCTACAAAAAGACAAATTTTAAAATTTTGTCGAAGGACGGACTAGGACATCGATCCGAAACGACCTCGTCCTAAATAACAAGGGAAACAAAATTTTAAAATTAATTTCTTAATTGTTTTATAAGTTAAAGATTATAAAAAAAAAAAAAAAAAAAAAAAAGGGGTAAACTCCGCGACTCGCGGAGTTTGCAGGCAAAACCTCCGCGAGTCGCGGAGGGTCCAAAACCCAGAAAAAAAAAATAAAAGAGCTGCTCGATCAGTACACTCAACAACACAAAAACAACCCGAAAAATACTGCGAAAAACCCACGAAAACCACCGAAAATCACCCCCAAAAATCTCAATTTTTAACCGTTAATCACCAAATTTTTTGCTAAAATCATGTTGAGAAGGATGATATCTAAGAACTACTCAAGAAAAACGAATGAAAGGGGTGAATCTTCATCCCAAGCCCGCCATGCTCCTGCTGAGAACTTGGAACAACAGGAGGTAGATAACTACTACAAGCAGGATGTACCTCATCCAGTCATGACCTTTTCAGATATGCACTTGGAACAGTTGCACCCGAACCTGCGATTTGACAGACTTTGGATAGATTATCCAAAATATCAACGGGGTTTGCATACTCTTCATTCCAAGGTTGTTGAGGTACCGAGGGTCATAGAATGGGGACCCTTGGAAGCTGTAGAATTGGCCGGGCCAATTAGGGAATTACTGGTACAGAGGTATGGTAATTCTTCTTTTAATGACTGGATATGTTTATTCACCATACGCAGACCTGTATATAAAGTATGGTGTGAAGAGTTGTTATGTAGTATAGAGTTGAATGATCGGGTAGCTAGTTTAACCGATCGTTCTTTTATTAGATTTTTGTTAGGCGGTTCGATGCGCCACATGTCTTTACTGGACATGGCTCAGGCTTTACGTATATATACGCCTGAGGAGTTAGCGTCTGCCGATTGTAGAGGATTGATACTAAACGGTAGAAAGATAGATGAGAATTTTGATACACACGGTGTGTGGAGTCAAATGACAAGCCATCACCGTTTCAAAGGGGGAAACTACTCTTATTTGGATATAGATAGAGCCGAATTAAGAGTAATACATAGGTTTTTAGCTAATTCGATTACACAAAGGGGTAAAAACAAAGAAAAGGTAAATGAACAAGATTTGTTTTACCATATGTGTATTCGAGACCCACACAGCGCTGTAAGTATACCATATTGTGTGGGTTATTATTTATCAGCTATGGTTCGGGGGATGCGTCCACATAGCATAATAGGAGGTGGTATTTTTATTACTTTGATTGGTGAATATCTCGGTGTGGATATAAGTCGGGGGGGATTATTAGTAGAAGAGCCGGAACCCCGCGACACTATAGGTTTAAATGTATACCATGGTGCGAAAGTTTTGAAGCGGCGAAATAACGCCGCAGTACGATACAATGGTAGACATCCACAGGTAGAGAGAAACCAGGAACAAGGTAATGTAGGAGGGGGGAATGAGATGCAAGAAATGCATAGGTTTATAGCTTCTCAGGAATACGAAAATGCTAGACAGAGAGCATTTGAAGATTGGCAAGTTCATCAGAACCAGATCATAGCGCATTGCCAACATATAGGTAGAAACTATATTCCTACACCGAAACCCGTCTTCCCTCCTTGGTCGATAGAGATGCAGCCACCATATCCTACGTATGACCCTGCCGAAGCATTCTATAGCACTTATGGTTATGCGTGGAACCCCTATTGGTACCAATATCATCCTTAGTTTACTTATTTTTTATTATTTTGTAATTTGTAATTATTGATACATTTAATATTTTTGATAATATTGTAATCATTTTTATAATTATCTAACTTTTAGATTTTAATAATTTTTGAATGTGGGGTAATAAACCAAACTTCAAAAATATGTATATATGTTTGCAGTTTATCTTATGTACACAACAGGGTAAAACAACGCATTTTCAAAGACTGGCATTAAGTTCAGCAAAAGCAACTAATTTTGACGACAAGATGCAAAATATATGTGAAATAACAACAAGACGGGATGAACAAATGATGTGCACCATTTATCATTCAGCAAACAAACGCCAATATATTTGGAAACTTTGGTAAAAATTTAATCATTTTCACACAAATCACCCTCAATAATTTAAATTGTTACTGATTTCTTGCAAATGAGGGCATTGCAAGATCTTTAGTGTGGGAAGGGATTAAATTCTTTCGGATTTTAAAATTTTTATATTAAACACTTGGTTACCATTAAAAATACTAGTAAAGCAGTAGTTGTATTAGAATCTAGTGCTCTCTGATAAAAAAAGAACAGCCCTAGTCTTATATACTGACTACCCAATTCTAGTAAAATTTTTCAAAATTTTCAATTAAATGAATTAAAATCATGTTTATACATATTTATGAACGATAAAACTAGGTTTTAACACCGAAATTATTGTTACCTCGGAAAGGACATAAATTGAGAAACAAACTAAAATGTTAAAATTCATTTAAAATGGAATAGAGGACGATAAAAAGGAAAATAAAAGCCAAGTGTGGGAAAATTTACCAAATTATTTTAAACATATGTCACATATATCTGTAACAAATAACTGAAAATACTTTTGCTTTGGACTAAACTAAACTGTTTTACCCAATGAAAGAAAAGAAGAGATGGATCTACACGATGAATCAATTCCATCATTAAAAGGAAGTAAAGTCTTCCGAAAAAGAAACGCGCTTCTTGATTTAGGTCATGAAGTTGTCGTCCAGACCAGCTGTAGGTTGACGAAAAATCTAGAAAAGTCATCTCTAAAATCAGCAGGAAATCCACGGACCTCAGCATTAAACAGGGTCGCCAAGTGGTCAGATTTATCCTAACCATGAGAAGGATTTATCTCATACAATGGGGGGGGGGGCACCGTGCAAATTAGCTGGATAAGACTAATAAATCAGATCCCCAGAAAGGATAATCTCCTTAAAGATTAAAAATCAGCTTTTAAGACTGATATTACTCAATCCTAGAGATTGACCTTAAAGATTGAGAATTCAAACTCATGGAATTCAATGATATCTAAACTCGAACTTAAACGAGAAAATATTTTGATCAAAATTATAAACCGATTTGTTTTCTGAAAACCCTATTTTCAATGCGTTCATTACCATTGAACGTAAAATCCTAGGAATTCACCTGGAATTCATTAGGTCACCTGAACTAAATCGGGTGTCAACCGTAAGAACGGTGGTTGCATAGCATGGTCAAAGACAGGACCTTGTGCCAGACCGAAAAATTATAAGGGTGAGCTTTACTATTGCTCCTACCAAGGATAGTAATTGCGTCCGACACGTTATAGACCATAATCAAAAGCATGTCACGGGACATTGCCTT
Organism: Rutidosis leptorrhynchoides; assembly: GCF_046630445.1. Lineage (NCBI taxonomy): Eukaryota > Viridiplantae > Streptophyta > Magnoliopsida > Asterales > Asteraceae > Rutidosis > Rutidosis leptorrhynchoides. The sequence continues at coordinate 517,770,545 of NC_092336.1, read as the reverse complement.
AACAGTTGCTTGTTCAACGCTTTCCTTTACAACCGGACAGTAGTTTGCCGAAAGGTAATATACGGGACAAGTAAACTGGACGTGTTGCTTTCCAAATACAAGGTTAGCAAGTGGGTGACACAAAACCGCAAGTTTTGAGCTAAAATTTTCAAATCTGAAACCCACCAAACCCACAAATATTTTGCAAACACCGGTAAAGGGTTATTCCGGAAAACTTATCTAGGGTAAAAACTAGATTTAATTTTCAAAAGATCAAATGTTTTCATAAAGATCCAATTTCCTTAATGGATCTAAATTTTTATAGTCATGTGGGACTGTAAACCATATCGTTACTACCATTGTTTATACCGCCGTATAGAAATCACTGATGTACAAAGTGTGAAGAATAAAGAAGTGATTCTAGTATTTCAAGACAATATTGCTTGAGGACAAGCAACGCTCAAGTGTGGGAATATTTGATAATGCTAAAAACGAACATATATTTCATAGCATTATTCCTCAAGAAAGACAAGCTTTTAGTTGCAATTGTTCTATTTACAAGTGATATTCGTTTAAAGAATAAAAGGTGAAGACAAAAGACAGATTCGACGAATTGAAGACGCAAACGACCAAAAAGCTCAAAAGTACAAAAGACAATCAAAAAGGTTCCAATTATTGATAAGAAACGTCTCGAAATCACAAGAGTACAAGATTCAAAACGCAAAGTACAAGATATTAAATTGTACGCGAGGACGTTCGAAAATCCGGAACCGGGACCAGAGTCAACTCTTAACGCTCGACGCAACGGACTAAAAATTACAAGTTAACTATGTATATAAATATAATATAATATATAATTAATTATATTAATTATATATATATTATATATATATATTAAAAACCGTCGGCAGCAAGAAACTCCAAGGGTGTGAGCTGTAAATATCTCTCCGCGACTCGCGGAGTTTTAAGGCCATTTTGCCGCGAGTCGCGGAGCCCCAATTTTCAAGTCTGGCTATAAAGCCAACCGAATTCTGATCAAATTAACATATCTTTTTCTCTTCCTCTTCATACGTAAATATATTTATATTTATAATTTATATTTTAATTTTAATTATAATTCTAATAATAAGGGTATGTTAGCGAATGTTGTAAGGGTGTAAGTCGAAATTCTGTCCGTGTAACGCTATGCTATTTTTAATCATTGTAAGTTATGTTCAACCTTTTTACGTTAATGTCTCGTAGCTAAGTTATTATTATGCTTGTTTAAAACGAAGTAATCATGATGTTGGGCTAATTACTAAAATTGGGTAATTGGGCTTTGTACCATAATTGGGGTTTGGATAAAAGAACGACACTTGTGGAAACTAGACTATGGGCTATTAATGGGCTTTATATTTGTTTAACTAAATGAAAGTTTGTTAATGTTAATATAAAGATTTACAATTGGGCGTCCCTATAAATTACCATATACACTCGATCGGACACGATGGGCGGGGTATTTATATGTACGAATAATCGTTCATTTAACCGGACACGGGAATGGATTAATAGCCACTAGAATAATCAAAACAGGGGTGAAATTACATTCAAGGGTAATTGGTGTAATTGTTAACAAAGTAGTAAAACCTTGGTTTACACGCAGTCGATAACCTGGTGTATTCATTAAACAAAGTATTAAAACCTTGTTACAATTCGAATCCCCAATTAGTTGGAATATTTATCTTCGGGTATAATAATAATTTGACAAGGACACTTGCAATTTATATTTATGACTGATGGACTGTTATGGACAAAAACCAGACGGACATATTGAATAATCCAGGACAAAGGACAATTAACCCATGGGCATAAAACTAAAATCAACACGTCAAACATCATGATTACGGAAGTTTAAATAAGCATAATTCTTTTATTTCATATTTAATTTCCTTTATTTTATATTTAATTGCACTTCTAATTATCGCACTTTTATTTATTTTATTTTATCGCACTTTTAATTATCGTACTTTTTAATTATCGCAAGTTTATTTTATCGCACTTTTATTATTCGCAATTTCATTATCGTTATTTACTTTACGCTTTAATTTAAGTCTTGTATTTATTTTATATTTTACATTAGGTTTTAACTGCGACTAAAGTCTTAAAATCGACAAACCGGTCATTAAACGGTAAAAACCCCCCTTTATAATAATAATATTACTTATATATATATTTGTATTTTTATAAAAGTAAACTAATATAGCGTTGAGCTTTGTTTAAAGATTTTCCTGTGGAACGAACCGGACTTACTAAAAACTACACTACTGTACGATTAGGTACACTGCCTATAAGTGTTGTAGCAAGGTTTAAGTATATCCATTCTATAAATAAATAAATATCTTGTGTAAAATTGTATCGTATTTAATAGTATTTTTCTAGTAAAATAATAACTATTTTATATACACCTCGCTTCGCATCAAGTATTTCATATATTTCATAGCATTATTTTAGAATACTTATACGCAAAGTATTGAACATTATTTCATATCAAGTTAGTTGTAAATAGAACGATTGTTTTAATTAAACGGATTCGCGATGCTAAAACCAAGGGGAACTTTAAGTTATGTAACCGGTTAGTATCCAATCTATCACCTAAAGAAAAGGAGAAACTAGTTGAAATTGTGGATATTACACAGGAATCCGACCAATGGCTTAAAGAAAAAGTCACGGATATGCAAGTTGATTATGGACCAAGAGAAATTAACGATGAAGTTAATCACAATTTCAACACCACAGCTACCTAAGTGTGGGGAGATTCGAATGTTCTAAAAAGATAATGCTGTCTAAAGTTATTTGTTCTGTTCTCGTGTAGTTCCGAGAATGGAATCTGATTGGTCTTTTCCGCTAGCAGACACTAAAGAACTAGTTTTCTCCCTCCATTCTGAATTTTTGTTTTGTAGGTTTTTTATGAAATTAATATGCATTTTAATTTAAGTTTTTAAAAACAAAATTTACTTTAATTCATTAAGTTGAAAAAATGATTTCTAAAATTCGTCGTGAGTTGAAGATTAGGTCGTTGAACCGAAATTGCTTTACCCGAGGGCGGGACGAAAAATTTTGTTATCATTATTTTTAATTTTATTGATTTAACGTATGCCAAAAAATACTATGTTTTATAAATTTTTGAACGTGGGGTTATATACCAAACTTCAAAAATACGTATATATGTTTGTATTTTATGTTATGTACAAAACAGGGTAAAACAACGCACTTTCAAAGACTGTCATTAAAGTTCAGCAAAAGGTACTAATTTTGACGACAAGACGCAAAACAACAAATATGATATAACAAATGAAGGAATGAACGATGAGGCGCCATCTATCATTCAACGAGCTTTGTAATTACAAACTCGGTATTTTTAATCACTTTTCTACGCTAATCACCCTCATGAATTTAAATTATAGTCTGATTTCATGCAAATGAGGGCATTGCATGATCTTAAGTGTGGGGAAGGGTTATAAATTCTCTCAGGTTTATACTTGGTTTATTTGCCAAATTTTGTGAAAATTTGAAAATTTTTCAATTAAATGAAGTCAAAATCATGTTTATACATATTTATGAACGGTGAAAACTAGGTGATAATACCGAAATTATCGTTACCTCGGAAAGGACATAAATTGAGAAACAACCTAAAATGCTTGAATTCATTTAAAATGGAATAAAGGAGAATAAAAAGGCAAAGAAAGAAACTAAGTGTGGGAAGAATGTACCAAGTTATTCAATTTAAAACATATATCACATATTTTTGTACAAGATTATTGCAGGTACTTTTGCTTTGGACGATACTAATCAGTTTTACCCGGTTTACTGTAATACATTTAAAAGAAAGATGGATCTACACGATGAATCAATTCCATCATTAAAAGGAAGTAAAGTCTTCCGAAAAAGAAACGCGCTTCTTGATTTAGGTCATGAAGTTGTCGTCTAGACCAGCTGTAGGTTGACGAAAAATCTAGAAAAGTCATCTCTAAAATCAGCAGGAAATCCACGGACCTCAGCATCAAACAGGGTCGCCAAGTGGTAAGATTTATCCTAACCATGAGAAGGATTTATCTCGTACAATGGGGGGGCACCGTGCAAATTAGCTTGATAAGACTAATGAATCAAATCCCCAGAAAGGATAATCTCCTTAAAGATCAAAAATCAGCTTTTAAGACTGATATTACTCAATCCTAGAGATTGACCTTAAAGATTGAGAATTCAAACTCATGGAATTCAATGATATCTAAACTCGAGCTTGAACGAGAAAATATTTTAATCAAAAATACAAACCGATTTGTTTTCTGAAAACCCATTTTCAATACGTTCATTACCATTGAACGTAAAATCCTAGGAATTCACCTGGAATTCATTAGGTCACCTGAACAAAATCGGGTGTCAACCGTAAGAACGGTGGTTGCATAGCATGGTCGGAGACAGGACCTTGTGCCAGACCGAAAAATTATAGGATGATCTTTACTATTGCTCCTACCAAGGATAGTACTAGCATCCGACACGTTTTTAGACCATAATCAAATGCATGTCACGGGACATTGCCTTAACAGTTTCTTGTTCATCGCTTTCCTTTACAACCGGACGGTAGTTTACCGAAAGGTAATATACGGAACAAGTAAACTGGATGTGTGCTTTCCGATACCGGGATAGCAGTGGATTACACGAGCCTAAAAGTTTTAGCCAAAATAATGATCCACAAATATATTTTGCAACACCAATGATGGATCAAATCAGAAAACTTGTCTAGGGTAAAATCTAGCTTGAATTTTCAAAAGATTAAATGTTTTCATAAAGATCCAATTTCCTTAAAGGATCTAAATTTTTATAGTCATGTGGGACTGTAAACCGCCTTTCAAATGTGCACTTTGCTTTGGAAACCGAAAGTAAATCAGCTATTTGATTGCAAGTGTCGTTGACCTAAACCCAAGGCAACTGTGGATGACACACCCACCTTTAACCATGGTTCTATTGTTAATATCATTGTTTATACCGCTCTATCAAAATCACTGATGTACAAAGTGTGAAGAATAAAGAAGTGATTCGTGTGATGTATTATATTATTTCAAGACTGTATTGCTTGAGGACAAGCAACGCTCAAGTGTGGGGATATTGATAAGGCTAAAAAGGAACATATATTTCATAGCAAAATCCCCCAAGAAAGACAAGATTTTAGTTGCAATTGTTCCATTTTCAAGTAATATTCGTTTATTTTAAATAAGTGCGAAGACAAAAGGCGAAAACGACGATTTGAAGACAAAAAGGTCCAAAAAGCTAAAAAGTACAAGATACAATTAAAAAGGTTCAAATTATTGATGAAGAACGTCTAAAAATGACAAGAGTACAAGTTACAAAACGCAAAGTACAAGATATTAAATTGTACGCAAGGACGTTCGAAAATCCGGAACCGGGACATGAGTCAACTCTCAACGCTCGACGCAACGGTGTAAAAATTACGAGTCAACTATGCACAAGAATAAAATATAATATTTAAATAATTCATAATAAGAATAATATTAAATAATAAAAAGTTGTTAATTGAGCATAGTTCAGGGGTCATAAATGAAAATTCAAATTTATAATTTGCCTATAAAAGGCTATGTAATTGATCGATAGAAGCATATTTTTTTTTTCGATCATATTTTCTTCTACCTTTTTCTATTCGATCTTTTTTTTATCCTTAATATCAAATATCAATATCTATATTCTATATCTCTATCATAATGTTAACTTAATAAGATATAACAATAATCTTAATTTTAATTTTAAATTATGATAATAATAAGATTTATGATAGAGATCGTTTGAGTGTGTAAGTCGAAATTCTGTCCGTGTAACGCTACGCTATTTTTAATCATTGTAAGTTATGTTCAACCTTTTTACATTAATGTCTCGTAGCTAAGTCGTTATTATGCTTATTTAAAATGAAGTACTCATGATGTTGGGCTAATTACTAAAATTGGGTTATTGAACTTTGGACCATAATTAAGGTTTGGGCAAAAGACCGACACTTGTGGAAATTGGATTATTGACTATTAATAGATGGGGGGTATTGTCTAATTGAGTGACAACTCATTGGAGTCTGTCGAACCTATCTTCAAATTAATTAACCTAATAATTAATAATGATTATGGTTGTCCTATTTAGTGATGTTCATATGGAATCTGTTATAATCATTTAATTAATCAATTGGGTTGGGTAATTGATTATTCATTCTGATCAAGTGGATGAATTAATATTCATAAACTAATTAAAATAGGGGTGGATTACATACAGTGATAACTGGTGTAATTGTTGACAGAAGTGATAACTGCGTCACAGTTTAAATCCTTAATCAGTTGGAATATTTGACTTCGGGTATAAGGGTAATTTGACGAGGATACTCGCACTTTATATTTATGACCGATGGACTATTATGGACAAAAACCAGATAGATGTATCAAATAAACCAGGACAAAGGACAATTAACCCATGGTAATAAATTAAAATCAACACGTCAAACATCATGATTACGGAAGTTTAAATAAGCATAATTCTTTTATTATATTTCTCATCGTATCTTTATTTACTGTCATTTTATTACTCGCAATTTTATTTTCTGTCATTTTATTTATCGCAATTTATTTTACGCACTTTAATTTTTGTCATTTATTTTTACGCTTAAAATCGACAAACCGGTCATTAAACGGTAAAACCCCCATTTTATAATAATACTACTACTTATTTATATATATATTTTTACAAATAAACTTAATAATATAGCGTTAACTTCACCAGCTCCCTGTGGAACGAACCGGACTTACTAAAAACTACACTACTCTACGATTAGGTACACTGCCTATAGTGTTGTAGCAAGGTTTAGGTATATCCCATCCGTAAATTAATAAAACTTGTGTCATATTTTGTAGTATTTTGTATTAAAAATAATACTATTTCGTACTACTCTGCTCCAACATCAAGTTTTTGGCGCCGCTGCCGGGGAACTTTAAGACAATCAAAAGAACAAAAGACAATCAAAAAGGTTCCAATTATTGATAAGAAACGTCTCGAAATTACAAGAGTACAAGATTCAAAACGCAAAGTACAAGATATTAAATTATACGCAAGGACGTTCGAAAATCCGGAACCGGGACCAGAGTCAACTCTTAACGCTCGACGCAACGGACTAAAAATTACAAGTTAACTATGTATATAAATATAATATAATATATAATTAATTATATTAATTATATATATATATTATATATATATATTAAAAACCGTCGGCAGCAGGAAACTCCAAGGGTGTGAGCTGTAAATACCTCTCCGCGACTCGCGGAGTTTGAAGGGCATTTTGCCGCGAGTCGCGGAGCCCCAAAAATCAAGTCTGGCTATAAAGCAAACCGAATTCTGATCAAAAAACATATCTTTTTTCTCTTCCTCTTCATACGTAAATATATTTATATTTATAATTTATATTTTAATTTTAATTATAATTCTAATAATAAGGGTATGTTAGCGAATGTTGTAAGGGTGTAAGTCGAAATTCTGTCCGTGTAACGCTACGCTATTTTTAATCATTGTAAGTTATGTTCAACCTTTTTATATTAATGTCTCGTAGCTAAGTTATTATTATGCTTGTTTAAAACGAAGTAATCATGATGTTGGGCTAATTACTAAAATTGGGTAATTGGGCTTTGTACCATAATTGGGGTTTGGATAAAAGAACGACACTTGTGAAAACTAGACTATGGGCTATTAATGGGCTTTATATTTGTTTAACTAAATGAAAGTTTGTTAATGTTAATATAAAGATTTACAATTGGGCATCCCTATAAATTACCATATACACTCGATCGGACACGATGGGCGGGGTATTTATATGTACGAATAATCGTTCATTTAACCGGACACGGGAATGGATTAATAGCCACTAGAATAATCAAAACAGGGGTGAAATTACATTCAAGGGTAATTGGTGTAATTGTTAACAAAGTAGTAAAACCTTGGTTTACACGCAGTCGATAACCTGGTGTATTCATTAAACAAAGTATTAAAACCTTGTTACAATTCGAATCCCCAATTAGTTGGAATATTTATCTTCGGGTATAATAATAATTTGACAAGGACACTTGCAATTTATATTTATGACTGATGGACTGTTATGGACAAAAACCAGACGGACATATTGAATAATCCAGGACAAAGGACAATTAACCCATGGGCATAAAACTAAAATCAACACGTCAAACATCATGATTACGGAAGTTTAAATAAGCATAATTCTTTTATTTCATATTTAATTTCCTTTATTTTATATTTAATTGCACTTCTAATTATCGCACTTTTATTTATTTTATTTTATCGCACTTTTAATTATCGTACTTTTTAATTATCGCAAGTTTATTTTATCGCACTTTTATTATTCGCAATTTCATTATCGTTATTTACTTTACGCTTTAATTTAAGTCTTGTATTTATTTTATATTTTACATTAGGTTTTAACTGCGACTAAAGTCTTAAAATCGACAAACCGGTCATTAAACGGTAAAAACCCCCCTTTATAATAATAATATTACTTATATATATATTTGTATTTTTATAAAAGTAAACTAATATAGCGTTGAGCTTTGTTTAAAGATTTCCCTGTGGAACGAACCGGACTTACTAAAAACTACACTACTGTACGATTAGGTACACTGCCTATAAGTGTTGTAGCAAGGTTTAAGTATATCCATTCTATAAATAAATAAATATCTTGTGTAAAATTGTATCGTATTTAATAGTATTTTTCTAGTAAAATAATAACTATTTTATATACACCTCGTTCGACATCAAGTATTTTTGGCGCCGCTGCCGGAGAACTATCTTAAAAGCCGGAAGCGCAACGCTAATATAAAAAAAAAAAAAAAAGATTTTTAGTTACTTTTATTAAAAGTCGTTTTTGTAAAAATACGTTTTAATTATTCAAAAATATAAAAAGAAAAACAAAAATATAAGCATTTTTAAGATTTTGTTAAATATTTAAGTTTTATAAGTTTCTTTATTTCTATTTTAGTTTATAAAAATATAAATTTTATTAAACATCTTTTATTTATTTTAAAAAAAACAGAAAACATAAAATAAAAAAAAAAAAAAAATAAAGAAAAACGCGTAAAAAGTAAAACCTGTCAACTGAATTCTGGATCCCCACGACTCGCGGGGATTTCTTCTTTATTTGCCGCGACTCGCGGAGGGTTTCTGACACACGGACAAAAACCCTAATCAAGCATTGATTACGGGTTTTAATTTATTATTATTATTATTAAAACTTAATTATTATTATTAGTTTTATTTTTACTTTTACTTTTTATTTATATATTTTAGTTTAATTAGTTTTATTAAATTGTAAAATTTGTAATTTTATAAAATAAATAATATAAAAATAATATTTTTATAAAAATTGTACTTTTTACAACTTTTTGTATATTTTTATATTTTGTACCTTTTTAATCGTTGTGGCGTAAAATTTGTATTTTTTTTTAGCTCATATTTAATTTTAAACTTAGTTTTAGCTATAGTTATTTTTACTCCTAGATTTTTAGGCTTTGCCGTAGAATTCCTTAAGTGCTTTTTCTTTAGACTAAGATTTAGGTGCTTTAGAATTTTGCGACGCCTTTTTAAGTTTTAGTTTCTTTTTAAGTTATTTCCATTTGGGATTTAGTTTTTCCTGTAAGCTTTAATATTTTTAGACACCTTTTACTATGTACCAATTATCATTCCAATTAGTAATTTCAATTTGCGATTATAATTTTAAGTTAGTTGTAGTAATAAGGTTAAATTAGTTAAGTATTTTTAAGTTTTTATAAGTTTCTTTTATTTTTCCGTCACCTTTTATTTTTCAACCATTTTTCTTTTTCGACCTTTTGCGACGAACTCTTTGTCTTTCTTATTTCTCGCCATTCTAGTTTTTAGGACATAGATTTTTATTCTACTTCTTATCTAAATTTCTAAAAATTACGAAAATTTATTTTAAGTGGTTAAATTAATAGACATCAAAATTTTCTGGTTCGTAGTAATAGTTGGATTTGTACGTGGACCGGGTTATTGGAGCCAAATAGTCCTCAATTATATTGAGACCAAACGAATCCTGCCCCTCTGCTGCATCTTTTGGCTATTCGAAACGTGGGCAAAATCAGAAAAGTCTATTGATTGGATAACTTATTATAATTTTTCTTTCCTTTTTAAAACTAATAGGATATTCAGTGAATGCACCGAGCAAGACGTTCATCACCTTTTGTACGTTCACCACCTGTAACTCGATCAAGACATCGTTTAACAAATATAACCGCCGTTGATTTTTCTTTAGAATCGTCATCCAGTCGACCAAGTACTTCAGTTCAAATTTCCGATAATCCAGTTTTTGAAACAAACCTCACAATTGAGAATCCAGAAAATATTCAGGAACGGTTCATAGATCCTGAACCATTAAACTTTCCTCCGGAACCACCAATCATTCAAACAGAGATTGTTGAGGAACGAACTATTAAATCAGAATCATCTATTGATACCGATTCAACAAATTCAATTATGGAGAATCTGGAACCTTTAAGTATGGAAGACCGAATGAGAGCTAAACGCACTGGCCAAGGTCACGCAATTACTCATCCAGACATTAATGCGCCAGATTATGAAATCAAAGGACAAATTCTACACATGGTGACTAATCAATGCCAATTTAGTGGTGCGCCGAAGGAAGATCCAAATGAACATCTACGTACCTTTAATAGGATCTGCACACTATTTAAAATCCGAGAAGTGGAGGATGAACAGATATATCTCATGTTATTTCCCTGGACTTTAAAGGGAGAAGCCAAAGATTGGTTGGAATCGTTACCTGAAGGGGCGATCGATACATGGGACGTTTTAATTGATAAATTTCTTAAACAATTCTTTCCTGCATCTAAAGCCGTAAGACTTCAAGCAGAAATTGTTATGTTCACACAGAAGCCAAATGAAACTCTATATGAGGCGTGGACAAGATATGGAAAGTTGTTAAGAGGATGTCCGCAACATGGTTTAGACACCTGTCAAATAGTACAAATATTCTACCGAGGATGCGACATCACTACAAGAAAAGACATAGATATAGCAGCTGGTGGTTCTATTATGAAGAAAACCGAAACTGATGCTTACAAAATTATTGATAACACTGCTTCCCACTCACATGAGTGGCACCAAGAAAAAGACATCATTAGATCATCTAAAGCAGCTAGAGCCGATTCTAGCCATGACTTAGATTCCATTTCAGCAAAGATAGATGCTTTCGAGAGACGAATGGAAAAGATGACTAAGGATATTCACTCAATACGAATTAGTTGTGAGCAGTGTGGAGGACCACATTTGACAAAAGATTGTCTCAGTATTGAATTAACAATGGAACAAAGAGAGAATATTTCATACATAAACCAAAGGCCTGGAAATAATTATCAGAATAATTATCAACCGCCAAGACCAATTTACAATCAAAACCAGAATTATAACCGAAATATTCCATACAACAACCAACAAGGTCCTAGCAATCAACAAGTATCCAATAATACTTATAATCAGCAAAGACCGAATTTTCAAAACAAACCACCACAACAAACCGATGATAAAAAGCCGAATTTAGAAGATATGATGACGAAGCTAGTTGAAACTCAAACGCAGTTTTTCACATCTCAAAAACAAACCAATGAACAAAATGCTCAAGCATTTAGAAATCAACAAGCTTCTATTCAAAATCTGGAACAAGAAGTAAGTAACCTAGCAAGGTTAATAGGTGAAAGAAAACCGGGAAGTTTACCTAGTGATACAAATGCTAACCCCCGGAATGAAACAGCTAAAGCTATTACCACAAGAAGTGGTACAACACTTAAACCACCTGAAATACCTGTAACTTCTGATGAAACTATTCCTACTCCACAAGAACCACAACCTGATCAAGATAAGGAAAAAGAACCGGTAGTTGAAAAGGTTAATGAAGATAACACAGTTAAGGATAAACCTTATGTTAAACCATACCAACCACCACTTCCTTACCCGTGTAAAATGAAGAAAGAAAAACTTGAAGCCGAGCAATCCAAATTCTTGGATATGTTTAAACAGATAAATGTAAATCTTCCTTTCATTGATGTGATTTCAGGAATGCCAAGATATGCTAAATTCTTGAAAGATCTGATTACGAATAGAAAGAAAATGGAAGAACTCTCGGCTGTTACTATGAATGCTAATTGTTCAGCAGTGCTGTTGAATAAGATACCAGAAAAACTATCTGATCCAGGAAGTTTCACAATTCCATGTTTTCTGGGTAGTCTTAGTTCAATAGAAGCATTAGCAGATTTAGGTGATAGTATAAATCTAATGCCGTATTCACTATACGCTAAACTAGACCTTGGAGAATTAAAACCAACCAGAATAAGCATACAACTAGCCGATACATCAATAAAATATCCTAGAGGGATAATGGAGAACATGCTAGTTAAAGTTGGTACTTTAGTATTTCCAGTAGATTTTGTTGTTTTGGACATGGAAGAAGATTCTCAAGTTCCTCTCATATTAGGAAGACCATTCTTAAACACGGCTAAAGCAATGATAGACGTGTTCGGTAAGAAACTGACCCTAAGTATAGAGGATGAGAGTGTTACCTTTTCAGTTGATAGAGCAATGCAACAACCACAATCTGCAGATGATACATGTTATTATATTCAAACTATAGATGCACATGCAGAATTATTAGAAGAATTTCCAGAATTACAAGGAACAGGAGAATGTTCTTTAGGAGAAGGTAATGAACCAATTGATGAAGCTGAAATGTTGGCTACACTTATAGCTAATGGATATGAACCAACAACAGAAGAAATTCAAATGCTAAAAGAAGAAGACAGATATCGATATAAATCATCGATAGAAGAACCTCCGAAATTAGAGTTAAAGCCACTTCCAAATCATTTGGAATACGCTTATTTACATGGTGAATCTGAATTACCTGTAATAATATCGTCTTCTCTTACTGAAAATGAGAAATCACAACTCATTTCTGTGTTGAAAGCTCATAAACCAGCCATTGCATGGAAGATTCATGATATTAAAGGAATAAGTCCTTCGTATTGCACACATAAAATCCTTATGGAAGAAGGTCATAAAACGTATGTGCAACGCCAACGAAGACTAAATCCTAATATGCAAGATGTAGTTAAGAAAGAGATTATTAAACTGCTAGATGCAGGTTTGATATATCCAATCTCTGATAGTCCATGGGTAAGCCCAGTTCAATGCGTACCTAAGAAGGGTGGCATGACTGTCATCACAAATGAGAAAAATGAGCTTATTCCTACTAGGACTGTAACAGGATGGCGTGTATGTATTGATTATAGAAAATTAAATGACGCCACCAGAAAAGATCACTTTCCCTTACCTTTCATAGATCAAATGTTGGAAAGATTAGCCGTAAATAGTTACTATTGTTTTCTAGATGGATTTTCCGGATATTTTCAAATTCCAATAGCACCCGAGGACCAAGAGAAAACCACATTCACGTGCCCTTATGGTACTTTTGCTTACAAACGCATGCCATTTGGACTTTGTAACGCCCCTGCAACCTTTCAAAGGTGTATGATGGCGATTTTTCATGACATGATAGAAGAATGCATGGAAGTATTCATGGATGACTTTTCAGTCTTCGGTGATACATTTAAATCATGTCTAGTTAATCTGGAACGAATGCTAATTAGATGCGAAAAATCAAATCTAGTACTTAATTGGGAGAAATGCCATTTCATGGTTAAAGAAGGCATCGTTCTTGGACATAAAATTTCAAAAGAAGGAATTGAAGTGGATAGAGCTAAAGTAGATGTAATTGCTAAACTTCCACATCCCACCAATGTTAGAGGAGTTAGGAGTTTTCTAGGGCATGCCGGTTTTTACCGACGTTTCATAAAAGATTTTTCTAAAATTGCCACTCCTATGAATAAACTCCTAGAAAAGGATGCGCCATTCATCTTTTCAGATGAGTGTATCAAATCTTTTAATATTCTTAAAGAGAAACTCACTAATGCACCGATCATGATAACACCAAATTGGAATCTACCATTTGAACTAATGTGCGATGCAAGTGATTTTGCAATGGGAGCCGTTTTAGGACAAAGGATTGAAAAACGATTTCAACCTATATATTATGCTAGTAAGACGTTACAAGGAGCACAAACGAACTATACAACTACTGAAAAAGAACTCCTTGCTATTGTCTTTGCTTTTGACAAATTTCGATCATATCTCGTTCTAGCAAAAACGGTGGTCTATACCGACCATTCTGCTCTTAGATACCTATTTTCAAAACAAGATGCTAAACCAAGATTAATCCGTTGGATTTTACTCTTACAAGAGTTTGATATTGAAATCCGAGATAAAAGAGGAGCAGAAAATCTCGCCGCTGATCATCTTTCTCGTCTTGAAAATCCTGAGTTAGAAGTTCTAAATGAATCGGCCATACAAGACAACTTTCCTGATGAATATCTATTGAAGATAGATTATAAAGAAATCTCATGGTTTGCAGACTATGCAAACTACTTAGTTTGTGGATTCCTTGAAAAAGGATTATCGTACCAAAGACGAAAGAAATTCTTCAATGATATAAAACACTATTTCTGGGAAGATCCACATCTGTTTAAAAGTTGTCCCGATGGAATAATACGCCGATGTGTATTTGGAGATGAAGCTAGTAAAATTTTAAACCATTGTCACACAGGACCAACAGGAGGGCATTATGGGCCTCAACTAACAGCAAGAAAAGTTTATGAAGCTGGATTCTATTGGCCTACAATTTACAAAGACGCACACCTTCTTTGCAAATCCTGTGATGCATGTCAAAGGACCGGAAGAATAAGTCAACGTGATGAAATGCCACAAAATGTCATCCAAGTATGTGAAGTATTTGACATTTGGGGTATTGACTTTATGGGTCCATTTCCAAAATCTCATAATAATCTATATATACTCGTAGCCATTGATTATGTATCTAAATGGGCGGAAGCACAAGCTCTCCCAACTAACGATGCACGAGTTGTAGTCAACTTTTTGAAACGTCTTTTTGCAAGGTTTGGAACACCGAAAGCTTTAATAAGTGATCGGGGTACTCATTTCTGTAATAATCAACTTGAGAAAGTTCTTAAAAGATATGGAGTAACTCATAAAATCTCCACCGCATATCATCCACAAACAAGTGGACAAGTTGAAAATACAAACCGAGCTTTAAAACGTATTCTAGAGAAAACCGTAGGATCAAATCCGAAGGAATGGTCCATTAAATTGGAGGATGCACTCTGGGCTTTTAGAACAGCCTACAAAACTCCAATTGGAACCACACCTTTTAGACTTGTGTATGGAAAAGCATGTCATCTTCCAGTAGAAATTGAACACAAAGCATTTTGGGCTTTGAAGACATGTAATCTTGATTTACATGAAGCCGGACGTCTACGATTAAGTCAACTAAACGAATTAGAAGAATTAAGACATGAAGCATACGAAAATTCGTTAATCTATAAGGAAAGAACGAAGAAATGGCATGATAAAAGAATCAGAAGTTCAAAAGAATTCAAAGAAGGAGACAGAGTTCTTCTTTTCAATTCACGATTCAAGCTATTTCCTGGAAAATTGAAATCAAGATGGTCTGGACCATTCATAGTCAAAAGAGTTTTCCCATACGGAACGATAGAATTGATAAATTCAAATGGGATTGAATTTAAAGTTAATGGTCACAGAATTAAACATTACATACATGGTCCGATGGAAGTCGACAACGAAGTTAATCACAATTTCGACACCACAGCTAACTAAGTGTGGGGAGAATCAAATCTTTAAAGGATAATATGTATTTCTGTTAGAGTTAGATTGTCTGTTTTCGTGTAGTTCTCGAAAATGGAACACGTATGGTCTTTCCCTAGCAGACCCTAAAGAACTAGTCTTCTCCCCCCATTCTGAATTTTTATTTTTTTAGGTCTTTACGAAATGAAGACTGCCTGTGAACTAAACCATGGTCTAATGCTACACGCTTTGATCACTAAAAGAAATAATGACATACTACCGAGTGAATTAGTATCAGTAATCAGAGAAAGAATGGACGGAGTTAGAAAAGGATCCAGATGCGAAGATAATAAGTTACAATTTGGTAAAGGAAAATCAAAATCCGCAGCAAAAAGAAGAGCACGACACCTAGAACGATGTCACAAATGCGGAAAATGGTCACATGGAGGTAAATGTTCAAATAATCAAACCTATTCAAATACCGAATTTGTTACTTTATGCAGAGACGGACCGTTCATATGTTTAGAAGAAAAGACCATGAATGCTCGAGGTTACGCCTATGCAGCCATGGAAAACCAATTAAACCGACTATCTTATGAATATAATAGATCATATAACTAAGAAATCTATTTCACAGGTATGTCTGTATAGTTTTTATTTTTATTTTTATTTTTAACCTTTTGATAATAAACGCTAATTTGTTCGCTAAAAAGTATTAAATTGGTATTGAATAAAATTAGGTTTGGCGACCGAAATTATTGATATCATTCAAAAATTTATTACATCACTGCGAAATTTAACGTTTATTCTTAAGGTATAAATATCTTTAATCAATCAACCCAAAATATTTCAAAAATTCGTCATGAGTTAAATTAGGTCTTGGAACCGAAATTACTTTACCGAAAAGAGGGGCGCATATTTTTGATAATATTTGACTGATTAAAGTGGGATAAAAAGACAAAAAGATTTTTAATTTTATTTTTACCATGTTTTTAAAATTAATATTTAAATCTTAAATTAATATTGTAAACTTTGTAAAAACAATATATTTAAAATTGTAAATATTTGAAAAATTAATATAAGTTTGATATGAATTTATAAATTTTTAAATTAAGTTTGGTGTGAATTTTTAATTTTTAAAATATTAATTTTTAATTTTATGCATTTTAAATTTTGAGTTTGGTGTGAATTTTTAATATTAATTTTGAATTTTATATTTATGTTGTGTGAATTTAAAAACAAAAATTTACTTTATCTCATTAAGTTAAAAATATGATTTTTAAAATTCGTCGTAAGTTGAAGACTAGGTCTTTGAACCGAAATTGCTTTACCCGAGGGAGGGACGAGAACTTTTATTATCAATATTTTTAATCTTATTGATTTAAAGTATGCCAAAAACATTAAAAAACCCAAAAATCTTAGCTTTTAAAACAATCGCTACAAAAAGACAAATTTTAAAATTTTGTCGAGGGACGGACTAGGACATCGATCCGAAACGACCTCGTCCTAAATAACAAGGGAAACAAAATTTTAAAATTAATTTCTTAATTGTGTTATAAGTTAAAGATTATAAAAAAAAAAAAAAAAAAAAAAAAAAAAAAAGCAAACTCCGCGACTCGCGGAGTTTGAAGTGCAAACCTCCGCGACTCGCGGAGGGTCCAAAACCCAGAAAAAAAATAAAAGAGCTGCTCGATCAGTACACTCAACAACACAAAAACAACCCGAAAAATACTGCGAAAAACCCACGAAAACCACCGAAAATCACCCCCAAAAATCTCAATTTTTAACCGTTAATCACCAAATTTTTTGCTAAAATCATGTTGAGAAGGATGATATCTAAGAACTACTCAAGAAAAACGGTAAATTTCTACACCTAAACACCATTTAATTCGAATTTTAGTGTTCTTGAGCTATTTTTCCCCAATTTGATTTTGATGCTTTTTAGTGTAATTAGACTTAAATTGTTTATGTAGTATGCTTGTATAACCTAGATTGATGCTGTTTAACATGATTAGAAGCCTTAAACTTCAAATTCTGAATAATCTAGGGTTTGTGTTCTTGAGCAATTTGGGGCTTTTTGATATAAACAGGTTATGGCCGATTTTTGTCATGAATTGTTGCTAAATTGAGTAGTGTAACATGTCTAGGTAGTTAAATGATCCAAACTTTGAGCCTAAACATGATTTTGAGAATTAAAGTGGACTTTTTCAAGTCCAAAATTCATGAACTTGATTTTTGAAAGATAATGCCATTTGAGACTTGTTTATTTGCTAGTAATGATTATTTTGACATGTTATTTGAGTTGAATGCTTATGAACTTGGCGAAAATTTTCGTATATGCTTATTTGAAAAAGTGTAGATTTGATAAAAATGTGAAAATAAGCTTAAGTTTGATATAAATTGATAATGTCATTGTAATTATTTTGATTGATGATTTTGCTGACACTAATGCATATTTGGATGCACAAAATTTGTGTTTGATGTGTTTTGCAGAATGAAAGGGGTGAATCTTCATCCCAAGCCCGCCATGCTCCTGCTGAGAACTTGGAACAACAGGAGGTAGATAACTACTACAAGCAGGATGTACCTCATCCAGTCATGACCTTTTCAGATATGCACTTGGAACAGTTGCACCCGAACCTGCGATTTGACAGACTTTGGATAGATTATCCAAAATATCAACGGGGTTTGCATACTCTTCATTCCAAGGTTGTTGAGGTACCGAGGGTCATAGAATGGGGACCCTTGGAAGCTGTAGAATTGGCCGGGCCAATTAGGGAATTACTGGTACAGAGGTATGGTAATTCTTCTTTTAATGACTGGATATGTTTATTCACCATACGCAGACCTGTATATAAAGTATGGTGTGAAGAGTTGTTATGTAGTATAGAGTTGAATGATCGGGTAGCTAGTTTAACCGATCGTTCTTTTATTAGATTTTTGTTAGGCGGTTCGATGCGCCACATGTCTTTACTGGACATGGCTCAGGCTTTACGTATATATACGCCTGAGGAATTAGCGTCTGCCGATTGTAGAGGATTGATACTAAACGGTAGAAAGATAGATGAGAATTTTGATACACACGGTGTGTGGAGTCAAATGACAAGCCATCACCGTTTCAAAGGGGGAAACTACTCTTATTTGGATATAGATAGAGCCGAATTAAGAGTAATACATAGGTTTTTAGCTAATTCGATTACACAAAGGGGTAAAAACAAAGAGAAGGTAAATGAACAAGATTTGTTTTACCATATGTGTATTCGAGACCCACACAGCGCTGTAAGTATACCATATTGTGTGGGTTATTATTTATCAGCTATGGTTCGGGGGATGCGTCCACATAGCATAATAGGAGGTGGTATTTTTATTACTTTGATTGGTGAATATCTCGGTGTGGATATAAGTCGGGGGGGATTATTAGTAGAAGAGCCGGAACCCCGCGACACTATAGGTTTAAATGTATACCATGGTGCGAAAGTTTTGAAGCGGCGAAATAACGCCGCAGTACGATACAATGGTAGACATCCACAGGTAGAGAGAAACCAGGAACAAGGTAATGTAGGAGGGGGGAATGAGATGCAAGAAATGCATAGGTTTATAGCTTCTCAGGAATACGAAAATGCTAGACAGAGAGCATTTGAAGATTGGCAAGTTCATCAGAACCAGATCATAGCGCATTGCCAACATATAGGTAGAAACTATATTCCTACACCGAAACCCGTCTTCCCTCCTTGGTCGATAGAGATGCAGCCACCATATCCTACGTATGACCCTGCCGAAGCATTCTATAGCACTTATGGTTATGCGTGGAACCCCTATTGGTACCAATATCATCCTTAGTTTACTTTATATTTTTTTTATTATTTTGTAAATTGTAATTATTGATGCATTTAATATTTTTGTTAATATTGTAATCATTTTTATAATTATCTAACTTTTATTCTTAGATTTTAATAATTTTTGAATGTGGGGTAATAAACCAAACTTCAAAAATATGTATATATGTTTGCAGTTTATCTTATGTACACAACAGGGTAAAACAACGCATTTTCAAAGACTGGCATTAAGTTCAGCAAAAGCAACTAATTTTGACGACAAGATGCAAAATATATGTGAAATAACAACAAGACGGAATGAACAAATGATGTGCACCATTTATCATTCAGCAAACAAACGCCAATATATTTGGAAACTTTGGTAAAAATTTAATCATTTTCACACAAATCACCCTCAATAATTTAAATTGTTACTGATTTCTTGCAAATGAGGGCATTGCAAGATCTTAAGTGTGGGAAGGGGTTAAATTCTTTCGGATTTTAAAATTTTTATATTAAACACTTGGTTACCATTAAAAATACTAGTAAAGCAGTAGTTGTATTAGAATCTAGTGCTCTCTGATAAAAAAGAACAGCCCTAGTCTTATATACTGACTACCCAATTCTAGTAAAAATTTTCAATTAAATGATTTCAAATCATGTTTATACATATTTATGAACGATAAAACTAGGTTTTAACACCGAAATTATTGTTACCTCGGAAAGGACATAAATTGAGAAACAAATTAAAATGTTAAAATTCATTTAAAATGGAATAGAGGACGATAAAAAGAAAAATAAAAAGCCAAGTGTGGGAAAATTTACCAAGTTATTTTAAACATATGTCACATATATCTATAACAAATAACTGAAAATACTTTTGCTTTGGACTAAACTAAACTGTTTTACCCAATGAAAGAAAAGAAGAGATGGATCTACACGATGAATCAATTCCATCATTAAAAGGAAGTAAAGTCTTCCGAAAAAGAAACGCGCTTCTTGATTTAGGTCATGAAGTTGTCGTCCAGACCAGCTGTAGGTTGACGAAAAATCTAGAAAAGTCATCACTAAAATCAGCAGGAAATCCACGGACCTCAGCATTAAACAGGGTCGCCAAGTGGTCAGATTTATCCTAACCATGAGAAGGATTTATCTCGTACAATGGGGGGGCACCATGCAAATTAGCTGGATAAGACTAATGAATCAGATCCCCAGAAAGGATAATCTCCTTAAAGATTAAAAATCAGCTTTTAAGACTGATATTACTCAATCCTAGAGATTGACCTTAAAGATTGAGAATTCAAACTCATGGAATTCAATGATATCTAAACTCGAGCTTAAACGAGAAAATACTTTGATCAAAAATTACAAACCGATTTGTTTTCTGAAAACCCTATTTTCAATGCGTTCATTACCATTGAACGTAAAATCCTAGGAATTCACCTGAAATTCATTAGGTCACCTGAACTAAATCGGGTGTCAACCGTAAGAACGGTGGTTGCATAGTGGTCAAAGACAGGACTTTGTGCCAAACCGACAAATTATAAGGGTGAGCTTTACTATTGCTCCTACCAAGGATAGTAATTGCGTCCGACACGTTATAGACCATAATCAAAAGCATGTCACGGGACATTGCCTTAAACAGTTGCTTGTTCAACGCTTTCCTTTACAACCGGACGGTAGTTTGCCGAAAGGTAATATACGGAACAAGTAAACTGGACGTGTTGCTTTCCTAATACAAGGTTAGCAAGTGGGTGACACAAAACCGCAAGTTTTGAGCTAAAATTTTCAAATCTGAAACCCACCAAACCCACAAAAATATTTTGCAAACACCGGTAAAGGGTTATCCCGGAAAGCTTATCTAGGGTAAAAACTAGATTTAATTTTCAAAAGATCAAATGTTTTCATAAAGATCCAATTTCCTTAATGGATCTAAATTTTTATAGTCATGTGGGACTGTAAACCATATCGTTACTACCATTGTTTATACCGCCGTATAGAAATCACTGATGTACAAAGTGTGAAGAATAAAGAAGTGATTCTAGTATTTCAAGACGATATTGCTTGAGGACAAGCAACGCTCAAGTGTGGGAATATTTGATAATGCTAAAAACGAACATATATTTCATAGCATTATTCCTCAAGAAAGACAAGCTTTTAGTTGCAATTGTTCTATTTACAAGTGATATTCGTTTAAATAATAAAAGGTGAAGACAAAAGACAGATTCGACGAATTGAAGACGCAAACGACCAAAAAGCTCAAAAGAACAAAAGACAATCAAAAAGGTTCCAATTATTGATAAGAAACGTCTCGAAATTACAAGAGTACAAGATTCAAAACGCAAAGTACAAGATATTAAATTATACGCAAGGACGTTCGAAAATCCGGAACCGGGACCAGAGTCAACTCTTAACGCTCGACGCAACGGACTAAAAATTACAAGTTAACTATGTATATAAATATAATATAATATATAATTAATTATATTAATTATATATATATTATATATATATATTAAAAACCGTCGGCAGCAGGAAACTCCAAGGGTGTGAGCTGTAAATACCTCTCCGCGACTCGCGGAGTTTGAAGGGCATTTTGCCGCGAGTCGCGGAGCCCCAAAAATCAAGTCTGGCTATAAAGCAAACCGAATTCTGATCAAAAAACATATCTTTTTTCTCTTCCTCTTCATACGTAAATATATTTATATTTATAATTTATATTTTAATTTTAATTATAATTCTAATAATAAGGGTATGTTAGCGAATGTTGTAAGGGTGTAAGTCGAAATTCTGTCCGTGTAACGCTACGCTATTTTTAATCATTGTAAGTTATGTTCAACCTTTTTATATTAATGTCTCGTAGCTAAGTTATTATTATGCTTGTTTAAAACGAAGTAATCATGATGTTGGGCTAATTACTAAAATTGGGTAATTGGGCTTTGTACCATAATTGGGGTTTGGATAAAAGAACGACACTTGTGGAAACTAGACTATGGGCTATTAATGGGCTTTATATTTGTTTAACTAAATGAAAGTTTGTTAATGTTAATATAAAGATTTACAATTGGGCGTCCCTATAAATTACCATATACACTCGATCGGACACGATGGGCGGGGTATTTATATGTACGAATAATCGTTCATTTAACCGGACACGGGAATGGATTAATAGCCACTAGAATAATCAAAACAGGGGTGAAATTACATTCAAGGGTAATTGGTGTAATTGTTAACAAAGTAGTAAAACCTTGGTTTACACGCAGTCGATAACCTGGTGTATTCATTAAACAAAGTATTAAAACCTTGTTACAATTCGAATCCCCAATTAGTTGGAATATTTATCTTTGGGTATAATAATAATTTGACAAGGACACTTGCAATTTATATTTATGACTGATGGACTGTTATGGACAAAAACCAGACGGACATATTGAATAATCCAGGACAAAGGACAATTAACCCATGGGCATAAAACTAAAATCAACACGTCAAACATCATAATTACGGAAGTTTAAATAAGCATAATTCTTTTATTTCATATTTAATTTCCTTTATTTTATATTTAATTGCACTTCTAATTATCGCACTTTTATTTATTTTATTTTATCGCACTTTTAATTATCGTACTTTTTAATTATCGCAAGTTTATTTTATCGCACTTTTATTATTCGCAATTTCATTATCGTTATTTACTTTACGCTTTAATTTAAGTCTTGTATTTATTTTATATTTTACATTAGGTTTTAACTGCGACTAAAGTCTTAAAATCGACAAACCGGTCATTAAACGGTAAAAACCCCCCTTTATAATAATAATATTACTTATATATATATTTGTATTTTTATAAAAGTAAACTAATATAGCGTTGAGCTTTGTTTAAAGATTTCCCTGTGGAACGAACCGGACTTACTAAAAACTACACTACTGTACGATTAGGTACACTGCCTATAAGTGTTGTAGCAAGGTTTAAGTATATCCATTCTATAAATAAATAAATATCTTGTGTAAAATTGTATCGTATTTAATAGTATTTTTCTAGTAAAATAATAACTATTTTATATACACCTCGTTCGACATCATGATAAATTTTAAAATACTTGATGCCGAACGAGGTGTATATAAAATAGTTATTATTTTACTAGAAAAATACTATTAAATACGATACAATTTTACACAAGATATTTATTTATTTATAGAATGGATATACTTAAACCTTGCTACAACACTTATAGGCAGTGTACCTAATCGTACAGTAGTGTAGTTTTTAGTAAGTCCGGTTCGTTCCACAGGGAAATCTTTAAACAAAGCTCAACGCTATATTAGTTTACTTTTATAAAAATACAAATATATATATAAGTAATATTATTATTATAAAGGGGGGTTTTTACCGTTTAATGACCGGTTTGTCGATTTTAAGACTTTAGTCGCAGTTAAAACCTAATGTAAAATATAAAATAAATACAAGACTTAAATTAAAGCGTAAAGTAAATAACGATAATGAAATTGCGAATAATAAAAGTGCGATAAAATAAACTTGCGATAATTAAAAAGTACGATAATTAAAAGTGCGATAAAATAAAATAAATAAAAGTGCGATAATTAGAAGTGCAATTAAATATAAAATAAAGGAAATTAAATATGAAATAAAAGAATTATGCTTATTTAAACTTCCGTAATCATGATGTTTGACGTGTTGATTTTAGTTTTATGCCCATGGGTTAATTGTCCTTTGTCCTGGATTATTCAATATGTCCGTCTGGTTTTTGTCCATAACAGTCCATCAGTCATAAATATAAATTGCAAGTGTCCTTGTCAAATTATTATTATACCCGAAGATAAATATTCCAACTAATTGGGGATTCGAATTGTAACAAGGTTTTAATACTTTGTTTAATGAATACACCAGGTTATCGACTGCGTGTAAACCAAGGTTTTACTACTTTGTTAACAATTACACCAATTACCCTTGAATGTAATTTCACCCCTGTTTTGATTATTCTAGTGGCTATTAATCCATTCCCGTGTCCGGTTAAATGAACGATTATTCGTACATATAAATACCCCGCCCATCGTGTCCGATCGAGTGTATATGGTAATTTATAGGGACGCCCAATTGTAAATCTTTATATTAACATTAACAAACTTTCATTTAGTTAAACAAATATAAAGCCCATTAATAGCCCATAGTCTAGTTTCCACAAGTGTCGTTCTTTTATCCAAACCCCAATTATGGTACAAAGCCCAATTACCCAATTTTAGTAATTAGCCCAACATCATGATTACTTCGTTTTAAACAAGCATAATAATAACTTAGCTACGAGACATTAATATAAAAAGGTTGAACATAACTTACAATGATTAAAAATAGCGTAGCGTTACACGGACAGAATTTCGACTTACACCCTTACAACATTCGCTAACATACCCTTATTATTAGAATTATAATTAAAATTAAAATATAAATTATAAATATAAATATATTTACGTATGAAGAGGAAGAGAAAAAAGATATGTTTTTTGATCAGAATTCGGTTTGCTTTATAGCCAGACTTGATTTTTGGGGCTCCGCGACTCGCGGCAAAATGCCCTTCAAACTCAGCGAGTCGCGGAGAGGTATTTACAGCTCACACCCTTGGAGTTTCCTGCTGCCGACGGTTTTTAATATATATATATAATATATATATAATTAATATAATTAATTATATATTATATTATATTTATATACATAGTTAACTTGTAATTTTTAGTCCGTTGCGTCGAGCGTTAAGAGTTGACTCTGGTCCCGGTTCCGGATTTTCGAACGTCCTTGCGTATAATTTAATATCTTGTACTTTGCGTTTTGAATCTTGTACTCTTGTAATTTCGAGACGTTTCTTATCAATAATTGGAACCTTTTTGATTGTCTTTTGTTCTTTTGAGCTTTTTGGTCGTTTGCGTCTTCAATTCGTCGAATCTGTCTTTTGTCTTCACCTTTTATTATTTAAACGAATATCACTTGTAAATAGAACAATTGCAACTAAAAGCTTGTCTTTCTTGAGGAATAATGCTATGAAATATATGTTCGTTTTTAGCATTATCAAATATTCCCACACTTGAGCGTTGCTTGTCCTCAAGCAATATCGTCTTGAAATACTAGAATCACTTCTTTATTCTTCACACTTTGTACATCAGTGATTTCTATACGGCGGTATAAACAATGGTAGTAACGATATGGTTTACAGTCCCACATGACTATAAAAATTTAGATCCATTAAGGAAATTGGATCTTTATGAAAACATTTGATCTTTTGAAAATTAAATCTAGTTTTTACCCTAGATAAGTTTTCCGGGATAACCCTTTACCGGTGTTTGCAAAATATTTTTGTGGGTTTGGTGGGTTTCAGATTTGAAAATTTTAGCTCAAAACTTGCGGTTTTGTGTCACCCACTTGCTAACCTTGTATTAGGAAAGCAACACGTCCAGTTTACTTGTTCCGTATATTACCTTTCGGCAAACTACCGTCCGGTTGTAAAGGAAAGCGTTGAACAAGCAACTGTTTAAGGCAATGTCCCGTGACATGCTTTTGATTATGGTCTATAACGTGTCGGACGCAATTACTATCCTTGGTAGGAGCAATAGTAAAGCTCACCCTTATAATTTGTCGGTTTGGCACAAAGTCCTGTCTTTGACCACTATGCAACCACCGTTCTTACGGTTGACACCCGATTTAGTTCAGGTGACCTAATGAATTTCAGGTGAATTCCTAGGATTTTACGTTCAATGGTAATGAACGTATTGAAAATAGGGTTTTCAGAAAACAAATCGGTTTGTAATTTTTGATCAAAGTATTTTCTCGTTTAAGCTCGAGTTTAGATATCATTGAATTCCATGAGTTTGAATTCTCAATCTTTAAGGTCAATCTCTAGGATTGAGTAATATCAGTCTTAAAAGCTGATTTTTAATCTTTAAGGAGATTATCCTTTCTGGGGATCTGATTCATTAGTCTTATCCAGCTAATTTGCATGGTGCCCCCCCATTGTACGAGATAAATCCTTCTCATGGTTAGGATAAATCTGACCACTTGGCGACCCTGTTTAATGCTGAGGTCCGTGGATTTCCTGCTGATTTTAGTGATGACTTTTCTAGATTTTTCGTCAACCTACAGCTGGTCTGGACGACAACTTCATGACCTAAATCAAGAAGCGCGTTTCTTTTTCGGAAGACTTTACTTCCTTTTAATGATGGAATTGATTCATCGTGTAGATCCATCTCTTCTTTTCTTTCATTGGGTAAAACAGTTTAGTTTAGTCCAAAGCAAAAGTATTTTCAGTTATTTGTTACAGATATATGTGACATATGTTTAAAATAATTTGGTAAATTTTCCCACACTTGGCTTTTTATTTTTCTTTTTATCGTCCTCTATTCCATTTTAAATGAATTTTAACATTTTAATTTGTTTCTCAATTTATGTCCTTTCCGAGGTAACAATAATTTCGGTGTTAAAACCTAGTTTTATCGTTCATAAATATGTATAAACATGATTTGAATTCATTTAATTGAAAATTTTTACTAGAATTGGGTAGTCAGTATATAAGACTAGGGCTGTTCTTTTTTATCAGAGAGCACTAGATTCTAATACAACTACTGCTTTACTAGTATTTTTAATGGTAACCAAGTGTTTAATATAAAAATTTTAAAATCCGAAAGAATTTAACCCCTTCCCACACTTAAGATCTTGCAATGCCCTCATTTGCAAGAAATCAGTAACAATTTAATTTATTGAGGGTGATTTGTGTGAAAATGATTAAATTTTTACCAAAGTTTCCAAATATATTGGCGTTTGTTTGCTGAATGATAAATGGTGCACATCATTTGTTCATTCCGTCTTGTTGTTATTTCACATATATTTTGCATCTTGTCGTCAAAATTAGTTGCTTTTGCTGAACTTAATGCCAGTCTTTGAAAATGCGTTGTTTTACCCTGTTGTGTACATAAGATAAACTGCAAACATATATACATATTTTTGAAGTTTGGTTTATTACCCCACATTCAAAAATTATTAAAATCTAAGAATAAAAGTTAGATAATTATAAAAATGATTACAATATTAACAAAAATATTAAATGCATCAATAATTACAATTTACAAAATAATAAAAAAAATATAAAGTAAACTAAGGATGATATTGGTACCAATAGGGGTTCCACGCATAATCATAAGTGCTATAGAATGCTTCGGCAGGGTCATACGTAGGATATGGTGGCTGCATCTCTATCGACCAAGGAGGGAAGACGGGTTTCGGTGTAGGAATATAGTTTCTACCTATATGTTGGCAATGCGCTATGATCTGGTTCTGATGAACTTGCCAATCTTCAAATGCTCTCTGTCTAGCATTTTCGTATTCCTGAGAAGCTATAAACCTATGCATTTCTTGCATCTCATTCCCCCCTCCTACATTACCTTGTTCCTGGTTTCTCTCTACCTGTGGATGTCTACCATTGTATCGTACTGCGGCGTTATTTCGCCGCTTCAAAACTTTCGCACCATGGTATACATTTAAACCTATAGTGTCGCGGGGTTCCGGCTCTTCTACTAATAATCCCCCCCGACTTATATCCACACCGAGATATTCACCAATCAAAGTAATAAAAATACCACCTCCTATTATGCTATGTGGACGCATCCCCCGAACCATAGCTGATAAATAATAACCCACACAATATGGTATACTTACAGCGCTGTGTGGGTCTCGAATACACATATGGTAAAACAAATCTTGTTCATTTACCTTTTCTTTGTTTTTACCCCTTTGTGTAATCGAATTAGCTAAAAACCTATGTATTACTCTTAATTCAGCTCTATCTATATCCAAATAAGAGTAGTTTCCCCCTTTGAAACGGTGATGGCTTGTCATTTGACTCCACACACCGTGTGTATCAAAATTCTCATCTATCTTTCTACCGTTTAGTAACAATTCTCTACAATCGGCAGACGCTAACTCCTCAGGCGTATATATACGTAAAGCCTGAGCCATGTCCAGTAAAGACATGTGGCGCATCGAACCGCCTAACAAAAATCTAATAAAAGAACGATCGGTTAAACTAGCTACCCGATCATTCAACTCTATACTACATAACAACTCTTCACACCATACTTTATATACAGGTCTGCGTATGGTGAATAAACATATCCAGTCATTAAAAGAAGAATTACCATACCTCTGTACCAGTAATTCCCTAATTGGCCCGGCCAATTCTACAGCTTCCAAGGGTCCCCATTCTATGACCCTCGGTACCTCAACAACCTTGGAATGAAGAGTATGCAAACCCCGTTGATATTTTGGATAATCTATCCAAAGTCTGTCAAATCGCAGGTTCGGGTGCAACTGTTCCAAGTGCATATCTGAAAAGGTCATGACTGGATGAGGTACATCCTGCTTGTAGTAGTTATCTACCTCCTGTTGTTCCAAGTTCTCAGCAGGAGCATGGCGGGCTTGGGATGAAGATTCACCCCTTTCATTCTGCAAAACACACCAAACACAAATTTTGTGCATCCAAATATGCATTAGTGTCAGCAAAATCATCAATCAAAATAATTACAATGACATTATCAATTTATATTAAACTTAAGCTTATTTTCACATTTTTATCAAATCTACACTTTTTCAAATAAGCATATACGAAAATTTTCGCCAAGTTCATAAGCATTCAACTTAAATAACATGTCAAAATAATCATTACTAGCAAATAAACAAGTCTCAAATGGCATTATCTTTCAAAAATCAAGTTCATGAATTTTGGACTTGAAAAAGTCCACTTTAATTCTCAAAATCATGTTTAGGCTCAAAGTTTGGATCATTTAACTACCTAGACATGTTACACTACTCAATTTAGCAACAATTCATGACAAAAATCGGCCATAACCTGTTTATATCAAAAAGCCCCAAATTGCTCAAGAACACAAACCCTAGATTATTCAAAATTTGAAGTTTACGGCTTCTAATCATGTTAAACAGCATCAATCTAGGTTATACAAGCATAATACATAAACAATTTAAGTCTAATTACACTAAAAAGCATCAAAATCAAATTGGGTAAAAAAAATAGCTCAAGAACACTAAAATTCGAATTAAATGGTGTTTAGGTGTAGAAATTTACCGTTTTTCTTGAGTAGTTCTTAGATATCATCCTTCTCAACATGATTTTAGCAAAAAATTTGGTGATTAACGGTTAAAAATTGAGATTTTTGGGGTGTTTTTGGGTGTATTTTCGTGGGTTTTCGCAGCAGAATTCGGGTTGTTTTTGTGTGTGGGAGTATACTGATCGTTCAGCTATTTTTATTTTTTTTCTGGGTTTTGATCCCTCCGCGAGTCGCGGAGGTTTTGCCTGCAAACTCCGCGAGTCGCGGAGTTTAACCTTTTTTTTTTTTTTTTTTTTTTTTATAATCTTTAACTTATAAAACAATTAAGAAATTAATTTTAAAATTTTGTTTCCCTTGTTATTTAGGACGAGGTCGTTTCGGATCGATGTCCTGGTCCGTCCTTCAACAAAATTTTAAAATTTGTCTTTTTGTAGCGATTGTTTTAAAAGCTAAGATTTTTGGGTTTTTTTTAATGTTTTTGGCACACTTTAAATCAATAAGATTAAAAATAATGATAATAAAAGTTCTCGTCCCTCCCTCGGGTAAAGCAATTTCGGTTCAAAGACCTAGTCTTCAACTTACGACGAATTTTAAAAATCATATTCTTAACTTAATGAGATAAAGTAAATTTTTGTTTTTAAATTCACACAACTTAAATATAAAATTCAAAATTAATAAAAAAAATAATCACACCAAACTTAAAATTTGAAATGCATAAAGTTAAAATTTCATATTTTAAAAATTAAAAATTCACACCAAACTTAATTTAAAAATTCATAAATTCATATCAAACTTATATTAATTTTTTAAATATTTATAATTTTAAATATATTGTTTTTATTAAAGTTTACAATATTAATTTAAGATTTAAATATTAATTTTAAAAACATGGTAAAAAAAAATTAAAAATCTTTTTGTCTTTTTATCCCACTTTAATCAATCAAATATTATCAAAAATATGCGCCCCTCTTTTCGGTAAAGTAATTTCGGTTCCAAGACCTAATTTAACTCATGACGAATTTTTGAAATATTTTGGGTTGATTGATTAAAGATATTTATACCTTAAGAATAAACGTTAAATTTCGCAGTGATGTAATAAATTTTTGAACGATATCAATAATTTCGGTCGCCAAACCTAATTTTATTTAATACCAATTTAATACTTTTTAGCGAACAAATTAGCGTTTATTATCAAAAGGTTAAAAATAAAAATAAAAATAAAAACTGTACAGACATACCTGTGAAATAGATTTCTTAGTTATATGATCTATTATATTCATAAGATAGTCGGTTTAATTGATTTTCCATGGCTGCATAGGCGTAACCTCGAGCATTCATTGTCTTTTCTTCTAAACATATGAACGGTCCGTCTCTGCATAAAGTAACAAATTCGGTATTTGAATAGGTTTGATTATTTGAACATTTACCTCCATGTGACCATTTTCCGCATTTGTGACATCGTTCTAGGTGTCGTGCTCTTCTTTTTGCTGCGGATTTTGATTTTCCTTTACCAAATTGTAACTTATTATCTTCGCATCTGGATCCTTTTCTAACTCCGTCCATTCTTTCTCTGATTACTGATACTAATTCACTCGGTAGTATGTCATTATTTCTTTTAGTGATCAAAGCGTGTAGCATTAGACCATGGTTTAATTCACAGGCAGTCTTCATTTCGTAAAAACCTAAAAAAATAAAAATTCAGAATGGGGGGAGAAGACTAGTTCTTTAGGGTCTGCTAGGGAAAGACCATACGTGTTCCATTTTCGAGAACTACACGAAAACAGACAATCTAACTCTAACAGAAATACATATTATCCTTTAAAGATTTGATTCTCCCCACACTTAGTTAGCTGTGGTGTCGAAATTGTGAGTAACTTCGTTGTCGACTTCCATCGGACCATGTATGTAATGTTTAATTCTGTGACCATTAACTTTAAATTCAATCCCATTTGAATTTATCAATTCTATCGTTCCGTATGGGAAAACTCTTTTGACTATGAATGGTCCAGACCATCTTGATTTCAATTTTCCAGGAAATAGCTTGAATCGTGAATTGAAAAGAAGAACTCTGTCTCCTTCTTTGAATTCTTTTGAACTTCTGATTCTTTTATCATGCCATTTCTTCGTTCTTTCCTTATAGATTAACGAATTTTCGTATGCTTCATGTCTTAATTCTTCTAATTCGTTTAGTTGACTTAATCGTAGACGTCCGGCTTCATGTAAATCAAGATTACATGTCTTCAAAGCCCAAAATGCTTTGTGTTCAATTTCTACTGGAAGATGACATGCTTTTCCATACACAAGTCTAAAAGGTGTGGTTCCAATTGGAGTTTTGTAGGCTGTTCTAAAAGCCCAGAGTGCATCCTCCAATTTAATGGACCATTCCTTCGGATTTGATCCTACGGTTTTCTCTAGAATACGTTTTAAAGCTCGGTTTGTATTTTCAACTTGTCCACTTGTTTGTGGATGATATGCGGTGGAGATTTTATGAGTTACTCCATATCTTTTAAGAACTTTCTCAAGTTGATTATTACAGAAATGAGTACCCCGATCACTTATTAAAGCTTTCGGTGTTCCAAACCTTGCAAAAAGACGTTTCAAAAAGTTGACTACAACTCGTGCATCGTTACTTGGGAGAGCTTGTGCTTCCGCCCATTTAGATACATAATCAATGGCTACGAGTATATATAGATTATTATGAGATTTTGGAAATGGACCCATAAAGTCAATACCCCAAATGTCAAATACTTCACATACTTGGATGACATTTTGTGGCATTTCATCACGTTGACTTATTCTTCCGGTCCTTTGACATGCATCACAGGATTTGCAAAGAAGGTGTGCGTCTTTGTAAATTGTAGGCCAATAGAATCCAGCTTCATAAACTTTTCTTGCTGTTAGTTGAGGCCCATAATGCCCTCCTGTTGGTCCTGTGTGACAATGGTTTAAAATTTTACTAGCTTCATCTCCAAATACACATCGGCGTATTATTCCATCGGGACAACTTTTAAACAGATGTGGATCTTCCCAGAAATAGTGTTTTATATCACTGAAGAATTTCTTTCGTCTTTGGTACGATAATCCTTTTTCAAGGAATCCACAAACTAAGTAGTTTGCATAGTCTGCAAACCATGGGATTTCTTTATAATCTATCTTCAATAGATATTCATCAGGAAAGTTGTCTTGTATGGCCGATTCATTTAGAACTTCTAACTCAGGATTTTCAAGACGAGAAAGATGATCAGCGGCGAGATTTTCTGCTCCTCTTTTATCTCGGATTTCAATATCAAACTCTTGTAAGAGTAAAATCCAACGGATTAATCTTGGTTTAGCATCTTGTTTTGAAAATAGGTATCTAAGAGCAGAATGGTCGGTATAGACCACCGTTTTTGCTAGAACGAGATATGATCGAAATTTGTCAAAAGCAAAGACAATAGCAAGGAGTTCTTTTTCAGTAGTTGTATAGTTCGTTTGTGCTCCTTGTAACGTCTTACTAGCATAATA
Organism: Rutidosis leptorrhynchoides; assembly: GCF_046630445.1. Classification (NCBI taxonomy): domain Eukaryota; kingdom Viridiplantae; phylum Streptophyta; class Magnoliopsida; order Asterales; family Asteraceae; genus Rutidosis; species Rutidosis leptorrhynchoides. The sequence goes on along the minus strand of NC_092336.1, from coordinate 517,737,297 downwards.
TATAGGTTGAAATCGTTTTTCAATCCTTTGTCCTAAAACGGCTCCCATTGCAAAATCACTTGCATCGCACATTAGTTCAAATGGTAGATTCCAATTTGGTGTTATCATGATCGGTGCATTAGTGAGTTTCTCTTTAAGAATATTAAAAGATTTGATACACTCATCTGAAAAGATGAATGGCGCATCCTTTTCTAGGAGTTTATTCATAGGAGTGGCAATTTTAGAAAAATCTTTTATGAAACGTCGGTAAAAACCGGCATGCCCTAGAAAACTCCTAACTCCTCTAACATTGGTGGGATGTGGAAGTTTAGCAATTACATCTACTTTAGCTCTATCCACTTCAATTCCTTCTTTTGAAATTTTATGTCCAAGAACGATGCCTTCTTTAACCATGAAATGGCATTTCTCCCAATTAAGTACTAGATTTGATTTTTCGCATCTAATTAGCATTCGTTCCAGATTAACTAGACATGATTTAAATGTATCACCGAAGACTGAAAAGTCATCCATGAATACTTCCATGCATTCTTCTATCATGTCATGAAAAATCGCCATCATACACCTTTGAAAGGTTGCAGGGGCGTTACAAAGTCCAAATGGCATGCGTTTGTAAGCAAAAGTACCATAAGGGCACGTGAATGTGGTTTTCTCTTGGTCCTCGGGTGCTATTGGAATTTGAAAATATCCGGAAAATCCATCTAGAAAACAATAGTAACTATTTCCGGCTAATCTTTCCAACATTTGATCTATGAAAGGTAAGGGAAAGTGATCTTTTCTGGTGGCGTCATTTAATTTTCTATAATCAATACATACACGCCATCCTGTTACAGTCCTAGTAGGAATAAGCTCATTTTTCTCATTTGTGATGACAGTCATGCCACCCTTCTTAGGTACGCATTGAACTGGGCTTACCCATGGACTATCAGAGATTGGATATATCAAACCTGCATCTAGCAGTTTAATAATCTCTTTCTTAACTACATCTTGCATATTAGGATTTAGTCTTCGTTGGCGTTGCACATACGTTTTATGACCTTCTTCCATAAGGATTTTATGTGTGCAATACGAAGGACTTATTCCTTTAATATCATGAATCTTCCATGCAATGGCTGGTTTATGAGCTTTCAACACAGAAATGAGTTGTGATTTCTCATTTTCAGTAAGAGAAGACGATATTATTACAGGTAATTCAGATTCACCATGTAAATAAGCGTATTCCAAATGATTTGGAAGTGGCTTTAACTCTAATTTCGGAGGTTCTTCTATCGATGATTTATATCGATATCTGTCTTCTTCTTTTAGCATTTGAATTTCTTCTGTTGTTGGTTCATATCCATTAGCTATAAGTGTAGCCAACATTTCAGCTTCATCAATTGGTTCATTACCTTCTCCTAAAGAACATTCTCCTGTTCCTTGTAATTCTGGAAATTCTTCTAATAATTCTGCATGTGCATCTATAGTTTGAATATAATAACATGTATCATCTGCAGATTGTGGTTGTTGCATTGCTCTATCAACTGAAAAGGTAACACTCTCATCCTCTATACTTAGGGTCAGTTTCTTACCGAACACGTCTATCATTGCTTTAGCCGTGTTTAAGAATGGTCTTCCTAATATGAGAGGAACTTGAGAATCTTCTTCCATGTCCAAAACAACAAAATCTACTGGAAATACTAAAGTACCAACTTTAACTAGCATGTTCTCCATTATCCCTCTAGGATATTTTATTGATCTATCGGCTAGTTGTATGCTTATTCTGGTTGGTTTTAATTCTCCAAGGTCTAGTTTAGCGTATAGTGAATACGGCATTAGATTTATACTAGCACCTAAATCTGCTAATGCTTCTATTGAACTAAGACTACCCAGAAAACATGGAATTGTGAAACTTCCTGGATCAGATAGTTTTTCTGGTATCTTATTCAACAGCACTGCTGAACAATTAGCATTCATAGTAACAGCCGAGAGTTCTTCCATTTTCTTTCTATTCGTAATCAGATCTTTCAAGAATTTAGCATATCTTGGCATTCCTGAAATCACATCAATGAAAGGAAGATTTACATTTATCTGTTTAAACATATCCAAGAATTTGGATTGCTCGGCTTCAAGTTTTTCTTTCTTCATTTTACTCGGGTAAGGAAGTGGTGGTTGGTATGGTTTAACATAAGGTTTATCCTTAACTGTGTTATCTTCATTAACCTTTTCAACTACCGGTTTTTTTTCCTTATCTTGATCAGGTTGTGGTTCTTGTGGAGTAGGAATAGTTTCATCAGAAGTTATAGGTATTTCAGGTGGTTTAAGTGTTGTACCACTTCTTGTGGTAATAGCTTTAGCTGTTTCATTCCGGGGGTTAGCATTTGTATCACTAGGTAAACTTCCCGGTTTTCTTTCACCTATTAACCTTGCTAGGTTACTTACTTCTTGTTCCAGATTTTGAATAGAAGCTTGTTGATTTCTAAATGCTTGAGCATTTTGTTCATTGGTTTGTTTTTGAGATGTGAAAAACTGCGTTTGAGTTTCAACTAGCTTCGTCATCATATCTTCTAAATTCGGCTTTTTATCATCGGTTTGTTGTGGTGGTTTGTTTTGAAAATTCGGTCTTTGCTGATTATAAGTATTATTGGATACTTGTTGATTGCTAGGACCTTGTTGGTTGTTGTATGGAATATTTCGGTTATAATTCTGGTTTTGATTGTAAATTGGTCTTGGCGGTTGATAATTATTCTGATAATTATTTCCAGGCCTTTGGTTTATGTATGAAATATTCTCTCTTTGTTCCATTGTTAATTCAATACTGAGACAATCTTTTGTCAAATGTGGTCCTCCACACTGCTCACAACTAATTCGTATTGAGTGAATATCCTTAGTCATCTTTTCCATTCGTCTCTCGAAAGCATCTATCTTTGCTGAAATGGAATCTAAGTCATGGCTAGAATCGGCTCTAGCTGCTTTAGATGATCTAATGATGTCTTTTTCTTGGTGCCACTCATGTGAGTGGGAAGCAGTGTTATCAATAATTTTGTAAGCATCAGTTTCGGTTTTCTTCACAATAGAACCACCAGCTGCTATATCTATGTCTTTTCTTGTAGTGATGTCGCATCCTCGGTAGAATATTTGTACTATTTGACAGGTGTCTAAACCATGTTGCGGACATCCTCTTAATAACTTTCCATATCTTGTCCACGCCTCATATAGAGTTTCATTTGGCTTCTGTGTGAACGTAACAATTTCTGCTTGAAGTCTTACGGCTTTAGATGCAGGAAAAAATTGTTTAAGAAATTTGTCAACTAAAACATCCCATGTATCGATCGCCCCTTCAGGTAACGATTCCAACCAATCTTTGGCTTCTCCCTTTAAAGTCCAGGGAAATAACATGAGATATATCTGTTCATCCTCCACTTCTCGGATTTTAAATAGTGTGCAGATCCTATTAAAGGTACGTAGATGTTCATTTGGATCTTCCTTCGGCGCACCACTAAATTGGCATTCATTAGTCACCATGTGTAGAATTTGTCCTTTGATTTCATAATCTGGCGCATTAATGTCTGGATGAGTAATTGCGTGACCTTGGCCAGTGCGTTTAGCTCTCATTCGGTCTTCCATACTTAAAGGTTCCAGATTCTCCATAATTGAATTTGTTGAATCGGTATCAATAGATGATTCTGATTTAATAGTTCGTTCCTCAACAATCTCTGTTTGAATGATTGGTGGTTCCGGAGGAAAGTTTAATGGTTCAGGATCTATGAACCGTTCCTGAATATTTTCTGGATTCTCAATTGTGAGGTTTGTTTCAAAAACTGGATTATCGGAAATTTGAATTGAAGTACTTGGTCGACTGGATGACGATTCTAAAGAAAAATCAACGGCGGTTATATTTGTTAAACGATGTCTTGATCGAGTTACAGGTGGTGAACGTACAAAAGGTGATGAACGTCTTGCTCGGTGCATTCACTGAATATCCTATTAGTTTTTAAAAGGAAAGAAAAATTATAATAAGTTATCCAATCAATAGACTTTTCTGATTTTGCCCACGTTTCGAATAGCCAAAAGATGCAGCAGAGGGGCAGGATTCGTTTGGTCTCAATATAATTGAGGACTGTTTGGCTCCAATAACCCGGTCCACGTACAAATCCAACTATTACTACGAACCAGAAAATTTTGATGTCTATTAATTTAACCACTCAAAATAAATTTTCGTAATTTTAAGAAATTTAGATAAGAAGTAGAATAAAAATCTATGTCCTAAAAACTAGAATGGCGAGAAATAAGAAAGACAAAGAGTTCGTCGCAAAAGGTCGAAAAAGAAAAATGGTTGAAAAATAAAAGGTGACGGAAAAATAAAAGAAACTTATAAAAACTTAAAAATACTTAACTAATTTAACCTTATTACTACAACTAACTTAAAATTATAATCGCAAATTGAAATTACTAATTGGAATGATAATTGGTACATAGTAAAAGGTGTTTAAAAATATTAAAGCTTACAGGAAAAACTAAATCCCAAATGGAAATAACTTAAAAAGAAACTAAAACTTAAAAAGGCGTCGCAAAATTTTAAAGCACCTAAATCTTAGTCTAAAGAAAAAGCACTTAAGGAATTCTACGGCAAAGCCTAAAAATCTAGGAGTAAAAATAACTATAGCTAAAACTAAGTTTAAAATTAAATATGAGCTAAAAAAAAAATACAAATTTTACGCTACAACGATTAAAAAGGTACAAAATATAAAAATATACAAAAAGTTGTAAAAAGTACAATTTTTATAAAAATATTATTTTTATATTATTTATTTTATAAAATTACTAATTTTACAATTTAATAAAACTAATTAAACTAAAATATATAAATAAAAAGTAAAAGTAAAAATAAAACTAATAATAATAATAATAATAATTAAGTTTTAATAATAATAATAATAAATTAAAACCCGTAATCAATGCTTGATTAGGGTTTTTGTCCGTGTGTCAGAAACCCTCCGCGAGTCACGGCAAATAAAGAAGAAATCCCCGCGAGTCGCGGGGATCCAGAATTCAGTTGACAGGTTTTACTTTTTACGCGTTTTTCTTTAATTTTTTTTTATTTTTTTATTTTATGTTTTCTGTTTTTTTTAAAATAAATAAAAGATGTTTAATAAAATTTATATTTTTATAAACTAAAATAGAAATAAAGAAACTTATAAAACTTAAATATTTAACAAAATCTTAAAAATGCTTATATTTTTGTTTTTCTTTTTATATTTTTGAATAATTAAAATGTATTTTTACAAAAACGACTTTTAATAAAAGTAACTAAAAATCTTTTTTTTTTTTTTTTATATTAGCGTTGCGCTTCCGGCTTTTAAGATAGTTCCCCGGCAGCGGCGCCAAAAATACTTGATGCCGAACGAGGTGTATATAAAATAGTTATTATTTTACTAGAAAAATACTATTAAATACGATACAATTTTACACAAGATATTTATTTATTTATAGAATGGATATACTTAAACCTTGCTACAACACTTATAGGCAGTGTACCTAATCGTACAGTAGTGTAGTTTTTAGTAAGTTCGGTTCGTTCCACAGGGAAATCTTTAAACAAAGCTCAACGCTATATTAGTTTACTTTTATAAAAATACAAATATATATATAAGTAATATTATTATTATAAAGGGGGGTTTTTACCGTTTAATGACCGGTTTGTCGATTTTAAGACTTTAGTCGCAGTTAAAACCTAATGTAAAATATAAAATAAATACAAGACTTAAATTAAAGCGTAAAGTAAATAACGATAATGAAATTGCGAATAATAAAAGTGCGATAAAATAAACTTGCGATAATTAAAAAGTACGATAATTAAAAGTGCGATAAAATAAAATAAATAAAAGTGCGATAATTAGAAGTGCAATTAAATATAAAATAAAGGAAATTAAATATGAAATAAAAGAATTATGCTTATTTAAACTTCCGTAATCATGATGTTTGACGTGTTGATTTTAGTTTTATGCCCATGGGTTAATTGTCCTTTGTCCTGGATTATTCAATATGTCCGTCTGGTTTTGTCCATAACAGTCCATCAGTCATAAATATAAATTGCAAGTGTCCTTGTCAAATTATTATTATACCCGAAGATAAATATTCCAACTAATTGGGGATTCGAATTGTAACAAGGTTTTAATACTTTGTTTAATGAATACACCAGGTTATCGACTGCGTGTAAACCAAGGTTTTACTACTTTGTTAACAATTACACCAATTACCCTTGAATGTAATTTCACCCCTGTTTTGATTATTCTAGTGGCTATTAATCCATTCCCGTGTCCGGTTAAATGAACGATTATTCGTACATATAAATACCCCGCCCATCGTGTCCGATCGAGTGTATATGGTAATTTATAGGGACGCCCAATTGTAAATCTTTATATTAACATTAACAAACTTTCATTTAGTTAAACAAATATAAAGCCCATTAATAGCCCATAGTCTAGTTTCCACAAGTGTCGTTCTTTTATCCAAACCCTAATTATGGTACAAAGCCCAATTACCCAATTTTAGTAATTAGCCCAACATCATGATTACTTCGTTTTAAACAAGCATAATAATAACTTAGCTACGAGACATTAATATAAAAAGGTTGAACATAACTTACAATGATTAAAAATAGCGTAGCGTTACACGGACAGAATTTCGACTTACACCCTTACAACATTCGCTAACATACCCTTATTATTAGAATTATAATTAAAATTAAAATATAAATTATAAATATAAATATATTTACGTATGAAGAGGAAGAGAAAAAAGATATGTTAATTTGATCAGAATTCGGTTGGCTTTATAGCCAGACTTGAAAATTGGGGCTCCGCGACTCGCGGCAAAATGGCCTTAAAACTCCGCGAGTCGCGGAGAGATATTTACAGCTCACACCCTTGGAGTTTCTTGCTGCCGACGGTTTTTAATATATATATATATAATATATATATAATTAATATAATTAATTATATATTATATTATATTTATATACATAGTTAACTTGTAATTTTTAGTCCGTTGCGTCGAGCGTTAAGAGTTGACTCTGGTCCCGGTTCCGGATTTTCGAACGTCCTCGCGTACAATTTAATATCTTGTACTTTGCGTTTTGAATCTTGTACTCTTGTGATTTCGAGACGTTTCTTATCAATAATTGGAACCTTTTTGATTGTCTTTTGTACTTTTGAGCTTTTTGGTCGTTTGCGTCTTCAATTCGTCGAATCTGTCTTTTGTCTTCACCTTTTATTCTTTAAACGAATATCACTTGTAAATAGAACAATTGCAACTAAAAGCTTGTCTTTCTTGAGGAATAATGCTATGAAATATATGTTCGTTTTTAGCATTATCAAATATTCCCACACTTGAGCGTTGCTTGTCCTCAAGCAATATTGTCTTGAAATACTAGAATCACTTCTTTATTCTTCACACTTTGTACATCAGTGATTTCTATACGGCGGTATAAACAATGGTAGTAACGATATGGTTTACAGTCCCACATGACTATAAAAATTTAGATCCATTAAGGAAATTGGATCTTTATGAAAACATTTGATCTTTTGAAAATTAAATCTAGTTTTTACCCTAGATAAGTTTTCCGGAAGAACCCTTTACCGGTGTTTGCAAAATATTTGTGGGTTTGGTGGGTTTCAGATTTGAAAATTTTAGCTCAAAACTTGCGGTTTTGTGTCACCCACTTGCTAACCTTGTATTTGGAAAGCAACACGTCCAGTTTACTTGTCCCGTATATTACCTTTCGGCAAACTACTGTCCGGTTGTAAAGGAAAGCGTTGAACAAGCAACTGTTAAGGCAATGTCCCGTGACATGCTTTTGATTATGGTCTATAACGTGTCGGACGCAATTACTATCCTTGGTAGGAGCAATAGTAAAGCTCACCCTTATAATTTTTCGGTCTGGCACAAGGTCCTGTCTTTGACCATGCTATGCAACCACCGTTCTTACGGTTGACACCCGATTTAGTTCAGGTGACCTAATGAATTCCAGGTGAATTCCTAGGATTTTACGTTCAATGGTAATGAACGCATTGAAAATAGGGTTTTCAGAAAACAAATCGGTTTATAATTTTGATCAAAATATTTTCTCGTTTAAGTTCGAGTTTAGATATCATTGAATTCCATGAGTTTGAATTCTCAATCTTTAAGGTCAATCTCTAGGATTGAGTAATATCAGTCTTAAAAGCTGATTTTTAATCTTTAAGGAGATTATCCTTTCTGGGGATCTGATTTATTAGTCTTATCCAGCTAATTTGCACGGTGCCCCCCCATTGTATGAGATAAATCCTTCTCATGGTTAGGATAAATCTGACCACTTGGCGACCCTGTTTAATGCTGAGGTCCGTGGATTTCCTGCTGATTTTAGAGATGACTTTTCTAGATTTTTCGTCAACCTACAGCTGGTCTGGACGACAACTTCATGACCTAAATCAAGAAGCGCGTTTCTTTTTCGGAAGACTTTACTTCCTTTTAATGATGGAATTGATTCATCGTGTAGATCCATCTCTTCTTTTCTTTCATTGGGTAAAACAGTTTAGTTTAGTCCAAAGCAAAAGTATTTTCAGTTATTTGTTACAGATATATGTGACATATGTTTAAAATAATTTGGTAAATTTTCCCACACTTGGCTTTTATTTTCCTTTTTATCGTCCTCTATTCCATTTTAAATGAATTTTAACATTTTAGTTTGTTTCTCAATTTATGTCCTTTCCGAGGTAACAATAATTTCGGTGTTAAAACCTAGTTTTATCGTTCATAAATATGTATAAACATGATTTTAATTCATTTAATTGAAAATTTTGAAAAATTTTACTAGAATTGGGTAGTCAGTATATAAGACTAGGGCTGTTCTTTTTTTATCAGAGAGCACTAGATTCTAATACAACTACTGCTTTACTAGTATTTTTAATGGTAACCAAGTGTTTAATATAAAAATTTTAAAATCCGAAAGAATTTAATCCCTTCCCACACTAAAGATCTTGCAATGCCCTCATTTGCAAGAAATCAGTAACAATTTAAATTATTGAGGGTGATTTGTGTGAAAATGATTAAATTTTTACCAAAGTTTCCAAATATATTGGCGTTTGTTTGCTGAATGATAAATGGTGCACATCATTTGTTCATCCCGTCTTGTTGTTATTTCACATATATTTTGCATCTTGTCGTCAAAATTAGTTGCTTTTGCTGAACTTAATGCCAGTCTTTGAAAATGCGTTGTTTTACCCTGTTGTGTACATAAGATAAACTGCAAACATATATACATATTTTTGAAGTTTGGTTTATTACCCCACATTCAAAAATTATTAAAATCTAAAAGTTAGATAATTATAAAAATGATTACAATATTATCAAAAATATTAAATGTATCAATAATTACAAATTACAAAATAATAAAAAATAAGTAAACTAAGGATGATATTGGTACCAATAGGGGTTCCACGCATAACCATAAGTGCTATAGAATGCTTCGGCAGGGTCATACGTAGGATATGGTGGCTGCATCTCTATCGACCAAGGAGGGAAGACGGGTTTCGGTGTAGGAATATAGTTTCTACCTATATGTTGGCAATGCGCTATGATCTGGTTCTGATGAACTTGCCAATCTTCAAATGCTCTCTGTCTAGCATTTTCGTATTCCTGAGAAGCTATAAACCTATGCATTTCTTGCATCTCATTCCCCCCTCCTACATTACCTTGTTCCTGGTTTCTCTCTACCTGTGGATGTCTACCATTGTATCGTACTGCGGCGTTATTTCGCCGCTTCAAAACTTTCGCACCATGGTATACATTTAAACCTATAGTGTCGCGGGGTTCCGGCTCTTCTACTAATAATCCCCCCCGACTTATATCCACATCGAGATATTCACCAATCAAAGTAATAAAAATACCACCTCCTATTATGCTATGTGGACGCATCCCCCGAACCATAGCTGATAAATAATAACCCACACAATATGGTATACTTACAGCGCTGTGTGGGTCTCGAATACACATATGGTAAAACAAATCTTGTTCATTTACCTTTTCTTTGTTTTTACCCCTTTGTGTAATCGAATTAGCTAAAAACCTATGTATTACTCTTAATTCGGCTCTATCTATATCCAAATAAGAGTAGTTTCCCCCTTTGAAACGGTGATGGCTTGTCATTTGACTCCACACACCGTGTGTATCAAAATTCTCATCTATCTTTCTACCGTTTAGTATCAATCCTCTACAATCGGCAGACGCTAACTCCTCAGGCGTATATATACGTAAAGCCTGAGCCATGTCCAGTAAAGACATGTGGCGCATCGAACCGCCTAACAAAAATACTTGATGCGAAGCGAGGTGTATATAAAATAGTTATTATTTTACTAGAAAAATACTATTAAATACGATACAATTTTACACAAGATATTTATTTATTTATAGAATGGATATACTTAAACCTTGCTACAACACTTATAGGCAGTGTACCTAATCGTACAGTAGTGTAGTTTTTAGTAAGTCCGGTTCGTTCCACAGGGAAATCTTTAAACAAAGCTCAACGCTATATTAGTTTACTTTTATAAAAATACAAATATATATATAAGTAATATTATTATTATAAAGGGGGGTTTTTACCGTTTAATGACCGGTTTGTCGATTTTAAGACTTTAGTCGCAGTTAAAACCTAATGTAAAATATAAAATAAATACAAGACTTAAATTAAAGCGTAAAGTAAATAACGATAATGAAATTGCGAATAATAAAAGTGCGATAAAATAAACTTGCGATAATTAAAAAGTACGATAATTAAAAGTGCGATAAAATAAAATAAATAAAAGTGCGATAATTAGAAGTGCAATTAAATATAAAATAAAGGAAATTAAATATGAAATAAAAGAATTATGCTTATTTAAACTTCCGTAATCATGATGTTTGACGTGTTGATTTTAGTTTTATGCCCATGGGTTAATTGTCCTTTGTCCTGGATTATTCAATATGTCCGTCTGGTTTTTGTCCATAACAGTCCATCAGTCATAAATATAAATTGCAAGTGTCCTTGTCAAATTATTATTATACCCGAAGATAAATATTCCAACTAATTGGGGATTCGAATTGTAACAAGGTTTTAATACTTTGTTTAATGAATACACCAGGTTATCGACTGCGTGTAAACCAAGGTTTTACTACTTTGTTAACAATTACACCAATTACCCTTGAATGTAATTTCACCCCTGTTTTGATTATTCTAGTGGCTATTAATCCATTCCCGTGTCCGGTTAAATGAACGATTATTCGTACATATAAATACCCCGCCCATCGTGTCCGATCGAGTGTATATGGTAATTTATAGGGACGCCCAATTGTAAATCTTTATATTAACATTAACAAACTTTCATTTAGTTAAACAAATATAAAGCCCATTAATAGTCCATAGTCTAGTTTCCACAAGTGTCGTTCTTTTATCCAAACCCCAATTATGGTACAAAGCCCAATTACCCAATTTTAGTAATTAGCCCAACATCATGATTACTTCGTTTTAAACAAGCATAATAATAACTTAGCTACGAGACATTAACGTAAAAAGGTTGAACATAACTTACAATGATTAAAAATAGCGTAGCGTTACACGGACAGAATTTCGACTTACACCCTTACAACATTCGCTAACATACCCTTATTATTAGAATTATAATTAAAATTAAAATATAAATTATAAATATAAATATATTTACGTATGAAGAGGAAGAGAAAAAGATGTGTTTTTTGATCAGAATTCGGTTTGCTTTATAGCCAGACTTGATTTTTGGGGCTCCGCGACTCGCGGCAAAATGCCCTTCAAACTCCGCGAGTCGCGGAGAGGTATTTACAGCTCACACCCTTGGAGTTTCCTGCTGCCGACGGTTTTTAATATATATATATAATATATATATAATTAATATAATTAATTATATATTATATTATATTTATATACATAGTTAACTTGTAATTTTTAGTCCGTTGCGTCGAGCGTTAAGAGTTGACTCTGGTCCCGGTTCCGGATTTTCGAACGTCCTTGCGTATAATTTAATATCTTGTACTTTGCGTTTTGAATCTTGTACTCTTGTAATTTCGAGACGTTTCTTATCAATAATTGGAACCTTTTTGATTGTCTTTTGTTCTTTTGAGCTTTTTGGTCGTTTGCGTCTTCAATTCGTCGAATCTGTCTTTTGTCTTCACCTTTTATTATTTAAACGAATATCACTTGTAAATAGAACAATTGCAACTAAAAGCTTGTCTTTCTTGAGGAATAATGCTATGAAATATATGTTCGTTTTTAGCATTATCAAATATTCCCACACTTGAGCGTTGCTTGTCCTCAAGCAATATCGTCTTGAAATACTAGAATCACTTCTTTATTCTTCACACTTTGTACATCAGTGATTTCTATACGGCGGTATAAACAATGGTAGTAACGATATGGTTTACAGTCCCACATGACTATAAAAATTTAGATCCATTAAGGAAATTGGATCTTTATGAAAACATTTGATCTTTTGAAAATTAAATCTAGTTTTTACCCTAGATAAGTTTTCCGGGATAACCCTTTACCGGTGTTTGCAAAATATTTTTGTGGGTTTGGTGGGTTTCAGATTTGAAAATTTTAGCTCAAAACTTGCGGTTTTGTGTCACCCACTTGCTAACCTTGTATTAGGAAAGCAACACGTCCAGTTTACTTGTTCCGTATATTACCTTTCGGCAAACTACCGTCCGGTTGTAAAGGAAAGCGTTGAACAAGCAACTGTTTAAGGCAATGTCCCGTGACATGCTTTTGATTATGGTCTATAACGTGTCGGACGCAATTACTATCCTTGGTAGGAGCAATAGTAAAGCTCACCCTTATAATTTGTCGGTTTGGCACAAAGTCCTGTCTTTGACCACTATGCAACCACCGTTCTTACGGTTGACACCCGATTTAGTTCAGGTGACCTAATGAATTTCAGGTGAATTCCTAGGATTTTACGTTCAATGGTAATGAATTTCAACTAAAGTATTTTTCTTTCTTTTTAAAAACTAATAGGATATTCAGTGAATGCACCGAGCAAGACGTTCACCACCTTTTGTACGTTCACCACCTGTAACTAGATCAAGACATTTAGCAAATATAACCGCCGTTGATTTTTCTTTAGAATCGTCATCCAGTCGACCAAGTACTTCAGTTCAAATTTCCGATAATCCATTTTTTGAACCCAACCTCACAATTGAGAATCCAGAGAATATTCAGGAACGGTTCGTAGATCCTGAACCACTAAACTTTCCTCCGGAGCCACCAATCATTCAAACAGAGATTGTTGAGGAACGAACCATTAAATCAGAATCATCTAGTGATACCGATTCAACGAATTCAATTATGGAAGTAACGGAACCTCTAAGTATGGAAGATCGAATGAGAGCCACACGCACGGGCCAAGGTCACGCCATTATTAAGCCAGAAGTTAATGCGCCAGATTATGAAATCAAAGGACAAATTCTACACATGGTAACTAACCAATGCCAATTCAGTGGTGCACCGAATGAAGATCCTAACGAACACCTTCGTACGTTTAAAAGAATTTGTACACTATTCAAAATCCGAGAAGTGGAAGATGAGCAGATCTATCTCATGTTGTTTCCCTGGACTTTAAAGGGAGAAGCCAAAGATTGGTTAGAATCGTTACCTGAAGGGGCGATTGACACATGGGATGTTTTAGTTGAAAAATTTCTTAAACAATTCTTTCCGGCATCTAAAGCCGTGAGACTTCAAGGAGAAATTGTTACGTTCGCGCAAAAGCCAAATGAAACATTATATGAGGCGTGGACAAGATTCGGAAGAATGTTGAGAGGATGTCCTCAACACGGTTTAGATACTTTTCAAATAGTGCAAATCTTCTATAAAGGCGTAGACATCGCTACAAGAAAAGACATCGACATAACAGCTGGTGGTTCCATCATGAAGAAAACCGCAACTGAAGCTTACAAAATTATTGATAATACAGCCTCCCACTCACATGAGTGGCATCAAGAAAAAGATATCTTTCGATCATCTAAAGCGGCTAGAGCCGATTCTAGCCATGACTTTGATTCCGTTTCAGCAAAAATAGATGCTTTCGAAAGACGAATGGAAAAGATGAATAAAGATATTCACGCAATACGAATCAGTTGTGAGCTATGCGGTGGACCACACTTATTGAAAGATTGTCACATTGAACCAACATTGGAACAACGAGAGAATGTTTCCTATATGAACCAAAGGCCTGGAAATAATTATCAAAATAATTATCAACCGCCAAAGCTAAACTTCAATCGAAATCAAAACATTCTTTACAATCCAAAAGGACCCGAAAATAACTGGTATAACCAACAAGGTCCGAATAACCAACCAACTCAAAACAACACTTTCAATCAACAAAGACCTGGCTTATATAAACCACAACAACAAACCGAAGAGAAAAAGTCAAATATGGAAGACGTGGTATTCAAGCTAGTTGAATCTCAAACACAATTTATTGAAACTCAAACCCAAACGAACGAGAGATTTGATCAGTCATTAAGAACTCAACAAGCTTCCATTTTGAATCTAGAAAAACACGTAGGTACTCTTGCTAGCATGATGAGTGAGAGGGAACAAGGAAAGCTACCGAGTAATACTGAAGTAAATCCTCAGAATGAGAATGTTAATATGGTTTCAACGAATTCTGAAAAACCAGCACCAGAAGATGGGAAGGTTTTAGATGAGAGTAACAATGAAGAAGTTACACCACCACCACCCGAGTATGTAAAGCCAGTGGTGGCACCATACAAACCACCCATCCCGTTTCCAAGAAAAGGAGTTGAGTATGAGCAAGTGATAGGTAATAAAGATTGTGATACCTCTGGAAAGAAGAAGAAGAAAAAGAATAAGAAAGTGCAAGAAACAAAAGCCGTAAATATAAACCCGGTGAAGACAGTTCCACCAAAACCTCCACCTAGGGTAGGTGATCCGGGTGAATTTATTGTTCCTTGTCTACTTAGTGATTGTGTCATGTATGATGCACTAGCAGATTTAGGTGCAAGTGTAAGTGTTATGCCTCTTTCCTTATATAAGAGATTAGGTGTAGGTAAGTTAAGTCCAACGGATATGAGTGTTCGACTCTTTGATCAAACCATTAAGCACCCAGTTGGAATTGCTGACAACCTACCCGTTCAAGTAGGCAATTTAACCTTTCTAGTCGAATTTATTGTCATTGACATAGAAGAGGACCCAAACATTCCTCTAATTTTAGGTCGGCCATTCTTAGCGTCCACCAAGGCGTTATTTGATGTAGGAAATGGAAGAATGACACTTAAAAGTGGTGACAAATCGATCACCTTTATGATTCGAAAGTCTAAATCTCCACCAGCCAAAACCGTTGAACCAGTAAAAACAATTGGTAAGAACCATGTGCTTTTACCAACTCCAACGGTAATACTTAGCAATAATGAAACGCCTAAGTGTGGGGAAAATGAAGTAACACCTAATGATGACATGATAACAAAGAACCCCGTTGTTGATACGAAATTAAATGATCCCGTTATTAATAGTTCAATGAAGAAACTTATTAAACGGATTCGCGATGCTAGAACCAAGGGGAACTTTAAGTTATGTAACCGGTTAGTATCCAATCTATCACCTAAAGAAAAGGAGAAACTAGTTGAAATTGTGGATATTACACAGGAATCCGACCAATGGCTTAAAGAAAAAGTCACGGATATGCAAGTTGATTATGGACCAAGAGAAATTAACGATGAAGTTAATCACAATTTTGACACCACGGCTACCTAAGTGTGGGGAGATTCAAATGTTCTAAAAAGAAAATGCTATCTAGAGTTAGTTGTTCTGTTCTCGTGTAGTTCCGAGAATGGAACCCGATTGGTCTTTTCCGCTAGCAGACACTAAAGAACTAGTTTTCTCCCACCATTCTGAATTTTTATTTTTTAGGTTTTAATTAATATGCCTTTTAAATTTAAGTTTTGTGTGATTTTAAAAACAAAATTTACTTTATTTCATTAAGTTTAAAAAAATGATTTCTAAAATTCGTCGTGAGTTGAAGATTAGGTAGTTGAACCGAAATTACTTTACCCGAGGGCGGGGCAACAAATTTTGTTATCATTATTTTTAATTTAATTGATTTAAAGTATGCCAAAAAAAAAATTATTAGATTTTATAAATTTTTGAACGTGGGGTAATATACCCAACTTCAAAATTATGTATGTTTGTATTTTATGTTATATACAAAACAGGGAAAAATAACGCACTGTCAAAGACTGTCATTAAGTTCAGAAAAAGGTACTAATTTTGACGACAAGAAACAAAATATCAAATGTGAAATAACAACAATATGTTTGCAAACTAGGTATTTTTAATCATTTTTCTACACTAATCACCCTCATGAATTTAAATTTTTACTGATTTCTTGCAAATGAGGGCATTGCAAGATCTTAAGTGTGGGGAAGGGTTATAAATTCTCTCGGGTTTACACTTGGTTTATTTGCCAAATTTTGCGAAAATTTGAAAAATTTTCAACTAAATGAAATCAAAATCATGTTTATATATATTTATGAACGATGAAAACTAGGTGTTAATACTGAAATTATTGTTACCTCAAAAAGGACATAAATTGAGAAACAACCCAAAACGCTTGAATTCATTTAAAATGGAATAAAGGAGAATAAAAAGGCAAAGAAAGAAACTAAGTGTGGGGAGAATATACCAAGTTATTCAATTAAAAACTATCTATCACATGTTTGTGTAAAGTTTATTGCAGGTGCTTTTGTTTTGGACTAAATTAACTGTTTTACCCGATTTATTGTAATACTTTTGAAAAAAGAGATGGATCTACACGATGAATCAATTCCATCATTAAAAGGAAGTAAAGTCTTCCGAAAAAGACACGCGCTTCTTGATTTAGGTCATGAAGTTGTCGTCCAGACCAGCTGTAGGTTGACGAAAAATCTAGAAAAGTCATCACTAAAATCAGCAGGAAATCCACGGACCTCAGCATCAAACAGGGTCGCCAAGTGGTCAGATTTATCCTAACTATGAGAAGGATTTATCTCGTACAATGGGGAGGCACCGTGCAAATTAGCTTGATAAGACTAATGAATCAGATCCCCAGAAAAGGATAATCTCCTTAAAGATTAAAAATCAGCTTTTAAGACTGATAATACTCAATCCTAGAGATTGACCTTAAAGATTGAGAATTCAAACTCATGGAATTCGATGATATCTAAACTCGAGCATGAACGAGAAAATATTTTGATCAAAAATACAAACCGATTTGTTTTCTGAAAAACCATTTTCAATGCATTCATTACCATTGAACGTAAAATCCTAAGAAATTCACCTGGAATTCATTAGGTCACCTGAACCAAATCGGGTGTCAACCGTAAGAACGGTGGTTGCATAGCATGGTCGGAGACAGGACCTTGTGCCAGACCAAAAAATTATAGGATGATCTTTACTATCGCTCCTACCAAGGATAGTTCTAGCATCCGACACGTTAATAAGACCATAATCATCTGCATGTCACGGGACATTGCCTTAACAGTTTCTTGTTCATCGCTTTCCTTTACAACCGGACGGTAGTTTGCCGAAAGGTAATATACGGGACAAGTAAACTGGACGTGTTGCTTTCCTAATACAAGGTTAGCAAGTGGGTAACACAAAACCACAAGTGTTGAGCTAAAATTTTCAAATCTGAAACCCACACAACCCACAAAAATATTTTGCAAACACCGGTGAAGGGTTATTCCGGAAAACTTATCTAGGGTAAAAGCTAGATTAAATTTTCAAAAAGATCAAATGTTTTCATAAAGATCCAATTTCCTTAAGGATCTACATTTTAATAGTCATGTGGGACTGTAAACCACCTTTCAAATGTGCACTTTGCTTTGGAAACCGAAAGTAAATCGGCTATTTGATTGCAAGTGTCGTTGACCTAAACCCGAGGCAACTGTGGATGACACACCCACCTTTAACCATGGTTCTATTGTTAATATCATTGTTTATACCGCTCTATCAAAATCACTGATGTACAAAGTGTGAAGAATAAAGAAGTGATTCGTGTGATGTATTATATTATTTCAAGACTGTATTGCTTGAGGACAAGCAACGCTCAAGTGTGGGGATATTGATAAGGCTAAAAAGGAACATATATTTCATAGCAAAATCCCCCAAGAAAGATAAGATTTTAGTTGCAATTGTTCCATTTTCAAGTAATATTCGTTTATATTTAATAAGTGCGAAGACAAAAGGCGAAAACGAAGATTTGAAGACAAAAAGGTCCAAAAAGCTCAAAAGTACAAGATACAATCAAAAAGGTTCAAATTATTGATGAAGAACGTCTAAAAATGACAAGAGTACAAGTTACAAAACGCAAAGTACACGATATAAAATTGTACGAAAGGACGTTCGAAAATCCGGAACCAGGACATGAACCAACTCTCAACGCTCGACGCAACGGTGTAAAAATTACGAGTCAACTATGCACAAGAATAAAATATAATATTTAAATAATTCATAATAAGAATAATATTAAATAATAAAAAGTTGTTAATTGAGCATAGTTCAGGGGTCGTAAATGAAAATTCAATTTCTAATTTCGCCTATAAAAGGCTATGTAACGATCAATTGAAATATACATTTTTCTATCCTAAATCTATATATCGATCCATCTATCTATTATCAATATCTATATTCTATATCTCTATCATAATGTTAACTTAATAAGATATAACAATAATCTTAATTTTAATTTTAAATTATGATAATAATAAGATTTATGATAGAGATCGTTTAAGTGTGTAAGTCGAAATTCTGTCCGTGTAACGCTACGCTATTTTTAATCATTGTAAGTTATGTTCAACCTTTTTATATTAATGTCTCGTAGCTAAGTTATTATTATGCTTATTTAAAACGAAGTAATCATGATGTTGGGCTAATTACTAAAATTGGGTAATTGGGCTTTGTACCATAATTAAGGTTTGGGCAAAAGACCGACACTTGTGGAAATTGGACTATTGACTATTAATAGATGGGGGGTATTGTCTAATTGAGTGACAACTCATTGGAGTCTGTCGAACCTATCTTCAAATTAATTATCCTAATAATTAATAATGATTATGGTTGTCCTATTTAGTGACGTTCATATGGAATCTATTATAATCATTTAATTAATTATTCGGGTTGGGTAATTGATTATTCAAACTGATCAAGTGGGTAAATTAATATTCATATCTAATCAAAACAGGGGTAGATTACATACAGTGATAACTGGTGTAATTGTTGACAGAAGTGATAACTGCGTCACAGTTTAAATCCTTAATTAGTTGGAATATTTGACTTCGGGTATAAGGGTAATTTGACGAGGACACTCGCACTTTATATTTATGACCGATGGACTATTATGGATAAAAACCAGATAGGTATCAAATAAACCATGACAAAGGACAATTAACCCGAGTAACAAGCTTTTCATAGCTACAATTATACTACAATTAACCGTCGGCAGCAGGAAATCCACGGACCTCAGCATTAAACAGGGTCGCCAAGTGGTCAGATTTATCCTAACCATGAGAAGGATTTATCTCGTACAATGGGGGGGCACCATGCAAATTAGCTGGATAAGACTAATGAATCAGATCCCCAGAAAGGATAATCTCCTTAAAGATTAAAAATCAGCTTTTAAGACTGATATTACTCAATCCTAGAGATTGACCTTAAAGATTGAGAATTCAAACTCATGGAATTCAATGATATCTAAACTCGATCTTAAACGAGAAAATACTTTGATCAAAAATTACAAACCGATTTGTTTTCTGAAAACCCTATTTTCAATACGTTCATTACCATTGAACGTAAAATCCTAGGAATTCACCTGAAATTCATTAGGTCACCTGAACTAAATCGGGTGTCAACCGTAAGAACGGTGGTTGCATAGTGGTCAAAGACAGGACTTTGTGCCAAACCGACAAATTATAAGGGTGAGCTTTACTATTGCTCCTACCAAGGATAGTAATTGCGTCCGACACGTTATAGACCATAATCAAAAGCATGTCACGGGACATTGCCTTAAACAGTTGCTTGTTCAACGCTTTCCTTTACAACCGGACGGTAGTTTGCCGAAAGGTAATATACGGAACAAGTAAACTGGACGTGTTGCTTTCCTAATACAAGGTTAGCAAGTGGGTGACACAAAACCGCAAGTTTTGAGCTAAAATTTTCAAATCTGAAACCCACCAAACCCACAAAAATATTTTGCAAACACCGGTAAAGGGTTATCCCGGAAAACTTATCTAGGGTAAAAACTAGATTTAATTTTCAAAAGATCAAATGTTTTCATAAAGATCCAATTTCCTTAATGGATCTAAATTTTTATAGTCATGTGGGACTGTAAACCATATCGTTACTACCATTGTTTATACCGCCGTATAGAAATCACTGATGTACAAAGTGTGAAGAATAAAGAAGTGATTCTAGTATTTCAAGACGATATTGCTTGAGGACAAGCAACGCTCAAGTGTGGGAATATTTGATAATGCTAAAAACGAACATATATTTCATAGCATTATTCCTCAAGAAAGACAAGCTTTTAGTTGCAATTGTTCTATTTACAAGTGATATTCGTTTAAATAATAAATGGTGAAGACAAAAGACAGATTCGACGAATTGAAGACGCAAACGACCAAAAAGCTCAAAAGAACAAAAGACAATCAAAAAGGTTCCAATTATTGATAAGAAACGTCTCGAAATTACAAGAGTACAAGATTCAAAACGCAAAGTACAAGATATTAAATTATACGCAAGGACGTTCGAAAATCCGGAACCGGGACCAGAGTCAACTCTTAACGCTCGACGCAACGGACTAAAAATTACAAGTTAACTATGTATATAAATATAATATAATATATAATTAATTATATTAATTATATATATATTATATATATATATTAAAAACCGTCGGCAGCAGGAAACTCCAAGGGTGTGAGCTGTAAATACCTCTCCGCGACTCGCGGAGTTTGAAGGGCATTTTGCCGCGAGTCGCGGAGCCCCAAAAATCAAGTCTGGCTATAAAGCAAACCGAATTCTGATCAAAAAACACATCTTTTTCTCTTCCTCTTCATACGTAAATATATTTATATTTATAATTTATATTTTAATTTTAATTATAATTCTAATAATAAGGGTATGTTAGCGAATGTTGTAAGGGTGTAAGTCGAAATTCTGTCCGTGTAACGCTACGCTATTTTTAATCATTGTAAGTTATGTTCAACCTTTTTACGTTAATGTCTCGTAGCTAAGTTATTATTATGCTTGTTTAAAACGAAGTAATCATGATGTTGGGCTAATTACTAAAATTGGGTAATTGGGCTTTGTACCATAATTGGGGTTTGGATAAAAGAACGACACTTGTGGAAACTAGACTATGGGCTATTAATGGGCTTTATATTTGTTTAACTAAATGAAAGTTTGTTAATGTTAATATAAAGATTTACAATTGGGCGTCCCTATAAATTACCATATACACTCGATCGGACACGATGGGCGGGGTATTTATATGTACGAATAATCGTTCATTTAACCGGACACGGGAATGGATTAATAGCCACTAGAATAATCAAAACAGGGGTGAAATTACATTCAAGGGTAATTGGTGTAATTGTTAACAAAGTAGTAAAACCTTGGTTTACACGCAGTCGATAACCTGGTGTATTCATTAAACAAAGTATTAAAACCTTGTTACAATTCGAATCCCCAATTAGTTGGAATATTTATCTTCGGGTATAATAATAATTTGACAAGGACACTTGCAATTTATATTTATGACTGATGGACTGTTATGGACAAAAACCAGACGGACATATTGAATAATCCAGGACAAAGGACAATTAACCCATGGGCATAAAACTAAAATCAACACGTCAAACATCATGATTACGGAAGTTTAAATAAGCATAATTCTTTTATTTCATATTTAATTTCCTTTATTTTATATTTAATTGCACTTCTAATTATCGCACTTTTATTTATTTTATTTTATCGCACTTTTAATTATCGTACTTTTTAATTATCGCAAGTTTATTTTATCGCACTTTTATTATTCGCAATTTCATTATCGTTATTTACTTTACGCTTTAATTTAAGTCTTGTATTTATTTTATATTTTACATTAGGTTTTAACTGCGACTAAAGTCTTAAAATCGACAAACCGGTCATTAAACGGTAAAAACCCCCCTTTATAATAATAATATTACTTATATATATATTTGTATTTTTATAAAAGTAAACTAATATAGCGTTGAGCTTTGTTTAAAGATTTCCCTGTGGAACGAACCGGACTTACTAAAAACTACACTACTGTACGATTAGGTACACTGCCTATAAGTGTTGTAGCAAGGTTTAAGTATATCCATTCTATAAATAAATAAATATCTTGTGTAAAATTGTATCGTATTTAATAGTATTTTTCTAGTAAAATAATAACTATTTTATATACACCTCGCTTCGCATCAAGTATTTTTGAATAATTAAAACGTATTTTTACAAAAACTTGATGCGAAGCGAGGTGTATTTAAAATAGTTATTATTTTACTAGAAAAATACTATTAAATACGATACAATTTTACACAAGATATTTATTTATTTATAGAATGGATATACTTAAACCTTGCTACAACACTTATAGGCAGTGTACCTAATCGTACAGTAGTGTAGTTTTTAGTAAGTCCGGTTCGTTCCACAGGGAAATCTTTAAACAAAGCTCAACGCTATATTAGTTTACTTTTATAAAAATACAAATATATATATAAGTAATATTATTATTATAAAGGGGGGTTTTTACCGTTTAATGACCGGTTTGTCGATTTTAAGACTTTAGTCGCAGTTAAAACCAAATGTAAAATATAAAATAAATACAAGACTTAAATTAAAGCGTAAAGTAAATAACGATAATGAAATTGCGAATAATAAAAGTGCGATAAAATAAACTTGCGATAATTAAAAAGTACGATAATTAAAAGTGCGATAAAATAAAATAAATAAAAGTGCGATAATTAGAAGTGCAATTAAATATAAAATAAAGGAAATTAAATATGAAATAAAAGAATTATGCTTATTTAAACTTCCGTAATCATGATGTTTGACGTGTTGATTTTAGTTTTATGCCCATGGGTTAATTGTCCTTTGTCCTGGATTATTCAATATGTCCGTCTGGTTTTTGTCCATAACAGTCCATCAGTCATAAATATAAATTGCAAGTGTCCTTGTCAAATTATTATTATACCCGAAGATAAATATTCCAACTAATTGGGGATTCGAATTGTAACAAGGTTTTAATACTTTGTTTAATGAATACACCAGGTTATCGACTGCGTGTAAACCAAGGTTTTACTACTTTGTTAACAATTACACCAATTACTCTTGAATGTAATTTCACCCCTGTTTTGATTATTCTAGTGGCTATTAATCCATTCCCGTGTCCGGTTAAATGAACGATTATTCGTACATATAAATACCCCGCCCATCGTGTCCGATCGAGTGTATATGGTAATTTATAGGGACGCCCAATTGTAAATCTTTATATTAACATTAACAAACTTTCATTTAGTTAAACAAATATAAAGCCCATTAATAGCCCATAGTCTAGTTTCCACAAGTGTCGTTCTTTTATCCAAACCCCAATTATGGTACAAAGCCCAATTACCCAATTTTAGTAATTAGCCCAACATCATGATTACTTCGTTTTAAACAAGCATAATAATAAATTAGCTACGAGACATTAATATAAAAAGGTTGAACATAACTTACAATGATTAAAAATAGCGTAGCGTTACACGGACAGAATTTCGACTTACACCCTTACAACATTCGCTAACATACCCTTATTATTAGAATTATAATTAAAATTAAAATATAAATTATAAATATAAATATATTTACGTATGAAGAGGAAGAGAAAAAAGATATGTTAATTTGATCAGAATTCGGTTGGCTTTATAGCCAGACTTGAAAATTGGGGCTCCGCGACTCGCGGCAAAATGGCCTTAAAACTCCGCGAGTCGCGGAGAGATATTTACAGCTCACACCCTTGGAGTTTCTTGCTGCCGACGGTTTTTAATATATATATATAATATATATATAATTAATATAATTAATTATATATTATATTATATTTATATACATAGTTAACTTGTAATTTTTAGTCCGTTGCGTCGAGCGTTAAGAGTTGACTCTGGTCCCGGTTCCGGATTTTCGAACGTCCTCGCGTACAATTTAATATCTTGTACTTTGCGTTTTGAATCTTGTACTCTTGTGATTTCGAGACGTTTCTTATCAATAATTGGAACCTTTTTGATTGTCTTTTGTACTTTTGAGCTTTTTGGTCGTTTGCGTCTTCAATTCGTCGAATCTGTCTTTTGTCTTCACCTTTTATTCTTTAAACGAATATCACTTGTAAATAGAACAATTGCAACTAAAAGCTTGTCTTTCTTGAGGAATAATGCTATGAAATATATGTTCGTTTTTAGCATTATCAAATATTCCCACACTTGAGCGTTGCTTGTCCTCAAGCAATATTGTCTTGAAATACTAGAATCACTTCTTTATTCTTCACACTTTGTACATCAGTGATTTCTATACGGCGGTATAAACAATGGTAGTAACGATATGGTTTACAGTCCCACATGACTATAAAAATTTAGATCCATTAAGGAAATTGGATCTTTATGAAAACATTTGATCTTTTGAAAATTAAATCTAGTTTTTACCCTAGATAAGTTTTCCGGGATAACCCTTTACCGGTGTTTGCAAAATATTTTTGTGGGTTTGGTGGGTTTCAGATTTGAAAATTTTAGCTCAAAACTTGCGGTTTTGTGTCACCCACTTGCTAACCTTGTATTAGGAAAGCAACACGTCCAGTTTACTTGTTCCGTATATTACCTTTCGGCAAACTACCGTCCGGTTGTAAAGGAAAGCGTTGAACAAGCAACTGTTTAAGGCAATGTCCCGTGACATGCTTTTGATTATGGTCTATAACGTGTCGGACGCAATTACTATCCTTGGTAGGAGCAATAGTAAAGCTCACCCTTATAATTTGTCGGTTTGGCACAAAGTCCTGTCTTTGACCACTATGCAACCACCGTTCTTACGGTTGACACCCGATTTAGTTCAGGTGACCTAATGAATTTCAGGTGAATTCCTAGGATTTTACGTTCAATGGTAATGAACGTATTGAAAATAGGGTTTTCAGAAAACAAATCGGTTTGTAATTTTTGATCAAAGTATTTTCTCGTTTAAGCTCGAGTTTAGATATCATTGAATTCCATGAGTTTGAATTCTCAATCTTTAAGGTCAATCTCTAGGATTGAGTAATATCAGTCTTAAAAGCTGATTTTTAATCTTTAAGGAGATTATCCTTTCTGGGGATCTGATTCATTAGTCTTATCCAGCTAATTTGCATGGTGCCCCCCCATTGTACGAGATAAATCCTTCTCATGGTTAGGATAAATCTGACCACTTGGCGACCCTGTTTAATGCTGAGGTCCGTGGATTTCCTGCTGATTTTAGTGATGACTTTTCTAGATTTTTCGTCAACCTACAGCTGGTCTGGACGACAACTTCATGACCTAAATCAAGAAGCGCGTTTCTTTTTCGGAAGACTTTACTTCCTTTTAATGATGGAATTGATTCATCGTGTAGATCCATCTCTTCTTTTCTTTCATTGGGTAAAACAGTTTAGTTTAGTCTAAAGCAAAAGTATTTTCAGTTATTTGTTACAGATATATGTGACATATGTTTAAAATAATTTGGTAAATTTTCCCACACTTGGCTTTTTATTTTTCTTTTTATCGTCCTCTATTCCATTTTAAATGAATTTTAACATTTTAATTTGTTTCTCAATTTATGTCCTTTCCGAGGTAACAATAATTTCGGTGTTAAAACCTAGTTTTATCGTTCATAAATATGTATAAACATGATTTGAATTCATTTAATTGAAAATTTTTACTAGAATTGGGTAGTCAGTATATAAGACTAGGGCTGTTCTTTTTTATCAGAGAGCACTAGATTCTAATACAACTACTGCTTTACTAGTATTTTTAATGGTAACCAAGTGTTTAATATAAAAATTTTAAAATCCGAAAGAATTTAACCCCTTCCCACACTTAAGATCTTGCAATGCCCTCATTTGCAAGAAATCAGTAACAATTTAATTTATTGAGGGTGATTTGTGTGAAAATGATTAAATTTTTACCAAAGTTTCCAAATATATTGGCGTTTGTTTGCTGAATGATAAATGGTGCACATCATTTGTTCATCCCGTCTTGTTGTTATTTCACATATATTTTGCATCTTGTCGTCAAAATTAGTTGCTTTTGCTGAACTTAATGCCAGTCTTTGAAAATGCGTTGTTTTACCCTGTTGTGTACATAAGATAAACTGCAAACATATATACATATTTTTGAAGTTTGGTTTATTACCCCACATTCAAAAATTATTAAAATCTAAAAGTTAGATAATTATAAAAATGATTACAATATTATCAAAAATATTAAATGTATCAATAATTACAAATTACAAAATAATAAAAAATAAGTAAACTAAGGATGATATTGGTACCAATAGGGGTTCCACGCATAACCATAAGTGCTATAGAATGCTTCGGCAGGGTCATACGTAGGATATGGTGGCTGCATCTCTATCGACCAAGGAGGGAAGACGGGTTTCGGTGTAGGAATATAGTTTCTACCTATATGTTGGCAATGCGCTATGATCTGGTTCTGATGAACTTGCCAATCTTCAAATGCTCTCTGTCTAGCATTTTCGTATTCCTGAGAAGCTATAAACCTATGCATTTCTTGCATCTCATTCCCCCCTCCTACATTACCTTGTTCCTGGTTTCTCTCTACCTGTGGATGTCTACCATTGTATCGTACTGCGGCGTTATTTCGCCGCTTCAAAACTTTCGCACCATGGTATACATTTAAACCTATAGTGTCGCGGGGTTCCGGCTCTTCTACTAATAATCCCCCCCGACTTATATCCACACCGAGATATTCACCAATCAAAGTAATAAAAATACCACCTCCTATTATGCTATGTGGACGCATCCCCCGAACCATAGCTGATAAATAATAACCCACACAATATGGTATACTTACAGCGCTGTGTGGGTCTCGAATACACATATGGTAAAACAAATCTTGTTCATTTACCTTTTCTTTGTTTTTACCCCTTTGTGTAATCGAATTAGCTAAAAACCTATGTATTACTCTTAATTCGGCTCTATCTATATCCAAATAAGAGTAGTTTCCCCCTTTGAAACGGTGATGGCTTGTCATTTGACTCCACACACCGTGTGTATCAAAATTCTCATCTATCTTTCTACCGTTTAGTATCAATCCTCTACAATCGGCAGACGCTAACTCCTCAGGCGTATATATACGTAAAGCCTGAGCCATGTCCAGTAAAGACATGTGGCGCATCGAACCGCCTAACAAAAATCTAATAAAAGAACGATCGGTTAAACTAGCTACCCGATCATTCAACTCTATACTACATAACAACTCTTCACACCATACTTTATATACAGGTCTGCGTATGGTGAATAAACATATCCAGTCATTAAAAGAAGAATTACCATACCTCTGTACCAGTAATTCCCTAATTGTCCCGGCCAATTCTACAGCTTCCAAGGGTCCCCATTCTATGACCCTCGGTACCTCAACAACCTTGGAATGAAGAGTATGCAAACCCCGTTGATATTTTGGATAATCTATCCAAAGTCTGTCAAATCGCAGGTTCGGGTGCAACTGTTCCAAGTGCATATCTGAAAAGGTCATGACTGGATGAGGTACATCCTGCTTGTAGTAGTTATCTACCTCCTGTTGTTCCAAGTTCTCAGCAGGAGCATGGCGGGCTTGGGATGAAGATTCACCCCTTTCATTCGTTTTTCTTGAGTAGTTCTTAGATATCATCCTTCTCAACATGATTTTAGCAAAAAATTTGGTGATTAACGGTTAAAAATTGAGATTTTTGGGGGTGATTTTCGGTGGTTTTCGTGGGTTTTTCGCAGTATTTTTCGGGTTGTTTTTGTGTTGTTGAGTGTACTGATCGAGCAGCTCTTTTATTTTTTTTTCTGGGTTTTGGACCCTCCGCGAGTCGCGGAGGTTTTGCCTGCAAACTCCGCGAGTCGCGGAGTTTACCCTTTTTTTTTTTTTTTTTTTTTTATAATCTTTAACTTATAAAACAATTAAGAAATTAATTTTAAAATTTTGTTTCCCTTGTTATTTAGGACGAGGTCGTTTCGGATCGATGTCCTGGTCCGTCCTTCGACAAAATTTTAAAATTTGTCTTTTTGTAGCGATTGTTTTAAAAGCTAAGATTTTTGGGTTTTTTTTAATGTTTTTGGCATACTTTAAATCAATAAGATTAAAAATAATGATAATAAAAGTTCTCGTCCCTCCCTCGGGTAAAGCAATTTCGGTTCAAAGACCTAGTCTTCAACTTACGACGAATTTTAAAAATCATATTCTTAACTTAATGAGATAAAGTAAATTTTTGTTTTTAAATTCACACAACTTAAATATAAAATTCAAAATTAATAAAAAAAAATAATCACACCAAACTTAAAATTTGAAATGCATAAAGTTAAAATTTCATATTTTAAAAATTAAAAATTCACACCAAACTTAATTTAAAAATTCATAAATTCATATCAAACTTATATTAATTTTTTAAATATTTATAATTTTAAATATATTGTTTTTACAAAATTTACAATATTAATTTAAGATTTAAATATTAATTTTAAAAACATGGTAAAAAAAATTAAAAATCTTTTTGTCTTTTTATCCCACTTTAATTAATCAAATATTATCAAAAATATGCGCCCCTCTTTTCGGTAAAGTAATTTCGGTTCCAAGACCTAATTTAACTCATGACGAATTTTTGAAATATTTTGGGTTGATTGATTAAAGATATTTATACCTTAAGAATAAACGTTAAATTTCGCAGTGATGTAATAAATTTTTGAACGATATCAATAATTTCGGTCGCCAAACCTAATTTTATTTAATACCAATTTAATACTTTTTAGCGAACAAATTAGCGTTTATTATCAAAAGGTTAAAAATAAAAATAAAAATAAAAACTGTACAGACATACCTGTGAAATAGATTTCTTAGTTATATGATTTATTATATTCATAAGATAGTCGGTTTAATTGATTTTCCATGGCTCCAAAGGCGTAACCTCGAGCATTCATTGTCTTTTCTTCTAAACATATGAACGGTCCGTCTCTGCATAAAGTAACAAATTCGGTATTTGAATAGGTTTGATTATTTGAACATTTACCTCCATGTGACCATTTTCCGCATTTGTGACATCGTTCTAGGTGTCGTGCTCTTCTTTTCGCTGCGGATTTTGATTTTCCTTTACCAAATTGTAACTTATTATCTTCGCATCTGGATCCTTTTCTAACTCCGTCCATTCTTTCTCTGATTACTGATACTATTTCACTCGGTAGTATGTCATTATTTCTTTTAGTGATCAAAGCGTGTAGCATTAGACCATGGTTTAATTCACAGGCAGTCTTCATTTCGTAAAAACCTAAAAAAAATAAAAATTCAGAATGGGGGGAGAAGACTAGTTCTTTAGGGTCTGCTAGGGAAAGACCATACGTGTTCCATTTTCGAGAACTACACGAAAACAGACAATCTAACTCTAACAGAAATACATATTATCCTTTAAAGACTTGATTCTCCCCACACTTAGTAAGCTGTGGTGTCGAAATTGTGATTAACTTCGTTGTCGACTTCCATCGGACCATGTATGTAATGGTTAACTCTGTGACCATTAAATTTAAATTCAATCCCATTTGAATTTATTAATTCTATCGTTCCGTATGGGAAAACTCTTTTGACTATGAATGGTCCAGACCATCTTGATTTCAATTTTCCAGGAAATAGCTTGAATCGTGAATTGAAAAGAAGAACTCTGTCTCCTTCTTTGAATTCTTTTGAACTTCTGATTCTTTTATCATGCCATTTCTTCGTTCTTTCTTTATAGATTAACGAATTTTCGTATGCTTCATGTCTTAATTCTTCTAATTCGTTTAGTTGACTTAATCGTAGACGTCCGGCTTCATGTAAATCAAGATTACATGTTTTCAAAGCCCAAAATGCTTTGTGTTCAATTTCTACTGGAAGATGACATGCTTTTCCATAAACAAGTCTAAAAGGTGTGGTTCCGATTGGAGTTTTGTAGGCTGTTCTAAAAGCCCAGAGTGCATCCTCCAATTTAATGGACCATTCCTTCGGATTTGATCCTACGGTTTTCTCTAGAATACGTTTTAAAGCTCGGTTTGTATTTTCAACTTGTCCACTTGTTTGTGGATGATATGCGGTGGAGATTTTATGAGTTACTCCATATCTTTTAAGAACTTTCTCAAGTTGATTATTACAGAAATGAGTACCCCGATCACTTATTAAAGCTTTCGGTGTTCCAAACCTTGCAAAAAGACGTTTCAAAAAGTTGACTACAACTCGTGCATCGTTAGTTGGGAGAGCTTGTGCTTCCGCCCATTTAGATACATAATCAATGGCTACGAGTATATATAGATTATTATGAGATTTTGGAAATGGACCCATAAAGTCAATACCCCAAATGTCAAATACTTCACATACTTGGATGACATTTTGTGGCATTTCATCACGTTGACTTATTCTTCCGGTCCTTTGACATGCATCACAGGATTTGCAAAGAAGGTGTGCGTCTTTGTAAATTGTAGGCCAATAGAATCCAGCTTCATAAACTTTTCTTGCTGTTAGTTGAGGCCCATAATGCCCTCCTGTTGGTCCTGTGTGACAATGGTTTAAAATTTTACTAGCTTCATCTCCAAATACACATCGGCGTATTATTCCATCGGGACAACTTTTAAACAGATGTGGATCTTCCCAGAAATAGTGTTTTATATCACTGAAGAATTTCTTTCGTCTTTGGTACGATAATCCTTTTTCAAGGAATCCACAAACTAAGTAGTTTGCATAGTCTGCAAACCATGGGATTTCTTTATAATCTATCTTCAATAGATATTCATCAGGAAAGTTGTCTTGTATGGCCGATTCATTTAGAACTTCTAACTCAGGATTTTCAAGACGAGAAAGATGATCAGCGGCGAGATTTTCTGCTCCTCTTTTATCTCGGATTTCAATATCAAACTCTTGTAAGAGTAAAATCCAACGGATTAATCTTGGTTTAGCATCTTGTTTTGAAAATAGGTATCTAAGAGCAGAATGGTCGGTATAGACCACCGTTTTTGCTAGAACGAGATATGATCGAAATTTGTCAAAAGCAAAGACAATAGCAAGGAGTTCTTTTTCAGTAGTTGTATAGTTCGTTTGTGCTCCTTGTAACGTCTTACTAGCATAATATATAGGTTGAAATCGTTTTTCAATCCTTTGTCCTAAAACGGCTCCCATTGCAAAATCACTTGCATCGCACATTAGTTCAAATGGTAGATTCCAATTTGGTGTTATCATGATCGGTGCATTAGTGAGTTTTTCTTTAAGAATATTAAAAGATTTGATACATTCATCTGAAAAGATGAATGGCGCATCCTTTTCTAGGAGTTTATTCATAGGAGTGGCAATTTTAGAAAAATCTTTTATGAAACGTCGGTAAAAACCGGCATGCCCTAGAAAACTCCTAACTCCTCTAACATTGGTGGGATGTGGAAGTTTAGCAATTACATCTACTTTAGCTCTATCCACTTCAATTCCTTCTTTTGAAATTTTATGTCCAAGAACGATGCCTTCTTTAACCATGAAATGGCATTTCTCCCAATTAAGTACTAGATTTGATTTTTCGCATCTAATTAGCATTCGTTCCAGATTAACTAGACATGATTTAAATGTATCACCGAAGACTGAAAAGTCATCCATGAATACTTCCATGCATTCTTCTATCATGTCATGAAAAATCG
Organism: Rutidosis leptorrhynchoides; assembly: GCF_046630445.1. NCBI lineage: Eukaryota > Viridiplantae > Streptophyta > Magnoliopsida > Asterales > Asteraceae > Rutidosis > Rutidosis leptorrhynchoides. The sequence goes on along the minus strand of NC_092336.1, from coordinate 517,705,303 downwards.
CCATCATACACCTTTGAAAGGTTGCAGGGGCGTTACAAAGTCCAAATGGCATGCGTTTGTAAGCAAAAGTACCATAAGGGCACGTGAATGTGGTTTTCTCTTAATCTTCGGGTGCTATTGGAATTTGAAAATATCCGGAAAATCCATCTAGAAAACAATAGTAACTATTTCCGGCTAATCTTTCCAACATTTGATCTATGAAAGGTAAGGGAAAGTGATCTTTTCTGGTGGCGTCATTTAATTTTCTATAATCAATACATACACGCCATCCTGTTACAGTCCTAGTAGGAATAAGCTCATTTTTCTCATTTGTGATGACAGTCATGCCACCCTTCTTAGGTACGCATTGAACTGGGCTTACCCATGGACTATCAGAGATTGGATATATCAAACCTGCATCTAGCAGTTTAATAATCTCTTTCTTAACTACATCTTGCATATTAGGATTTAGTCTTCGTTGGCGTTGCACATACGTTTTATGACCTTCTTCCATAAGGATTTTATGTGTGCAATACGAAGGACTTATTCCTTTAATATCATGAATCTTCCATGCAATGGCTGGTTTATGAGCTTTCAACACAGAAATGAGTTGTGATTTCTCATTTTCAGTAAGAGAAGACGATATTATTACAGGTAATTCAGATTCACCATGTAAATAAGCGTATTCCAAATGATTTGGAAGTGGCTTTAACTCTAATTTCGGAGGTTCTTCTATCGATGATTTATATCGATATCTGTCTTCTTCTTTTAGCATTTGAATTTCTTCTGTTGTTGGTTCATATCCATTAGCTATAAGTGTAGCCAACATTTCAGCTTCATCAATTGGTTCATTACCTTCTCCTAAAGAACATTCTCCTGTTCCTTGTAATTCTGGAAATTCTTCCAATAATTCTGCATGTGCATCTATAGTTTTAATATAATAACATGTATCATCTGCAGATTGTGGTTGTTGCATTGCTCTATCAACTGAAAAGGTAACACTCTCATCCTCTATACTTAGGGTCAGTTTCTTACCGAACACGTCTATCATTGCTTTAGCCGTGTTTAAGAATGGTCTTCCTAATATGAGAGGAACTTGAGAATCTTCTTCCATGTCCAAAACAACAAAATCTACTGGAAATACTAAAGTACCAACTTTAACTAGCATGTTCTCCATTATCCCTCTAGGATATTTTATTGATCTATCGGCTAGTTGTATGCTTATTCTGGTTGGTTTCAATTCTCCAAGGTCTAGTTTAGCGTATAGTGAATACGGCATTAGATTTATACTAGCACCTAAGTCTGCCAATGCTTCTATTGAACTAAGACTACCCAGAAAACATGGAATTGTGAAACTTCCTGGATCAGATAGTTTTTCTGGTATCTTATTCAACAGCACTGCTGAACAATTAGCATTCATAGTAACAGCCGAGAGTTCTTCCATTTTCTTTCTATTCGTGATTAGATCTTTCAAGAATTTAGCATATCTAGGCAATCCTGAAATTACATCAATGAAAGGAAGATTTACATTTATTTGTTTAAACATATCCAAGAATTTGGATTGCTCGGCTTCAAGTTTCTCTTTCTTCATTTTACTCGGGTAAGGAAGTGGTGGTTGGTATGGTTTAACATAAGGTTTATCCTTAACTGTGTTATCTTTATTAACCTTTTCAACTACCAGTTCTTTTTCCTTATCCTGATCAGGTTGTGGTTCTTGTGGAGTAGGAATAGTTTCATCAGAAGTTACAGGTATTTCAGGTGGTTTAAGTGTTGTACCACTTCTTGTGGTAATAGCTTTAGCTGTTTCATTCCGGGGGTTAGCATTTGTATCACTAGGTAAACTTCCCGGTTTTCTTTCACCTATTAACCTTGCTAGGTTACTTACTTCTTGTTCCAGATTTTGAATAGAAGCTTGTTGATTTCTAAATGCTTGAGCATTTTGTTCATTTGTTTGTTTTTGAGATGTGAAAAACTGTGTTTGAGTTTCAACTAGCTTCGTCATCATATCTTCTAAATTTGGCTTTTTATCATCGGTTTGTTGTGGTGGTTTGTTTTGAAAATTCGGTCTTTGCTGATTGTAAGTATTATTGGATACTTGTTGATTGCTAGGACCTTGTTGGTTGTTGTATGGAATATTTCGGTTATAATTCTGGTTTTGATTGTAAATCGGTCTTGGCGGTTGATAATTATTCTGATAATTATTTCCAGGCCTTTGGTTTATGTATGAAATATTCTCTCTTTGTTCCATTGTTAATTCAATACTGAGACAATCTTTTGTCAAATGTGGTCCTCCACACTGCTCACAACTAATTCGTATAGCATGAATATCTTTAGTCATCTTTTCCATTCGTCTCTCGAAAGCATCTATCTTTGCGGAAATGGAATCTAAGTCATGGCTAGAATCGGCTCTAGCTGCTTTAGATGATCTAATGATATCTTTTTCTTGGTGCCACTCATGTGAGTGGGAAGCAGTGTTATCAATAATTTTGTAAGCATCAGTTTCGGTTTTCTTCATAATAGAACCACCAGCTGCTATATCTATGTCTTTTCTTGTAGTGATGTCGCATCCTCGGTAAAATATTTGTACTATTTGACAGGTGTCTAAACCATGTTGCGGACATCCTCTTAGTAACTTTCCATATCTTGTCCACGCCTCATATAGAGTTTCATTTGGCTTCTGTGTGAACGTAACAATTTCTGCTTGAAGTCTTACGGCTTTAGATGCAGGAAAGAATTGTTTAAGAAATTTGTCAATTAAAACGTTCCATGTATCAATCGCCCCTTCAGGTAACGATTCCAACCAATCTTTGGCTTCTCCCTTTAAAGTCCAGGGAAATAACATGAGATATATCTGTTCATCCTCCACTTCTCGTATTTTAAATAGTGTGCAGATCCTATTAAAGGTACGTAGATGTTCATTTGGATCTTCCTTCGGCGCACCACTAAATTGGCATTGATTAGTCACCATGTGTAGAATTTGTCCTTTGATTTCATAATCTGGCGCATTAATGTCTGGATGAGTAATTGCGTGACCTTGGCCAGTGCGTTTAGCTCTCATTCGGTCTTCCATACTTAAAGGTTCCAGATTCTCCATAATTGAATTTGTTGAATCGGTATCACTGAATGATTCTGATTTAATAGTTCGTTCCTCAACAATCTCTGTTTGAATGATTGGTGGTTCCGGAGGAAAGTTTAGTGGTTCAGGATCTACGAACCGTTCCTGAATATTTTCTGGATTCTCAATTGTGAGGTTTGTTTCAAAAACTGGATTATCGGAAATTTGAGTTGAAGTACTTGGTCGACTGGATGACGATTCTAAAGAAAAATCAACGGCGGTTATATTTGTTAAACGATGTCTTGATCGAGTTACAGGTGGTGAACATACAAAAGGTGATGAACGTCTTGCTCAGTGCATTCACTGAATATCCTATTAGTTTTTAAAAGGAAAGAAAAATTATAATAAGTTATCCAATCAATAGACTTTTCTGATTTTGCCCACGTTTCGAATAGCCAAAAGATGCAGCAGAGGGGCAGGATTCGTTTGGTCTCAATATAATTGAGGACTGTTTGGCTCCAATAACCCGGTCCACGTACAAATCCAACTATTACTACGAACCAGAAAATTTTGATGTCTATTAATTTAACCACTCAAAATAAATTTTCGTAATTTTAAGAAATTTAGATAAGAAGTAGAATAAAAATCTATGTCCTAAAAACTAGAATGGCGAGAAATAAGAAAGACAAGGAGTTCGTCGCAAAAGGTCGAAAAAGAAAAATGGTTGAAAAATAAAAGGTGACGGAAAAATAAAAGAAACTTATAAAAACTTAAAAATACTTAACTAATTTAACCTTATTACTACAACTAACTTAAAATTATAATCGCAAATTGAAATTACTAATTGGAATGATAATTGGTACATAGTAAAAGGTGTCTAAAAATATTAAAGCTTACAGGAAAAACTAAATCCCAAATGGAAATAACTTAAAAAGAAACTAAAACTTAAAAAGGCGTCGCAAAATTTTAAAGCACCTAAATCTTAGTCTAAAGAAAAAGCACTTAAGGAATTCTACGGCAAAGCCTAAAAATCTAGGAGTAAAAATAACTATAGCTAAAACTAAGTTTAAAATTAAATATGAGCTAAAAAAAAAATACAAATTTTACGCTACAACGATTAAAAAGGTACAAAATATAAAAATATACAAAAAGTTGTAAAAAGTACAATTTTTATAAAAATATTATTTTTATATTATCTATTTTATAAAATTACTAATTTTACAATTTAATAAAACTAATTAAACTAAAATATATAAATAAAAAGTAAAAGTAAAAATAAAACTAATAATAATAATAATAATAATTAAGTTTTAATAATAATAATAATAAATTAAAACCCGTAATCAATGCTTGATTAGGGTTTTTGTCCGTGTGTCAGAAACCCTCCGCGAGTCGCGGCAAATAAAGAAGAAATTCCCGCGAGTCGCGGGGATCCAGAATTCAGTTGACAGGTTTTACTTTTTACGCGTTTTTCTTTATTTTTTTTTTTTTTTTATTTTATGTTTTCTGTTTTTTTTAAAATAAATAAAAGATGTTTAATAAAATTTATATTTTTATAAACTAAAATAGAAATAAAGAAACTTATAAAACTTAAATATTTAACAAAATCTTAAAAATACTTATATTTTTGTTTTTCTTTTTATATTTTTGAATAATTAAAACGTATTTTTACAAAAACGACTTTTAATAAAAGTAACTAAAAATCTTTTTTTTTTTTTTTATATTAGCGTTGCGCTTCCGGCTTTTAAGATAGTTCCCCGGCAGCGGCGCCAAAAATACTTGATGTCGAACGAGGTGTATTTAAAATAGTTATTATTTTACTAGAAAAATACTATTAAATACGATACAATTTTACACAAGATATTTATTTATTTATAGAATGGATATACTTAAACCTTGCTACAACACTTATAGGCAGTGTACCTAATCGTACAGTAGTGTAGTTTTTAGTAAGTCCGGTTCGTTCCACAGGGAAATCTTTAAACAAAGCTCAACGCTATATTAGTTTACTTTTATAAAAATACAAATATATATATATAAGTAATATTATTATTATAAAGGGGGGTTTTTACCGTTTAATGACCGGTTTGTCGATTTTAAGACTTTAGTCGCAGTTAAAACCTAATGTAAAATATAAAATAAATACAAGACTTAAATTAAAGCGTAAAGTAAATAACGATAATGAAATTGCGAATAATAAAAGTGCGATAAAATAAACTTGCGATAATTAAAAAGTACGATAATTAAAAGTGCGATAAAATAAAATAAATAAAAGTGCGATAATTAGAAGTGCAATTAAATATAAAATAAAGGAAATTAAATATGAAATAAAAGAATTATGCTTATTTAAACTTCCGTAATCATGATGTTTGACGTGTTGATTTTAGTTTTATGCCCATGGGTTAATTGTCCTTTGTCCTGGATTATTCAATATGTCCGTTTGGTTTTTGTCCATAACAGTCCATCAGTCATAAATATAAATTGCAAGTGTCCTTGTCAAATTATTATTATACCCGAAGATAAATATTCCAACTAATTGGGGATTCGAATTGTAACAAGGTTTTAATACTTTGTTTAATGAATACACCAGGTTATCGACTGCGTGTAAACCAAGGTTTTACTACTTTGTTAACAATTACACCAATTACCCTTGAATGTAATTTCACCCCTGTTTTGATTATTCTAGTGGCTATTAATCCATTCCCGTGTCCGGTTAAATGAACGATTATTCGTACATATAAATACCCCGCCCATCGTGTCCGATCGAGTGTATATGGTAATTTATAGGGACGCCCAATTGTAAATCTTTATATTAACATTAACAAACTTTCATTTAGTTAAACAAATATAAAGCCCATTAATAGCCCATAGTCTAGTTTCCACAAGTGTCGTTCTTTTATCCAAACCCCAATTATGGTACAAAGCCCAATTACCCAATTTTAGTAATTAGCCCAACATCATGATTACTTCGTTTTAAACAAGCATAATAATAACTTAGCTACGAGACATTAACGTAAAAAGGTTGAACATAACTTACAATGATTAAAAATAGCGTAGCGTTACACGGACAGAATTTCGACTTACACCCTTACAACATTCGCTAACATACCCTTATTATTAGAATTATAATTAAAATTAAAATATAAATTATAAATATAAATATATTTACGTATGAAGAGGAAGAGAAAAAGATGTGTTTTTTGATCAGAATTCGGTTTGCTTTATAGCCAGACTTGATTTTTGGGGCTCCGCGACTCGCGGCAAAATGCCCTTCAAACTCCGCGAGTCGCGGAGAGGTATTTACAGCTCACACCCTTGGAGTTTCCTGCTGCCGACGGTTTTTAATATATATATATAATATATATATAATTAATATAATTAATTATATATTATATTATATTTATATACATAGTTAACTTGTAATTTTTAGTCCGTTGCGTCGAGCGTTAAGAGTTGACTCTGGTCCCGGTTCCGGATTTTCGAACGTCCTTGCGTATAATTTAATATCTTGTACTTTGCGTTTTGAATCTTGTACTCTTGTAATTTCGAGACGTTTCTTATCAATAATTGGAACCTTTTTGATTGTCTTTTGTTCTTTTGAGCTTTTTGGTCGTTTGCGTCTTCAATTCGTCGAATCTGTCTTTTGTCTTCACCTTTTATTATTTAAACGAATATCACTTGTAAATAGAACAATTGCAACTAAAAGCTTGTCTTTCTTGAGGAATAATGCTATGAAATATATGTTCGTTTTTAGCATTATCAAATATTCCCACACTTGAGCGTTGCTTGTCCTCAAGCAATATCGTCTTGAAATACTAGAATCACTTCTTTATTCTTCACACTTTGTACATCAGTGATTTCTATACGGCGGTATAAACAATGGTAGTAACGATATGGTTTACAGTCCCACATGACTATAAAAATTTAGATCCATTAAGGAAATTGGATCTTTATGAAAACATTTGATCTTTTGAAAATTAAATCTAGTTTTTACCCTAGATAAGTTTTCCGGGATAACCCTTTACCGGTGTTTGCAAAATATTTTTGTGGGTTTGGTGGGTTTCAGATTTGAAAATTTTAGCTCAAAACTTGCGGTTTTGTGTCACCCACTTGCTAACCTTGTATTAGGAAAGCAACACGTCCAGTTTACTTGTTCCGTATATTACCTTTCGGCAAACTACCGTCCGGTTGTAAAGGAAAGCGTTGAACAAGCAACTGTTTAAGGCAATGTCCCGTGACATGCTTTTGATTATGGTCTATAACGTGTCGGACGCAATTACTATCCTTCGTAGGAGCAATAGTAAAGCTCACCCTTATAATTTGTCGGTTTGGCACAAAGTCCTGTCTTTGACCACTATGCAACCACCGTTCTTACGGTTGACACCCGATTTAGTTCAGGTGACCTAATGAATTTCAGGTGAATTCCTAGGATTTTACGTTCAATGGTAATGAACGTATTGAAAATAGGGTTTTCAGAAAACAAATCGGTTTGTAATTTTTGATCAAAGTATTTTCTCGTTTAAGCTCGAGTTTAGATATCATTGAATTCCATGAGTTTGAATTCTCAATCTTTAAGGTCAATCTCTAGGATTGAGTAATATCAGTCTTAAAAGCTGATTTTTAATCTTTAAGGAGATTATCCTTTCTGGGGATCTAATTCATTAGTCTTATCCAGCTAATTTGCATGGTGCCCCCCCATTGTACGAGATAAATCCTTCTCATGGTTAGGATAAATCTGACCACTTGGCGACCCTGTTTAATGCTGAGGTCCGTGGATTTCCTGCTGATTTTAGTGATGACTTTTCTAGATTTTTCGTCAACCTACAGCTGGTCTGGACGACAACTTCATGACCTAAATCAAGAAGCGCGTTTCTTTTTCGGAAGACTTTACTTCCTTTTAATGATGGAATTGATTCATCGTGTAGATCCATCTCTTCTTTTCTTTCATTGGGTAAAACAGTTTAGTTTAGTCCAAAGCAAAAGTATTTTCAGTTATTTGTTACAGATATATGTGACATATGTTTAAAATAATTTGGTAAATTTTCCCACACTTGGCTTTTTATTTTTCTTTTTATCGTCCTCTATTCCATTTTAAATGAATTTTAACATTTTAATTTGTTTCTCAATTTATGTCCTTTCCGAGGTAACAATAATTTCGGTGTTAAAACCTAGTTTTATCGTTCATAAATATGTATAAACATGATTTGAATTCATTTAATTGAAAATTTTTACTAGAATTGGGTAGTCAGTATATAAGACTAGGGCTGTTCTTTTTTATCAGAGAGCACTAGATTCTAATACAACTACTGCTTTACTAGTATTTTTAATGGTAACCAAGTGTTTAATATAAAAATTTTAAAATCCGAAAGAATTTAACCCCTTCCCACACTTAAGATCTTGCAATGCCCTCATTTGCAAGAAATCAGTAACAATTTAATTTATTGAGGGTGATTTGTGTGAAAATGATTAAATTTTTACCAAAGTTTCCAAATATATTGGCGTTTGTTTGCTGAATGATAAATGGTGCACATCATTTGTTCATTCCGTCTTGTTGTTATTTCACATATATTTTGCATCTTGTCGTCAAAATTAGTTGCTTTTGCTGAACTTAATGCCAGTCTTTGAAAATGCGTTGTTTTACCCTGTTGTGTACATAAGATAAACTGCAAACATATATACATATTTTTGAAGTTTGGTTTATTACCCCACATTCAAAAATTATTAAAATCTAAGAATAAAAGTTAGATAATTATAAAAATGATTACAATATTAACAAAAATATTAAATGCATCAATAATTACAATTTACAAAATAATAAAAAAAATATAAAGTAAACTAAGGATGATATTGGTACCAATAGGGGTTCCACGCATAACCATAAGTGCTATAGAATGCTTCGGCAGGGTCATACGTAGGATATGGTGGCTGCATCTCTATCGACCAAGGAGGGAAGACGGGTTTCGGTGTAGGAATATAGTTTCTACCTATATGTTGGCAATGCGCTATGATCTGGTTCTGATGAACTTGCCAATCTTCAAATGCTCTCTGTCTAGCATTTTCGTATTCCTGAGAAGCTATAAACCTATGCATTTCTTGCATCTCATTCCCCCCTCCTACATTACCTTGTTCCTGGTTTCTCTCTACCTGTGGATGTCTACCATTGTATCGTACTGCGGCGTTATTTCGCCGCTTCAAAACTTTCGCACCATGGTATACATTTAAACCTATAGTGTCGCGGGGTTCCGGCTCTTCTACTAATAATACCCCCCGACTTATATCCACACCGAGATATTCACCAATCAAAGTAATAAAAATACCACCTCCTATTATGCTATGTGGACGCATCCCCCGAACCATAGCTGATAAATAATAACCCACACAATATGGTATACTTACAGCGCTGTGTGGGTCTCGAATACACATATGGTAAAACAAATCTTGTTCATTTACCTTTTCTTTGTTTTTACCCCTTTGTGTAATCGAATTAGCTAAAAACCTATGTATTACTCTTAATTCGGCTCTATCTATATCCAAATAAGAGTAGTTTCCCCCTTTGAAACGGTGATGGCTTGTCATTTGACTCCACACACCGTGTGTATCAAAATTCTCATCTATCTTTCTACCGTTTAGTAACAATTCTCTACAATCGGCAGACGCTAACTCCTCAGGCGTATATATACGTAAAGCCTGAGCCATGTCCAGTAAAGACATGTGGCGCATCGGACCGCCTAACAAAAATCTAATAAAAGAACGATCGGTTAAACTAGCTACCCGATCATTCAACTCTATACTACATAAAAATAATACTATTAGTACCCTCACGCTATTGAATTCAGTTGACAGGTTTTACTTTTTACAACTTTTTGTATATTTTTATATTTTGTCCCTTTTTAATCGTTGTAGCGTAATATTTGTATTTTTAGCTCATATTTAATTTTAAACTTAGTTTTAGCTATAGTTATTTTTACTCCTAGATTTTTAGGCTTTGCCGTAGAATTCCTTAAGTGCTTTTTCTTTAGACTAAGATTTAGGTGCTTTAGAATTTTGCGACGCCTTTTTAAGTTTTAGTTTCTTTTTAAGTTATTTCCATTTGGGATTTAGTTTTTCCTTGTAAGCTTTAATATTTTTAGACCTTTTACTATGTATCAATTATCATTCCAATTAGTAATTTCAATTTGCGATTATAATTTTAAGTTAGTTGTAGTAATAAGGTTAAATTAGTTAAGTATTTTTAAGTTTTTATAAGTTTCTTTTATTTTTCCGTCACCTTTTATTTTTCAACCATTTTTCTTTTTCGACCTTTTGCGACGAACTCTTTGTCTTTCTTATTTCTCGCCATTCTAGTTTTTAGGACATAGATTTTTATTCTACTTCTTATCTAAATTTCTAAAAATTACGAAAATTTATTTTAAGTGGTTAAATTAATAGACATCAAAATTTTCTGGTTCGTAGTAATAGTTGGATTTGTACGTGGACCGGGTTATTGGAGCCAAACAGTCCTCAATTATATTGAGACCAAACGAATCCTGCCCCTCTGCTGCATCTTTTGGCTATTCGAAACGTGGGCAAAATCAGAAAAGTCTATTGATTGGATAACTTATTATAATTTTTCTTTCCTTTTTAAAACTAATAGGATATTCAGTGAATGCACCGAGCAAGACGTTCATCACCTTTTGTACGTTCACCACCTGTAACTCGATCAAGACATCGTTTAACAAATATAACCGCCGTTGATTTTTCTTTAGAATCGTCATCCAGTCGACCAAGTACTTCAGTTCAAATTTCCGATAATCCAGTTTTTGAAACAAACCTCACAATTGAGAATCCAGAAAATATTCAGGAACGGTTCATAGATCCTGAACCATTAAACTTTCCTCCGGAACCACCAATCATTCAAACAGAGATTGTTGAGGAACGAACTATTAAATCAGAATCATCTATTGATACCGATTCAACAAATTCAATTATGGAGAATCTGGAACCTTTAAGTATGGAAGACCGAATGAGAGCTAAACGCACTGGCCAAGGTCACGCAATTACTCATCCAGACATTAATGCGCCAGATTATGAAATCAAAGGACAAATTCTACACATGGTGACTAATCAATGCCAATTTAGTGGTGCGCCGAAGGAAGATCCAAATGAACATCTACGTACCTTTAATAGGATCTGCACACTATTTAAAATCCGAGAAGTGGAGGATGAACAGATATATCTCATGTTATTTCCCTGGACTTTAAAGGGAGAAGCCAAAGATTGGTTGGAATCGTTACCTGAAGGGGCGATCGATACATGGGACGTTTTAATTGATAAATTTCTTAAACAATTCTTTCCTGCATCTAAAGCCGTAAGACTTCAAGCAGAAATTGTTATGTTCACACAGAAGCCAAATGAAACTCTATATGAGGCGTGGACAAGATATGGAAAGTTGTTAAGAGGATGTCCGCAACATGGTTTAGACACCTGTCAAATAGTACAAATATTCTACCGAGGATGCGACATCACTACAAGAAAAGACATAGATATAGCAGCTGGTGGTTCTATTATGAAGAAAACCGAAACTGATGCTTACAAAATTATTGACAATACTGCTTCCCACTCGCATGAGTGGCACCAAGAAAAAGATATCATTAGATCATCTAAAGCAGCTAGAGCCGATTCTAGCCATGACTTAGATTCCATTTCCGCAAAGATAGATGCTTTCGAGAGACGAATGGAAAAGATGACTAAAGATATTCATGCTATACGAATTAGTTGTGAGCAGTGTGGAGGACCACATTTGACAAAAGATTGTCTCAGTATTGAATTAACAATGGAACAAAGAGAGAATATTTCATACATAAACCAAAGGCCTGGAAATAATTATCAGAATAATTATCAACCGCCAAGACCAATTTACAATCAAAACCAGAATTATAACCGAAATATTCCATACAACAACCAACAAGGCCCTAGCAATCAACAAGTATCCAATAATACTTATAATCAGCAAAGACCGAATTTTCAAAACAAACCACCACAACAAACCGATGATAAAAAGCCGAATTTAGAAGATATGATGACGAAGCTAGTTGAAACTCAAACGCAGTTTTTCACATCTCAAAAACAAACCAATGAACAAAATGCTCAAGCATTTAGAAATCAACAAGCTTCTATTCAAAATCTGGAACAAGAAGTAAGTAACCTAGCAAGGTTAATAGGTGAAAGAAAACCGGGAAGTTTACCTAGTGATACAAATGCTAACCCCCGGAATGAAACAGCTAAAGCTATTACCACAAGAAGTGGTACAACACTTAAACCACCTGAAATACCTGTAACTTCTGATGAAACTATTCCTACTCCACAAGAACCACAACCTGATCAAGATAAGGAAAAAGAACCGGTAGTTGAAAAGGTTAATGAAGATAACACAGTTAAGGATAAACCTTATGTTAAACCATACCAACCACCACTTCCTTACCCGAGTAAAATGAAGAAAGAAAAACTTGAAGCCGAGCAATCCAAATTCTTGGATATGTTTAAACAGATAAATGTAAATCTTCCTTTCATTGATGTGATTTCAGGAATGCCAAGATATGCTAAATTCTTGAAAGATCTAATCACGAATAGAAAGAAAATGGAAGAACTCTCGGCTGTTACTATGAATGCTAATTGTTCAGCAGTGCTGTTGAATAAGATACCAGAAAAACTATCTGATCCAGGAAGTTTCACAATTCCATGTTTTCTGGGTAGTCTTAGTTCAATAGAAGCATTAGCAGATTTAGGTGCTAGTATAAATCTAATGCCGTATTCACTATACGCTAAACTAGACCTTGGAGAATTAAAACCAACCAGAATAAGCATACAACTAGCCGATAGATCAATAAAATATCCTAGAGGGATAATGGAGAACATGCTAGTTAAAGTTGGTACTTTAGTATTTCCAGTAGATTTTGTTGTTTTGGACATGGAAGAAGATTCTCAAGTTCCTCTCATATTAGGAAGACCATTCTTAAACACGGCTAAAGCAATGATAGACGTGTTCGGTAAGAAACTGACCCTAAGTATAGAGGATGAGAGTGTTACCTTTTCAGTTGATAGAGCAATGCAACAACCACAATCTGCAGATGATACATGTTATTATATTCAAACTATAGATGCACATGCAGAATTATTAGAAGAATTTCCAGAATTACAAGGAACAGGAGAATGTTCTTTAGGAGAAGGTAATGAACCAATTGATGAAGCTGAAATGTTGGCTACACTTATAGCTAATGGATATGAACCAACAACAGAAGAAATTCAAATGCTAAAAGAAGAAGACAGATATCGATATAAATCATCGATAGAAGAACCTCCGAAATTAGAGTTAAAGCCACTTCCAAATCATTTGGAATACGCTTATTTACATGGTGAATCTGAATTACCTGTAATAATATCGTCTTCTCTTACTGAAAATGAGAAATCACAACTCATTTCTGTGTTGAAAGCTCATAAACCAGCCATTGCATGGAAGATTCATGATATTAAAGGAATAAGTCCTTCGTATTGCACACATAAAATCCTTATGGAAGAAGGTCATAAAACGTATGTGCAACGCCAACGAAGACTAAATCCTAATATGCAAGATGTAGTTAAGAAAGAGATTATTAAACTGCTAGATGCAGGTTTGATATATCCAATCTCTGATAGTCCATGGGTAAGCCCAGTTCAATGCGTACCTAAGAAGGGTGGCATGACTGTCATCACAAATGAGAAAAATGAGCTTATTCCTACTAGGACTGTAACAGGATGGCGTGTATGTATTGATTATAGAAAATTAAATGACGCCACCAGAAAAGATCACTTTCCCTTACCTTTCATAGATCAAATGTTGGAAAGATTAGCCGGAAATAGTTACTATTGTTTTCTAGATGGATTTTCCGGATATTTTCAAATTCCAATAGCACCCGAGGACCAAGAGAAAACCACATTCACGTGCCCTTATGGTACTTTTGCTTACAAACGCATGCCATTTGGACTTTGTAACGCCCCTGCAACCTTTCAAAGGTGTATGATGGCGATTTTTCATGACATGATAGAAGAATGCATGGAAGTATTCATGGATGACTTTTCAGTCTTCGGTGATACATTTAAATCATGTCTAGTTAATCTGGAACGAATGCTAATTAGATGCGAAAAATCAAATCTAGTACTTAATTGGGAGAAATGCCATTTCATGGTTAAAGAAGGCATCGTTCTTGGACATAAAATTTCAAAAGAAGGAATTGAAGTGGATAGAGCTAAAGTAGATGTAATTGCTAAACTTCCACATCCCACCAATGTTAGAGGAGTTAGGAGTTTTCTAGGGCATGCCGGTTTTTACCGACGTTTCATAAAAGATTTTTCTAAAATTGCCACTCCTATGAATAAACTCCTAGAAAAGGATGCGCCATTCATCTTTTCAGATGAGTGTATCAAATCTTTTAATATTCTTAAAGAGAAACTCACTAATGCACCGATCATGATAACACCAAATTGGAATCTACCATTTGAACTAATGTGCGATGCAAGTGATTTTGCAATGGGAGCCGTTTTAGGACAAAGGATTGAAAAACGATTTCAACCTATATATTATGCTAGTAAGACGTTACAAGGAGCACAAACGAACTATACAACTACTGAAAAAGAACTCCTTGCTATTGTCTTTGCTTTTGACAAATTTCGATCATATCTCGTTCTAGCAAAAACGGTGGTCTATACCGACCATTCTGCTCTTAGATACCTATTTTCAAAACAAGATGCTAAACCAAGATTAATCCGTTGGATTTTACTCTTACAAGAGTTTGATATTGAAATCCGAGATAAAAGAGGGGCAGAAAATCTCGCCGCTGATCATCTTTCTCGTCTTGAAAATCCTGAGTTAGAAGTTCTAAATGAATCGGCCATACAAGACAACTTTCCTGATGAATATCTATTGAAGATAGATTATAAAGAAATCTCATGGTTTGCAGACTATGCAAACTACTTAGTTTGTGGATTCCTTGAAAAAGGATTATCGTACCAAAGACGAAAGAAATTCTTCAGTGATATAAAACACTATTTCTGGGAAGATCCACATCTGTTTAAAAGTTGTCCCGATGGAATAATACGCCGATGTGTATTTGGAGATGAAGCTAGTAAAATTTTAAACCATTGTCACACAGGACCAACAGGAGGGCATTATGGGCCTCAACTAACAGCAAGAAAAGTTTATGAAGCTGGATTCTATTGGCCTACAATTTACAAAGACGCACACCTTCTTTGCAAATCCTGTGATGCATGTCAAAGGACCGGAAGAATAAGTCAACGTGATGAAATGCCACAAAATGTCATCCAAGTATGTGAAGTATTTGACATTTGGGGTATTGACTTTATGGGTCCATTTCCAAAATCTCATAATAATCTATATATACTCGTAGCCATTGATTATGTATCTAAATGGGCGGAAGCACAAGCTCTCCCAACTAACGATGCACGAGTTGTAGTCAACTTTTTAAAACGTCTTTTTGCAAGGTTTGGAACACCGAAAGCTTTAATAAGTGATCGGGGTACTCATTTCTGTAATAATCAACTTGAGAAAGTTCTTAAAAGATATGGAGTAACTCATAAAATCTCCACCGCATATCATCCACAAACAAGTGGACAAGTTGAAAATACAAACCGAGCTTTAAAACGTATTCTAGAGAAAACCGTAGGATCAAATCCGAAGGAATGGTCCATTAAATTGGAGGATGCACTCTGGGCTTTTAGAACAGCCTACAAAACTCCAATTGGAACCACACCTTTTAGACTTGTGTATGGAAAAGCATGTCATCTTCCAGTAGAAATTGAACACAAAGCATTTTGGGCTTTGAAGACATGTAATCTTGATTTACATGAAGCTGGACGTCTACGATTAAGTCAACTAAACGAATTAGAAGAATTAAGACATGAAGCATACGAAAATTCGTTAATCTATAAGGAAAGAACGAAGAAATGGCATGATAAAAGAATCAAAAGTTCAAAAGAATTCAAAGAAGGAGACAGAGTTCTTCTTTTCAATTCACGATTCAAGCTATTTCCTGGAAAATTGAAATCAAGATGGTCTGGACCATTCATAGTCAAAAGAGTTTTCCCATACGGAACGATAGAATTGATAAATTCAAATGGGATTGAATTTAAAGTTAATGGTCACAGAATTAAACATTACATACATGGTCCGATGGAAGTCGACAACGAAGTTAATCACAATTTCGACACCACAGCTAACTAAGTGTGGGGAGAATCAAATCTTTAAAGGATAATATGTATTTCTGTTAGAGTTAGATTGTCTGTTTTCGTGTAGTTCTCGAAAATGGAACACGTATGGTCTTTCCCTAGCAGACCCTAAAGAACTAGTCTTCTCCCCCCATTCTGAATTTTTATTTTTTTAGGTCTTTACGAAATGAAGACTGCCTGTGAACTAAACCATGGTCTAATGCTACACGCTTTGATCACTAAAAGAAATAATGACATACTACCGAGTGAATTAGTATCAGTAATCAGAGAAAGAATGGACGGAGTTAGAAAAGGATCCAGATGCGAAGATAATAAGTTACAATTTGGTAAAGGAAAATCAAAATCCGCAGCAAAAAGAAGAGCACGACACCTAGAACGATGTCACAAATGCGGAAAATGGTCACATGGAGGTAAATGTTCAAATAATCAAACCTATTCAAATACCGAATTTGTTACTTTATGCAGAGACGGACCGTTCATATGTTTAGAAGAAAAGACCATGAATGCTCGAGGTTACGCCTATGCAGCCATGGAAAACCAATTAAACCGACTATCTTATGAATATAATAGATCATATAACTAAGAAATCTATTTCACAGGTATGTCTGTATAGTTTTTATTTTTATTTTTATTTTTAACCTTTTGATAATAAACGCTAATTTGTTCGCTAAAAAGTATTAAATTGGTATTGAATAAAATTAGGTTTGGCGACCGAAATTATTGATATCATTCAAAAATTTATTACATCACTGCGAAATTTAACGTTTATTCTTAAGGTATAAATATCTTTAATCAATCAACCCAAAATATTTCAAAAATTCGTCATGAGTTAAATTAGGTCTTGGAACCGAAATTACTTTACCGAAAAGAGGGGCGCATATTTTTGATAATATTTGACTGATTAAAGTGGGATAAAAAGACAAAAAGATTTTTAATTTTATTTTTACCATGTTTTTAAAATTAATATTTAAATCTTAAATTAATATTGTAAACTTTGTAAAAACAATATATTTAAAATTGTAAATATTTGAAAAATTAATATAAGTTTGATATGAATTTATAAATTTTTAAATTAAGTTTGGTGTGAATTTTTAATTTTTAAAATATTAATTTTTAATTTTATGCATTTTAAATTTTGAGTTTGGTGTGAATTTTTAATATTAATTTTGAATTTTATATTTATGTTGTGTGAATTTAAAAACAAAAATTTACTTTATCTCATTAAGTTAAAAATATGATTTTTAAAATTCGTCGTAAGTTGAAGACTAGGTCTTTGAACCGAAATTGCTTTACCCGAGGGAGGGACGAGAACTTTTATTATCAATATTTTTAATCTTATTGATTTAAAGTATGCCAAAAACATTAAAAAACCCAAAAATCTTAGCTTTTAAAACAATCGCTACAAAAAGACAAATTTTAAAATTTTGTCGAGGGACGGACTAGGACATCGATCCGAAACGACCTCGTCCTAAATAACAAGGGAAACAAAATTTTAAAATTAATTTCTTAATTGTGTTATAAGTTAAAGATTATAAAAAAAAAAAAAAAAAAAAAAAAGCAAACTCCGCGACTCGCGGAGTTTGAAGTGCAAACCTCCGCGACTCGCGGAGGGTCCAAAACCCAGAAAAAAAATAAAAGAGCTGCTCGATCAGTACACTCAACAACACAAAAACAACCCGAAAAATACTGCAAAAAACCCACGAAAACCACCGAAAATCACCCCCAAAAATCTCAATTTTTAACCGTTAATCACCAAATTTTTTGCTAAAATCATGTTGAGAAGGATGATATCTAAGAACTACTCAAGAAAAACGGTAAATTTCTACACCTAAACACCATTTAATTCGAATTTTAGTGTTCTTGAGCTATTTTTCCCCAATTTGATTTTGATGCTTTTTAGTGTAATTAGACTTAAATTGTTTATGTAGTATGCTTGTATAACCTAGATTGATGCTGTTTAACATGATTAGAAGCCTTAAACTTCAAATTCTGAATAATCTAGGGTTTGTGTTCTTGAGCAATTTGGGGCTTTTTGATATAAACAGGTTATGGCCGATTTTTGTCATGAATTGTTGCTAAATTGAGTAGTGTAACATGTCTAGGTAGTTAAATGATCCAAACTTTGAGCCTAAACATGATTTTGAGAATTAAAGTGGACTTTTTCAAGTCCAAAATTCATGAACTTGATTTTTGAAAGATAATGCCATTTGAGACTTGTTTATTTGCTAGTAATGATTATTTTGACATGTTATTTGAGTTGAATGCTTATGAACTTGGCGAAAATTTTCGTATATGCTTATTTGAAAAAGTGTAGATTTGATAAAAATGTGAAAATAAGCTTAAGTTTGATATAAATTGATAATGTCATTGTAATTATTTTGATTGATGATTTTGCTGACACTAATGCATATTTGGATGCACAAAATTTGTGTTTGATGTGTTTTGCAGAATGAAAGGGGTGAATCTTCATCCCAAGCCCGCCATGCTCCTGCTGAGAACTTGGAACAACAGGAGGTAGATAACTACTACAAGCAGGATGTACCTCATCCAGTCATGACCTTTTCAGATATGCACTTGGAACAGTTGCACCCGAACCTGCGATTTGACAGACTTTGGATAGATTATCCAAAATATCAACGGGGTTTGCATACTCTTCATTCCAAGGTTGTTGAGGTACCGAGGGTCATAGAATGGGGACCCTTGGAAGCTGTAGAATTGGCCGGGCCAATTAGGGAATTACTGGTACAGAGGTATGGTAATTCTTCTTTTAATGACTGGATATGTTTATTCACCATACGCAGACCTGTATATAAAGTATGGTGTGAAGAGTTGTTATGTAGTATAGAGTTGAATGATCGGGTAGCTAGTTTAACCGATCGTTCTTTTATTAGATTTTTGTTAGGCGGTTCGATGCGCCACATGTCTTTACTGGACATGGCTCAGGCTTTACGTATATATACGCCTGAGGAGTTAGCGTCTGCCGATTGTAGAGAATTGTTACTAAACGGTAGAAAGATAGATGAGAATTTTGATACACACGGTGTGTGGAGTCAAATGACAAGCCATCACCGTTTCAAAGGGGGAAACTACTCTTATTTGGATATAGATAGAGCCGAATTAAGAGTAATACATAGGTTTTTAGCTAATTCGATTACACAAAGGGGTAAAAACAAAGAAAAGGTAAATGAACAAGATTTGTTTTACCATATGTGTATTCGAGACCCACACAGCGCTGTAAGTATACCATATTGTGTGGGTTATTATTTATCAGCTATGGTTCGGGGGATGCGTCCACATAGCATAATAGGAGGTGGTATTTTTATTACTTTGATTGGTGAATATCTCGGTGTGGATATAAGTCGGGGGGGATTATTAGTAGAAGAGCCGGAACCCCGCGACACTATAGGTTTAAATGTATACCATGGTGCGAAAGTTTTGAAGCGGCGAAATAACGCCGCAGTACGATACAATGGTAGACATCCACAGGTAGAGAGAAACCAGGAACAAGGTAATGTAGGAGGGGGGAATGAGATGCAAGAAATGCATAGGTTTATAGCTTCTCAGGAATACGAAAATGCTAGACAGAGAGCATTTGAAGATTGGCAAGTTCATCAGAACCAGATCATAGCGCATTGCCAACATATAGGTAGAAACTATATTCCTACACCGAAACCCGTCTTCCCTCCTTGGTCGATAGAGATGCAGCCACCATATCCTACGTATGACCCTGCCGAAGCATTCTATAGCACTTATGGTTATGCGTGGAACCCCTATTGGTACCAATATCATCCTTAGTTTACTTTATATTTTTTTTTATTATTTTGTAAATTGTAATTATTGATGCATTTAATATTTTTGTTAATATTGTAATCATTTTTATAATTATCTAACTTTTATTCTTAAATTTTAATAATTTTTGAATGTGGGGTAATAAACCAAACTTCAAAAATATGTATATATGTTTGCAGTTTATCTTATGTACACAACAGGGTAAAACAACGCATTTTCAAAGACTGGCATTAAGTTCAGCAAAAGCAATTAATTTTGACGACAAGATGCAAAATATATGTGAAATAACAACAAGACGGAATGTACAAATGATGTGCACCATTTATCATTCAGCAAACAAACGCCAATATATTTGGAAACTTTGGTAAAAATTTAATCATTTTCACACAAATCACCCTCAATAAATTAAATTGTTACTGATTTCTTGCAAATGAGGGCATTGCAAGATCTTAAGTGTGGGAAGGGGTTAAATTCTTTCGGATTTTAAAATTTTTATATTAAACACTTGGTTACCATTAAAAATACTAGTAAAGCAGTAGTTGTATTAGAATCTAGTGCTCTCTGATAAAAAAGAACAGCCCTAGTCTTATATACTGACTACCCAATTCTAGTAAAAATTTTCAATTAAATGAATTCAAATCATGTTTATACATATTTATGAACGATAAAACTAGGTTTTAACACCGAAATTATTGTTACCTCGGAAAGGACATAAATTGAGAAACAAATTAAAATGTTAAAATTCATTTAAAATGGAATAGAGGACGATAAAAAGAAAAATAAAAAGCCAAGTGTGGGAAAATTTACCAAATTATTTTAAACATATGTCACATATATCTGTAACAAATAACTGAAAATAATTTTGCTTTGGACTAAACTAAACTGTTTTACCCAATGAAAGAAAAGAAGAGATGGATCTACACGATGAATCAATTCCATCATTAAAAGGAAGTAAAGTCTTCCGAAAAAGAAACGCGCTTCTTGATTTAGGTCATGAAGTTGTCGTCCAGACCAGCTGTAGGTTGACGAAAAATCTAGAAAAGTCATCACTAAAATCAGCAGGAAATCCACGGACCTCAGCATTAAACAGGGTCGCCAAGTGGTCAGATTTATCCTAACCATGAGAAGGATTTATCTCGTACAATGGGGGGGCACCATGCAAATTAGCTGGATAAGACTAATGAATCAGATCCCCAGAAAGGATAATCTCCTTAAAGATTAAAAATCAGCTTTTAAGACTGATATTACTCAATCCTAGAGATTGACCTTAAAGATTGAGAATTCAAACTCATGGAATTCAATGATATCTAAACTCGAGCTTAAACGAGAAAATACTTTGATCAAAAATTACAAACCGATTTGTTTTCTGAAAACCCTATTTTCAATGCGTTCATTACCATTGAACGTAAAATCCTAGGAATTCACCTGAAATTCATTAGGTCACCTGAACTAAATCGGGTGTCAACCGTAAGAACGGTGGTTGCATAGTGGTCAAAGACAGGACCTTGTGCCAGACCGACAAATTATAAGGGTGAGCTTTACTATTGCTCCTACCAAGGATAGTAATTGCGTCCGACACGTTATAGACCATAATCAAAAGCATGTCACGGGACATTGCCTTAAACAGTTGCTTGTTCAACGCTTTCCTTTACAACCGGACGGTAGTTTGCCGAAAGGTAATATACGGAACAAGTAAACTGGACGTGTTGCTTTCCAAATACAAGGTTAGCAAGTGGGTGACACAAAACCGCAAGTTTTGAGCTAAAATTTTCAAATCTGAAACCCACCAAACCCACAAAAATATTTTGCAAACACCGGTAAAGGGTTATTCCGGAAAACTTATCTAGGGTAAAAACTAGATTTAATTTTCAAAAGATCAAATGTTTTCATAAAGATCCAATTTCCTTAATGGATCTAAATTTTTATAGTCATGTGGGACTGTAAACCATATCGTTACTACCATTGTTTATACCGCCGTATAGAAATCACTGATGTACAAAGTGTGAAGAATAAAGAAGTGATTCTAGTATTTCAAGACAATATTGCTTGAGGACAAGCAACGCTCAAGTGTGGGAATATTTGATAATGCTAAAAACGAACATATATTTCATAGCATTATTCCTCAAGAAAGACAAGCTTTTAGTTGCAATTGTTCTATTTACAAGTGATATTCGTTTAAATAATAAAAGGTGAAGACAAAAGACAGATTCGACGAATTGAAGACGCAAACGACCAAAAAGCTCAAAAGAACAAAAGACAATCAAAAAGGTTCCAATTATTGATAAGAAACGTCTCGAAATTACAAAAGTACAAGATTCAAAACGCAAAGTACAAGATATTAAATTGTACGCGAGGACGTTCGAAAATCCGGAACCGGGACCAGAGTCAACTCTTAACGCTCGACGCAACGGACTAAAAATTACAAGTTAACTATGTATATAAATATAATATAATATATAATTAATTATATTAATTATATATATATTATATATATATATTAAAAACCGTCGGCAGCAAGAAACTCCAAGGGTGTGAGCTGTAAATACCTCTCCGCGACTCGCGGAGTTTTAAGGGCATTTTGCCGCGAGTCGCGGAGCCCCAAAAATCAAGTCTGGCTATAAAGCAAACCGAATTCTGATCAAAAAACATATCTTTTTTCTCTTCCTCTTCATACGTAAATATATTTATATTTATAATTTATATTTTAATTTTAATTATAATTCTAATAATAAGGGTATGTTAGCGAATGTTGTAAGGGTGTAAGTCGAAATTCTGTCCGTGTAACGCTACGCTATTTTTAATCATTGTAAGTTATGTTCAACCTTTTTATATTAATGTCTCGTAGCTAAGTTATTATTATGCTTGTTTAAAACGAAGTAATCATGATGTTGGGCTAATTACTAAAATTGGGTAATTGGGCTTTGTACCATAATTGGGGTTTGGATAAAAGAACGACACTTGTGGAAACTAGACTATGGGCTATTAATGGGCTTTATATTTGTTTAACTAAATGAAAGTTTGTTAATGTTAATATAAAGATTTACAATTGGGCGTCCCTATAAATTACCATATACACTCGATCGGACACGATGGGCGGGGTATTTATATGTACGAATAATCGTTCATTTAACCGGACACGGGAATGGATTAATAGCCACTAGAATAATCAAAACAGGGGTGAAATTACATTCAAGGGTAATTGGTGTAATTGTTAACAAAGTAGTAAAACCTTGGTTTACACGCAGTCGATAACCTGGTGTATTCATTAAACAAAGTATTAAAACCTTGTTACAATTCGAATCCCCAATTAGTTGGAATATTTATCTTCGGGTATAATAATAATTTGACAAGGACACTTGCAATTTATATTTATGACTGATGGACTGTTATGGACAAAAACCAGACGGACATATTGAATAATCCAGGACAAAGGACAATTAACCCATGGGCATAAAACTAAAATCAACACGTCAAACATCATAATTACGGAAGTTTAAATAAGCATAATTCTTTTATTTCATATTTAATTTCCTTTATTTTATATTTAATTGCACTTCTAATTATCGCACTTTTATTTATTTTATTTTATCGCACTTTTAATTATCGTACTTTTTAATTATCGCAAGTTTATTTTATCGCACTTTTATTATTCGCAATTTCATTATCGTTATTTACTTTACGCTTTAATTTAAGTCTTGTATTTATTTTATATTTTACATTAGGTTTTAACTGCGACTAAAGTCTTAAAATCGACAAACCGGTCATTAAACGGTAAAAACCCCCCTTTATAATAATAATATTACTTATATATATATTTGTATTTTTATAAAAGTAAACTAATATAGCGTTGAGCTTTGTTTAAAGATTTCCCTGTGGAACGAACCGGACTTACTAAAAACTACACTACTGTACGATTAGGTACACTGCCTATAAGTGTTGTAGCAAGGTTTAAGTATATCCATTCTATAAATAAATAAATATCTTGTGTAAAATTGTATCGTATTTAATAGTATTTTTCTAGTAAAATAATAACTATTTTATATACACCTCGTTCGACATCAAGTATTTTTGTTACCCAACCCAATTGATTAATTAAATGATTATAACAGATTCCATATGAACATCACTAAATAGGACAACCATAATCATTATTAATTATTAGATTAATTGATTATTCATTCTGATCAAGTGGATGAATTAATATTCATAAACTAATTAAAACAGGGGTGGATTACATACAGTGATAACTGGTGTAATTGTTGACAGAAGTGATAACTGCGTCACAGTTTAAATCCTTAATCAGTTGGAATATTTGACTTCGGGTATAAGGGTAATTTGACGAGGATACTCGCACTTTATATTTATGACCGATGGACTATTATGGACAAAAACCAGATAGATGTATCAAATAAACCAGGACAAAGGACAATTAACCCATGGTAATAAATTAAAATCAACACGTCAAACATCATGATTACGGAAGTTTAAATAAGCATAATTCTTTTATTATATTTCTCATCGTATCTTTATTTACTGTCATTTTATTACTCGCAATTTTATTTTCTGTCATTTTATTTATCGCAATTTATTTTACGCACTTTAATTTTTGTCATTTATTTTTACGCTTAAAATCGACAAACCGGTCATTAAACGGTAAAACCCCCATTTTATAATAATACTACTACTTATTTATATATATATTTTTACAAATAAACTTAATAATATAGCGTTAACTTCACCAGCTCCCTGTGGAACGAACCGGACTTACTAAAAACTACACTACTCTACGATTAGGTACACTGCCTATAGTGTTGTAGCAAGGTTTAGGTATATCCCATCCGTAAATTAATAAAACTTGTGTCATATTTTGTAGTATTTCCTAGTAAAAATAATACTATTTCGTACCCTCACGCTACACATCAAGTTTTTGGCAGGTACCTAATCGTAGAGTAGTGTAGTTTTTAGTAAGTCCGGTTCGTTCCACAGGGAAATCTTTAAACAAAGCTCAACGCTATATTAGTTTACTTTTATAAAAATACAAATATATATATAAGTAATATTATTATTATAAAGGGGGGTTTTTACCGTTTAATGACCGGTTTGTCGATTTTAAGACTTTAGTCGCAGTTAAAACCTAATGTAAAATATAAAATAAATACAAGACTTAAATTAAAGCGTAAAGTAAATAACGATAATGAAATTGCGAATAATAAAAGTGCGATAAAATAAACTTGCGATAATTAAAAAGTACGATAATTAAAAGTGCGATAAAATAAAATAAATAAAAGTGCGATAATTAGAAGTGCAATTAAATATAAAATAAAGGAAATTAAATATGAAATAAAAGAATTATGCTTATTTAAACTTCCGTAATCATGATGTTTGACGTGTTGATTTTAGTTTTATGCCCATGGGTTAATTGTCCTTTGTCCTGGATTATTCAATATGTCCGTCTGGTTTTTGTCCATAACAGTCCATCAGTCATAAATATAAATTGCAAGTGTCCTTGTCAAATTATTATTATACCCGAAGATAAATATTCCAACTAATTGGGGATTCGAATTGTAACAAGGTTTTAATACTTTGTTTAATGAATACACCAGGTTATCGACTGCGTGTAAACCAAGGTTTTACTACTTTGTTAACAATTACACCAATTACCCTTGAATGTAATTTCACCCCTGTTTTGATTATTCTAGTGGCTATTAATCCATTCCCGTGTCCGGTTAAATGAACGATTATTCGTACATATAAATACCCCGCCCATCGTGTCCGATCGAGTGTATATGGTAATTTATAGGGACGCCCAATTGTAAATCTTTATATTAACATTAACAAACTTTCATTTAGTTAAACAAATATAAAGCCCATTAATAGCCCATAGTCTAGTTTCCACAAGTGTCGTTCTTTTATCCAAACCCCAATTATGGTACAAAGCCCAATTACCCAATTTTAGTAATTAGCCCAACATCATGATTACTTCGTTTTAAACAAGCATAATAATAACTTAGCTACGAGACATTAACGTAAAAAGGTTGAACATAACTTACAATGATTAAAAATAGCGTAGCGTTACACGGACAGAATTTCGACTTACACCCTTACAACATTCGCTAACATACCCTTATTATTAGAATTATAATTAAAATTAAAATATAAATTATAAATATAAATATATTTACGTATGAAGAGGAAGAGAAAAAGATGTGTTTTTTGATCAGAATTCGGTTTGCTTTATAGCCAGACTTGATTTTTGGGGCTCCGCGACTCGCGGCAAAATGCCCTTCAAACTCCGCGAGTCGCAGAGAGGTATTTACAGCTCACACCCTTGGAGTTTCCTGCTGCCGACGGTTTTTAATATATATATATAATATATATATAATTAATATAATTAATTATATATTATATTATATTTATATACATAGTTAACTTGTAATTTTTAGTCCGTTGCGTCGAGCGTTAAGAGTTGACTCTGGTCCCGGTTCCGGATTTTCGAACGTCCTTGCGTATAATTTAATATCTTGTACTTTGCGTTTTGAATCTTGTACTCTTGTAATTTCGAGACGTTTCTTATCAATAATTGGAACCTTTTTGATTGTCTTTTGTTCTTTTGAGCTTTTTGGTCGTTTGCGTCTTCAATTCGTCGAATCTGTCTTTTGTCTTCACCTTTTATTATTTAAACGAATATCACTTGTAAATAGAACAATTGCAACTAAAAGCTTGTCTTTCTTGAGGAATAATGCTATGAAATATATGTTCGTTTTTAGCATTATCAAATATTCCCACACTTGAGCGTTGCTTGTCCTCAAGCAATATCGTCTTGAAATACTAGAATCACTTCTTTATTCTTCACACTTTGTACATCAGTGATTTCTATACGGCGGTATAAACAATGGTAGTAACGATATGGTTTACAGTCCCACATGACTATAAAAATTTAGATCCATTAAGGAAATTGGATCTTTATGAAAACATTTGATCTTTTGAAAATTAAATCTAGTTTTTACCCTAGATAAGTTTTCCGGGATAACCCTTTACCGGTGTTTGCAAAATATTTTTGTGGGTTTGGTGGGTTTCAGATTTGAAAATTTTAGCTCAAAACTTGCGGTTTTGTGTCACCCACTTGCTAACCTTGTATTAGGAAAGCAACACGTCCAGTTTACTTGTTCCGTATATTACCTTTCGGCAAACTACCGTCCGGTTGTAAAGGAAAGCGTTGAACAAGCAACTGTTTAAGGCAATGTCCCGTGACATGCTTTTGATTATGGTCTATAACGTGTCGGACGCAATTACTATCCTTGGTAGGAGCAATAGTAAAGCTCACCCTTATAATTTGTCGGTTTGGCACAAAGTCCTGTCTTTGACCACTATGCAACCACCGTTCTTACGGTTGACACCCGATTTAGTTCAGGTGACCTAATGAATTTCAGGTGAATTCCTAGGATTTTACGTTCAATGGTAATGAACGTATTGAAAATAGGGTTTTCAGAAAACAAATCGGTTTGTAATTTTTGATCAAAGTATTTTCTCGTTTAAGCTCGAGTTTAGATATCATTGAATTCCATGAGTTTGAATTCTCAATCTTTAAGGTCAATCTCTAGGATTGAGTAATATCAGTCTTAAAAGCTGATTTTTAATCTTTAAGGAGATTATCCTTTCTGGGGATCTGATTCATTAGTCTTATCCAGCTAATTTGCATGGTGCCCCCCCATTGTACGAGATAAATCCTTCTCATGGTTAGGATAAATCTGACCACTTGGCGACCCTGTTTAATGCTGAGGTCCGTGGATTTCCTGCTGATTTTAGTGATGACTTTTCTAGATTTTTCGTCAACCTACAGCTGGTCTGGACGACAACTTCATGACCTAAATCAAGAAGCGCGTTTCTTTTTCGGAAGACTTTACTTCCTTTTAATGATGGAATTGATTCATCGTGTAGATCCATCTCTTCTTTTCTTTCATTGGGTAAAACAGTTTAGTTTAGTCCAAAGCAAAAGTATTTTCAGTTATTTGTTACAGATATATGTGACATATGTTTAAAATAATTTGGTAAATTTTCCCACACTTGGCTTTTTATTTTTCTTTTTATCGTCCTCTATTCCATTTTAAATGAATTTTAACATTTTAATTTGTTTCTCAATTTATGTCCTTTTCGAGGTAACAATAATTTCGGTGTTAAAACCTAGTTTTATCGTTCATAAATATGTATAAACATGATTTGAATTCATTTAATTGAAAATTTTTACTAGAATTGGGTAGTCAGTATATAAGACTAGGGCTGTTCTTTTTTATCAGAGAGCACTAGATTCTAATACAACTACTGCTTTACTAGTATTTTTAATGGTAACCAAGTGTTTAATATAAAAATTTTAAAATCCGAAAGAATTTAACCCCTTCCCACACTTAAGATCTTGCAATGCCCTCATTTGCAAGAAATCAGTAACAATTTAATTTATTGAGGGTGATTTGTGTGAAAATGATTAAATTTTTACCAAAGTTTCCAAATATATTGGCGTTTGTTTGCTGAATGATAAATGGTGCACATCATTTGTTCATTCCGTCTTGTTGTTATTTCACATATATTTTGCATCTTGTCGTCAAAATTAGTTGCTTTTGCTGAACTTAATGCCAGTCTTTGAAAATGCGTTGTTTTACCCTGTTGTGTACATAAGATAAACTGCAAACATATATACATATTTTTGAAGTTTGGTTTATTACCCCACATTCAAAAATTATTAAAATCTAAGAATAAAAGTTAGATAATTATAAAAATGATTACAATATTAACAAAAATATTAAATGCATCAATAATTACAATTTACAAAATAATAAAAAAAATATAAAGTAAACTAAGGATGATATTGGTACCAATAGGGGTTCCACGCATAACCATAAGTGCTATAGAATGCTTCGGCAGGGTCATACGTAGGATATGGTGGCTGCATCTCTATCGACCAAGGAGGGAAGACGGGTTTCGGTGTAGGAATATAGTTTCTACCTATATGTTGGCAATGCGCTATGATCTGGTTCTGATGAACTTGCCAATCTTCAAATGCTCTCTGTCTAGCATTTTCGTATTCCTGAGAAGCTATAAACCTATGCATTTCTTGCATCTCATTCCCCCCTCCTACATTACCTTGTTCCTGGTTTCTCTCTACCTGTGGATGTCTACCATTGTATCGTACTGCGGCGTTATTTCGCCGCTTCAAAACTTTCGCACCATGGTATACATTTAAACCTATAGTGTCGCGGGGTTCCGGCTCTTCTACTAATAATCCCCCCCAACTTATATCCACACCGAGATATTCACCAATCAAAGTAATAAAAATACCACCTCCTATTATGCTATGTGGACGCATCCCCCGAACCATAGCTGATAAATAATAACCCACACAATATGGTATACTTACAGCGCTGTGTGGGTCTCGAATACACATATGGTAAAACAAATCTTGTTCATTTACCTTTTCTTTGTTTTTACCCCTTTGTGTAATCGAATTAGCTAAAAACCTATGTATTACTCTTAATTCGGCTCTATCTATATCCAAATAAGAGTAGTTTCCCCCTTTGAAACGGTGATGGCTTGTCATTTGACTCCACACACCGTGTGTATCAAAATTCTCATCTATCTTTCTACCGTTTAGTAACAATTCTCTACAATCGGCAGACGCTAACTCCTCAGGCGTATATATACGTAAAGCCTGAGCCATGTCCAGTAAAGACATGTGGCGCATCGAACCGCCTAACAAAAATCTAATAAAAGAACGATCGGTTAAACTAGCTACCCGATCATTCAACTCTATACTACATAACAACTCTTCACACCATACTTTATATACAGGTCTGCGTATGGTGAATAAACATATCCAGTCATTAAAAGAAGAATTACCATACCTCTGTACCAGTAATTCCCTAATTGGCCCGGCCAATTCTACAGCTTCCAAGGGTCCCCATTCTATGACCCTCGGTACCTCAACAACCTTGGAATGAAGAGTATGCAAACCCCGTTGATATTTTGGATAATCTATCCAAAGTCTGTCAAATCGCAGGTTCGGGTGCAACTGTTCCAAGTGCATATCTGAAAAGGTCATGACTGGATGAGGTACATCCTGCTTGTAGTAGTTATCTACCTCCTGTTGTTCCAAGTTCTCAGCAGGAGCATGGCGGGCTTGGGATGAAGATTCACCCCTTTCATTCTGCAAAACACACCAAACACAAATTTTGTGCATCCAAATATGCATTAGTGTCAGCAAAATCATCAATCAAAATAATTACAATGACATTATCAATTTATATTAAACTTAAGCTTATTTTCACATTTTTATCAAATCTACACTTTTTCAAATAAGCATATACGAAAATTTTCGCCAAGTTCATAAGCATTCAACTTAAATAACATGTCAAAATAATCATTACTAGCAAATAAACAAGTCTCAAATGGCATTATCTTTCAAAAATCAAGTTCATGAATTTTGGACTTGAAAAAGTCCACTTTAATTCTCAAAATCATGTTTAGGCTCAAAGTTTGGATCATTTAACTACCTAGACATGTTACACTACTCAATTTAGCAACAATTCATGACAAAAATCGGCCATAACCTGTTTATATCAAAAAGCCCCAAATTGCTCAAGAACACAAACCCTAGATTATTCAAAATTTGAAGTTTACGGCTTCTAATCATGTTAAACAGCATCAATCTAGGTTATACAAGCATAATACATAAACAATTTAAGTCTAATTACACTAAAAAGCATCAAAATC
Organism: Rutidosis leptorrhynchoides; assembly: GCF_046630445.1. Classification (NCBI taxonomy): domain Eukaryota; kingdom Viridiplantae; phylum Streptophyta; class Magnoliopsida; order Asterales; family Asteraceae; genus Rutidosis; species Rutidosis leptorrhynchoides. The sequence goes on along the minus strand of NC_092336.1, from coordinate 517,674,462 downwards.
AAATTGGGTAAAAAAAATAGCTCAAGAACACTAAAATTCGAATTAAATGGTGTTTAGGTGTAGAAATTTACCGTTTTTCTTGAGTAGTTCTTAGATATCATCCTTCTCAACATGATTTTAGCAAAAAATTTGGTGATTAACGGTTAAAAATTGAGATTTTTGGGGTGTTTTTGGGTGTATTTTCGTGGGTTTTCGCAGCAGAATTCGGGTTGTTTTTGTGTGTGGGAGTATACTGATCGTTCAGCTATTTTTATTTTTTTTCTGGGTTTTGATCCCTCCGCGAGTCGCGGAGGTTTTGCCTGCAAACTCCGCGAGTCGCGGAGTTTACCCTTTTTTTTTTTTTTTTTTTTTTATAATCTTTAACTTATAAAACAATTAAGAAATTAATTTTAAAATTTTGTTTCCCTTGTTATTTAGGACGAGGTCGTTTCGGATCGATGTCCTGGTCCGTCCTTCGACAAAATTTTAAAATTTGTCTTTTTGTAGCGATTGTTTTAAAAGCTAAGATTTTTGGGTTTTTTTTAATGTTTTTGGCACACTTTAAATCAATAAGATTAAAAATAATGATAATAAAAGTTCTCGTCCCTCCCTCGGGTAAAGCAATTTCGGTTCAAAGACCTAGTCTTCAACTTACGACGAATTTTAAAAATCATATTCTTAACTTAATGAGATAAAGTAAATTTTTGTTTTTAAATTCACACAACTTAAATATAAAATTCAAAATTAATAAAAAAAATAATCACACCAAACTTAAAATTTGAAATGCATAAAGTTAAAATTTCATATTTTAAAAATTAAAAATTCACACCAAACTTAATTTAAAAATTCATAAATTCATATCAAACTTATATTAATTTTTTAAATATTTATAATTTTAAATATATTGTTTTTATTAAAGTTTACAATATTAATTTAAGATTTAAATATTAATTTTAAAAACATGGTAAAAAAAATTAAAAATCTTTTTGTCTTTTTATCCCACTTTAATCAATCAAATATTATCAAAAATATGCGCCCCTCTTTTCGGTAAAGTAATTTCGGTTCCAAGACCTAATTTAACTCATGACGAATTTTTGAAATATTTTGGGTTGATTGATTAAAGATATTTATACCTTAAGAATAAACGTTAAATTTCGCAGTGATGTAATAAATTTTTGAACGATATCAATAATTTCGGTCGCCAAACCTAATTTTATTTAATACCAATTTAATACTTTTTAGCGAACAAATTAGCGTTTATTATCAAAAGGTTAAAAATAAAAATAAAAATAAAAACTGTACAGACATACCTGTGAAATAGATTTCTTAGTTATATGATCTATTATATTCATAAGATAGTCGGTTTAATTGATTTTCCATGGCTGCATAGGCGTAACCTCGAGCATTCATTGTCTTTTCTTCTAAACATATGAACGGTCCGTCTCTGCATAAAGTAACAAATTCGGTATTTGAATAGGTTTGATTATTTGAACATTTACCTCCATGTGACCATTTTCCGCATTTGTGACATCGTTCTAGGTGTCGTGCTCTTCTTTTTGCTGCGGATTTTGATTTTCCTTTACCAAATTGTAACTTATTATCTTCGCATCTGGATCCTTTTCTAACTCCGTCCATTCTTTCTCTGATTACTGATACTAATTCACTCGGTAGTATGTCATTATTTCTTTTAGTGATCAAAGCGTGTAGCATTAGACCATGGTTTAATTCACAGGCAGTCTTCATTTCGTAAAAACCTAAAAAAATAAAAATTCAGAATGGGGGGAGAAGACTAGTTCTTTAGGGTCTGCTAGGGAAAGACCATACGTGTTCCATTTTCGAGAACTACACGAAAACAGACAATCTAACTCTAACAGAAATACATATTATCCTTTAAAGATTTGATTCTCCCCACACTTAGTTAGCTGTGGTGTCGAAATTGTGAGTAACTTCGTTGTCGACTTCCATCGGACCATGTATGTAATGTTTAATTCTGTGACCATTAACTTTAAATTCAATCCCATTTGAATTTATCAATTCTATCGTTCCGTATGGGAAAACTCTTTTGACTATGAATGGTCCAGACCATCTTGATTTCAATTTTCCAGGAAATAGCTTGAATCGTGAATTGAAAAGAAGAACTCTGTCTCCTTCTTTGAATTCTTTTGAACTTCTGATTCTTTTATCATGCCATTTCTTCGTTCTTTCCTTATAGATTAACGAATTTTCGTATGCTTCATGTCTTAATTCTTCTAATTCGTTTAGTTGACTTAATCGTAGACGTCCGGCTTCATGTAAATCAAGATTACATGTCTTCAAAGCCCAAAATGCTTTGTGTTCAATTTCTACTGGAAGATGACATGCTTTTCCATACACAAGTCTAAAAGGTGTGGTTCCAATTGGAGTTTTGTAGGCTGTTCTAAAAGCCCAGAGTGCATCCTCCAATTTAATGGACCATTCCTTCGGATTTGATCCTACGGTTTTCTCTAGAATACGTTTTAAAGCTCGGTTTGTATTTTCAACTTGTCCACTTGTTTGTGGATGATATGCGGTGGAGATTTTATGAGTTACTCCATATCTTTTAAGAACTTTCTCAAGTTGATTATTACAGAAATGAGTACCCCGATCACTTATTAAAGCTTTCGGTGTTCCAAACCTTGCAAAAAGACGTTTCAAAAAGTTGACTACAACTCGTGCATCGTTAGTTGGGAGAGCTTGTGCTTCCGCCCATTTAGATACATAATCAATGGCTACGAGTATATATAGATTATTATGAGATTTTGGAAATGGACCCATAAAGTCAATACCCCAAATGTCAAATACTTCACATACTTGGATGACATTTTGTGGCATTTCATCACGTTGACTTATTCTTCCGGTCCTTTGACATGCATCACAGGATTTGCAAAGAAGGTGTGCGTCTTTGTAAATTGTAGGCCAATAGAATCCAGCTTCATAAACTTTTCTTGCTGTTAGTTGAGGCCCATAATGCCCTCCTGTTGGTCCTGTGTGACAATGGTTTAAAATTTTACTAGCTTCATCTCCAAATACACATCGGCGTATTATTCCATCGGGACAACTTTTAAACAGATGTGGATCTTCCCAGAAATAGTGTTTTATATCACTGAAGAATTTCTTTCGTCTTTGGTACGATAATCCTTTTTCAAGGAATCCACAAACTAAGTAGTTTGCATAGTCTGCAAACCATCGGATTTCTTTATAATCTATCTTCAATAGATATTCATCAGGAAAGTTGTCTTGTATGGCCGATTCATTTAGAACTTCTAACTCAGGATTTTCAAGACGAGAAAGATGATCAGCGGCGAGATTTTCTGCTCCTCTTTTATCTCGGATTTCAATATCAAACTCTTGTAAGAGTAAAATCCAACGGATTAATCTTGGTTTAGCATCTTGTTTTGAAAATAGGTATCTAAGAGCAGAATGGTCGGTATAGACCACCGTTTTTGCTAGAACGAGATATGATCGAAATTTGTCAAAAGCAAAGACAATAGCAAGGAGTTCTTTTTCAGTAGTTGTATAGTTCGTTTGTGCTCCTTGTAACGTCTTACTAGCATAATATATAGGTTGAAATCGTTTTTCAATCCTTTGTCCTAAAACGGCTCCCATTGCAAAATCACTTGCATCGCACATTAGTTCAAATGGTAGATTCCAATTTGGTGTTATCATGATCGGTGCATTAGTGAGTTTCTCTTTAAGAATATTAAAAGATTTGATACACTCATCTGAAAAGATGAATGGCGCATCCTTTTCTAGGAGTTTATTCATAGGAGTGGCAATTTTAGAAAAATCTTTTATGAAACGTCGGTAAAAACCGGCATGCCCTAGAAAACTCCTAACTCCTCTAACATTGGTGGGATGTGGAAGTTTAGCAATTACATCTACTTTAGCTCTATCCACTTCAATTCCTTCTTTTGAAATTTTATGTCCAAGAACGATGCCTTCTTTAACCATGAAATGGCATTTCTCCCAATTAAGTACTAGATTTGATTTTTCGCATCTAATTAGCATTCGTTCCAGATTAACTAGACATGATTTAAATGTATCACCGAAGACTGAAAAGTCATCCATGAATACTTCCATGCATTCTTCTATCATGTCATGAAAAATCGCCATCATACACCTTTGAAAGGTTGCAGGGGCGTTACAAAGTCCAAATGGCATGCGTTTGTAAGCAAAAGTACCATAAGGGCACGTGAATGTGGTTTTCTCTTGGTCCTCGGGTGCTATTGGAATTTGAAAATATCCGGAAAATCCATCTAGAAAACAATAGTAACTATTTCCGGCTAATCTTTCCAACATTTGATCTATGAAAGGTAAGGGAAAGTGATCTTTTCTGGTGGCGTCATTTAATTTTCTATAATCAATACATACACGCCATCCTGTTACAGTCCTAGTAGGAATAAGCTCATTTTTCTCATTTGTGATGACAGTCATGCCACCCTTCTTAGGTACGCATTGAACTGGGCTTACCCATGGACTATCAGAGATTGGATATATCAAACCTGCATCTAGCAGTTTAATAATCTCTTTCTTAACTACATCTTGCATATTAGGATTTAGTCTTCGTTGGCGTTGCACATACGTTTTATGACCTTCTTCCATAAGGATTTTATGTGTGCAATACGAAGGACTTATTCCTTTAATATCATGAATCTTCCATGCAATGGCTGGTTTATGAGCTTTCAACACAGAAATGAGTTGTGATTTCTCATTTTCAGTAAGAGAAGACGATATTATTACAGGTAATTCAGATTCACCATGTAAATAAGCGTATTCCAAATGATTTGGAAGTGGCTTTAACTCTAATTTCGGAGGTTCTTCTATCGATGATTTATATCGATATCTGTCTTCTTCTTTTAGCATTTGAATTTCTTCTGTTGTTGGTTCATATCCATTAGCTATAAGTGTAGCCAACATTTCAGCTTCATCAATTGGTTCATTACCTTCTCCTAAAGAACATTCTCCTGTTCCTTGTAATTCTGGAAATTCTTCTAATAATTCTGCATGTGCATCTATAGTTTGAATATAATAACATGTATCATCTGCAGATTGTGGTTGTTGCATTGCTCTATCAACTGAAAAGGTAACACTCTCATCCTCTATACTTAGGGTCAGTTTCTTACCGAACACGTCTATCATTGCTTTAGCCGTGTTTAAGAATGGTCTTCCTAATATGAGAGGAACTTGAGAATCTTCTTCCATGTCCAAAACAACAAAATCTACTGGAAATACTAAAGTACCAACTTTAACTAGCATGTTCTCCATTATCCCTCTAGGATATTTTATTGATCTATCGGCTAGTTGTATGCTTATTCTGGTTGGTTTTAATTCTCCAAGGTCTAGTTTAGCGTATAGTGAATACGGCATTAGATTTATACTAGCACCTAAATCTGCTAATGCTTCTATTGAACTAAGACTACCCAGAAAACATGGAATTGTGAAACTTCCTGGATCAGATAGTTTTTCTGGTATCTTATTCAACAGCACTGCTGAACAATTAGCATTCATAGTAACAGCCGAGAGTTCTTCCATTTTCTTTCTATTCGTAATCAGATCTTTCAAGAATTTAGCATATCTTGGCATTCCTGAAATCACATCAATGAAAGGAAGATTTACATTTATCTGTTTAAACATATCCAAGAATTTGGATTGCTCGGCTTCAAGTTTTTCTTTCTTCATTTTACTCGGGTAAGGAAGTGGTGGTTGGTATGGTTTAACATAAGGTTTATCCTTAACTGTGTTATCTTCATTAACCTTTTCAACTACCGGTTCTTTTTCCTTATCTTGATCAGGTTGTGGTTCTTGTGGAGTAGGAATAGTTTCATCAGAAGTTACAGGTATTTCAGGTGGTTTAAGTGTTGTACCACTTCTTGTGGTAATAGCTTTAGCTGTTTCATTCCGGGGGTTAGCATTTGTATCACTAGGTAAACTTCCCGGTTTTCTTTCACCTATTAACCTTGCTAGGTTACTTACTTCTTGTTCCAGATTTTGAATAGAAGCTTGTTGATTTCTAAATGCTTGAGCATTTTGTTCATTGGTTTGTTTTTGAGATGTGAAAAACTGCGTTTGAGTTTCAACTAGCTTCGTCATCATATCTTCTAAATTCGGCTTTTTATCATCGGTTTGTTGTGGTGGTTTGTTTTGAAAATTCGGTCTTTGCTGATTATAAGTATTATTGGATACTTGTTGATTGCTAGGACCTTGTTGGTTGTTGTATGGAATATTTCGGTTATAATTCTGGTTTTGATTGTAAATTGGTCTTGGCGGTTGATAATTATTCTGATAATTATTTCCAGGCCTTTGGTTTATGTATGAAATATTCTCTCTTTGTTCCATTGTTAATTCAATACTGAGACAATCTTTTGTCAAATGTGGTCCTCCACACTGCTCACAACTAATTCGTATTGAGTGAATATCCTTAGTCATCTTTTCCATTCGTCTCTCGAAAGCATCTATCTTTGCTGAAATGGAATCTAAGTCATGGCTAGAATCGGCTCTAGCTGCTTTAGATGATCTAATGATGTCTTTTTCTTGGTGCCACTCATGTGAGTGGGAAGCAGTGTTATCAATAATTTTGTAAGCATCAGTTTCGGTTTTCTTCATAATAGAACCACCAGCTGCTATATCTATGTCTTTTCTTGTAGTGATGTCGCATCCTCGGTAGAATATTTGTACTATTTGACAGGTGTCTAAACCATGTTGCGGACATCCTCTTAATAACTTTCCATATCTTGTCCACGCCTCATATAGAGTTTCATTTGGCTTCTGTGTGAACGTAACAATTTCTGCTTGAAGTCTTACGGCTTTAGATGCAGGAAAAAATTGTTTAAGAAATTTGTCAACTAAAACATCCCATGTATCGATCGCCCCTTCAGGTAACGATTCCAACCAATCTTTGGCTTCTCCCTTTAAAGTCCAGGGAAATAACATGAGATATATCTGTTCATCCTCCACTTCTCGTATTTTAAATAGTGTGCAGATCCTATTAAAGGTACGTAGATGTTCATTTGGATCTTCCTTCGGCGCACCACTAAATTGGCATTGATTAGTCACCATGTGTAGAATTTGTCCTTTGATTTCATAATCTGGCGCATTAATGTCTGGATGAGTAATTGCGTGACCTTGGCCAGTGCGTTTAGCTCTCATTCGGTCTTCCATACTTAAAGGTTCCAGATTCTCCATAATTGAATTTGTTGAATCGGTATCACTGAATGATTCTGATTTAATAGTTCGTTCCTCAACAATCTCTGTTTGAATGATTGGTGGTTCCGGAGGAAAGTTTAGTGGTTCAGGATCTACGAACCGTTCCTGAATATTTTCTGGATTCTCAATTGTGAGGTTTGTTTCAAAAACTGGATTATCGGAAATTTGAGTTGAAGTACTTGGTCGACTGGATGACGATTCTAAAGAAAAATCAACGGCGGTTATATTTGTTAAACGATGTCTTGATCGAGTTACAGGTGGTGAACGTACAAAAGGTGATGAACGTCTTGCTCGGTGCATTCACTGAATATCCTATTAGTTTTTAAAAGGAAAGAAAAATTATAATAAGTTATCCAATCAATAGACTTTTCTGATTTTGCCCACGTTTCGAATAGCCAAAAGATGCAGCAGAGGGGCAGGATTCGTTTGGTCTCAATATAATTGAGGACTGTTTGGCTCCAATAACCCGGTCCACGTACAAATCCAACTATTACTACGAACCAGAAAATTTTGATGTCTATTAATTTAACCACTCAAAATAAATTTTCGTAATTTTAAGAAATTTAGATAAGAAGTAGAATAAAAATCTATGTCCTAAAAACTAGAATGGCGAGAAATAAGAAAGACAAAGAGTTCGTCGCAAAAGGTCGAAAAAGAAAAATGGTTGAAAAATAAAAGGTGACGGAAAAATAAAAGAAACTTATAAAAACTTAAAAATACTTAACTAATTTAACCTTATTACTACAACTAACTTAAAATTATAATCGCAAATTGAAATTACTAATTGGAATGATAATTGGTACATAGTAAAAGGTGTCTAAAAATATTAAAGCTTACAGGAAAAACTAAATCCCAAATGGAAATAACTTAAAAAGAAACTAAAACTTAAAAAGGCGTCGCAAAATTTTAAAGCACCTAAATCTTAGTCTAAAGAAAAAGCACTTAAGGAATTCTACGGCAAAGCCTAAAAATCTAGGAGTAAAAATAACTATAGCTAAAACTAAGTTTAAAATTAAATATGAGCTAAAAAAAAAATACAAATTTTACGCTACAACGATTAAAAAGGTACAAAATATAAAAATATACAAAAAGTTGTAAAAAGTACAATTTTTATAAAAATATTATTTTTATATTATTTATTTTATAAAATTACTAATTTTACAATTTAATAAAACTAATTAAACTAAAATATATAAATAAAAAGTAAAAGTAAAAATAAAACTAATAATAATAATAATAATAATTAAGTTTTAATAATAATAATAATAAATTAAAACCCGTAATCAATGCTTGATTAGGGTTTTTGTCCGTGTGTCAGAAACCTTCCGCGAGTCGCGGCAAATAAAGAAGAAATCCCCGCGAGTCGCGGGGATCCAGAATTCAGTTGACAGGTTTTACTTTTTACGCGTTTTTCTTTATTTTTTTTTTTTTTTTTATTTTATGTTTTCTGTTTTTTTTAAAATAAATAAAAGATGTTTAATAAAATTTATATTTTTATAAACTAAAATAGAAATAAAGAAACTTATAAAACTTAAATATTTAACAAAATCTTAAAAATGCTTATATTTTTGTTTTTCTTTTTATATTTTTGAATAATTAAAACGTATTTTTACAAAAACGACTTTTAATAAAAGTAACTAAAAATCTTTTTTTTTTTTTTTATATTAGCGTTGCGCTTCCGGCTTTTAAGATAGTTCCCCGGCAGCGGCGCCAAAAATACTTGATGCGAAGCGAGGTGTATTTAAAATAGTTATTATTTTACTAGAAAAATACTATTAAATACGATACAATTTTACACAAGATATTTATTTATTTATAGAATGGATATACTTAAACCTTGCTACAACACTTATAGGCAGTGTACCTAATCGTACAGTAGTGTAGTTTTTAGTAAGTCCGGTTCGTTCCACAGGGAAATCTTTAAACAAAGCTCAACGCTATATTAGTTTACTTTTATAAAAATACAAATATATATATAAGTAATATTATTATTATAAAGGGGGGTTTTTACCGTTTAATGACTGGTTTGTCGATTTTAAGACTTTAGTCGCAGTTAAAACCTAATGTAAAATATAAAATAAATACAAGACTTAAATTAAAGCGTAAAGTAAATAACGATAATGAAATTGCGAATAATAAAAGTGCGATAAAATAAACTTGCGATAATTAAAAAGTACGATAATTAAAAGTGCGATAAAATAAAATAAATAAAAGTGCGATAATTAGAAGTGCAATTAAATATAAAATAAAGGAAATTAAATATGAAATAAAAGAATTATGCTTATTTAAACTTCCGTAATCATGATGTTTGACGTGTTGATTTTAGTTTTATGCCCATGGGTTAATTGTCCTTTGTCCTGGATTATTCAATATGTCCGTCTGGTTTTTGTCCATAACAGTCCATCAGTCATAAATATAAATTGCAAGTGTCCTTGTCAAATTATTATTATACCCGAAGATAAATATTCCAACTAATTGGGGATTCGAATTGTAACAAGGTTTTAATACTTTGTTTAATGAATACACCAGGTTATCGACTGCGTGTAAACCAAGGTTTTACTACTTTGTTAACAATTACACCAATTACCCTTGAATGTAATTTCACCCCTGTTTTGATTATTCTAGTGGCTATTAATCCATTCCCGTGTCCGGTTAAATGAACGATTATTCGTACATATAAATACCCCGCCCATCGTGTCCGATCGAGTGTATATGGTAATTTATAGGGACGCCCAATTGTAAATCTTTATATTAACATTAACAAACTTTCATTTAGTTAAACAAATATAAAGCCCATTAATAGCCCATAGTCTAGTTTCCACAAGTGTCGTTCTTTTATCCAAACCCCAATTATGGTACAAAGCCCAATTACCCAATTTTAGTAATTAGCCCAACATCATGATTACTTCGTTTTAAACAAGCATAATAATAACTTAGCTACGAGACATTAACGTAAAAAGGTTGAACATAACTTACAATGATTAAAAATAGCGTAGCGTTACACGGACAGAATTTCGACTTACACCCTTACAACATTCGCTAACATACCCTTATTATTAGAATTATAATTAAAATTAAAATATAAATTATAAATATAAATATATTTACGTATGAAGAGGAAGAGAAAAAGATGTGTTTTTTGATCAGAATTCGGTTTGCTTTATAGCCAGACTTGATTTTTGGGGCTCCGCGACTCGCGGCAAAATGCCCTTCAAACTCCGCGAGTCGCGGAGAGGTATTTACAGCTCACACCCTTGGAGTTTCCTGCTGCCGACGGTTTTTAATATATATATATAATATATATAATTAATATAATTAATTATATATTATATTATATTTATATACATAGTTAACTTGTAATTTTTAGTCCGTTGCGTCGAGCGTTAAGAGTTGACTCTGGTCCCGGTTCCGGATTTTCGAACGTCCTTGCGTATAATTTAATATCTTGTACTTTGCGTTTTGAATCTTGTACTCTTGTAATTTCGAGACGTTTCTTATCAATAATTGGAACCTTTTTGATTGTCTTTTGTTCTTTTGAGCTTTTTGGTCGTTTGCGTCTTCAATTCGTCGAATCTGTCTTTTGTCTTCACCTTTTATTATTTAAACGAATATCACTTGTAAATAGAACAATTGCAACTAAAAGCTTGTCTTTCTTGAGGAATAATGCTATGAAATATATGTTCGTTTTTAGCATTATCATAGCATTATCCATTCAATTTTAAGAAATCTTTCCTTTTTGACTGTATTTGATATATAAATAATTTGCAACGTGTATGATAATGCTAAAAACGAACATATATTTCATAGCATTATTCCTCAAGAAAGACAAGCTTTTAGTTGCAATTGTTCTATTTACAAGTGATATTCGTTTAAAGAATAAAAGGTGAAGACAAAAGACAGATTCGACGAATTGAAGACGCAAACGACCAAAAAGCTCAAAAGTACAAAAGACAATCAAAAAGGTTCCAATTATTGATAAGAAACGTCTCGAAATCACAAGAGTACAAGATTCAAAACGCAAAGTACAAGATATTAAATTGTACGCGAGGACGTTCGAAAATCCGGAACCGGGACCAGAGTCAACTCTTAACGCTCGACGCAACGGACTAAAAATTACAAGTTAACTATGTATATAAATATAATATAATATATAATTAATTATATTAATTATATATATATATTATATATATATATTAAAAACCGTCGGCAGCAAGAAACTCCAAGGGTGTGAGCTGTAAATATCTCTCCGCGACTCGCGGAGTTTTAAGGCCATTTTGCCGCGAGTCGCGGAGCCCCAATTTTCAAGTCTGGCTATAAAGCCAACCGAATTCTGATCAAATTAACATATCTTTTTTCTCTTCCTCTTCATACGTAAATATATTTATATTTATAATTTATATTTTAATTTTAATTATAATTCTAATAATAAGGGTATGTTAGCGAATGTTGTAAGGGTGTAAGTCGAAATTCTGTCCGTGTAACGCTACGCTATTTTTAATCATTGTAAGTTATGTTCAACCTTTTTATATTAATGTCTCGTAGCTAAGTTATTATTATGCTTGTTTAAAACGAAGTAATCATGATGTTGGGCTAATTACTAAAATTGGGTAATTGGGCTTTGTACCATAATTGGGGTTTGGATAAAAGAACGACACTTGTGGAAACTAGACTATGGGCTATTAATGGGCTTTATATTTGTTTAACTAAATGAAAGTTTGTTAATGTTAATATAAAGATTTACAATTGGGCGTCCCTATAAATTACCATATACACTCGATCGGACACGATGGGCGGGGTATTTATATGTACGAATAATCGTTCATTTAACCGGACACGGGAATGGATTAATAGCCACTAGAATAATCAAAACAGGGGTGAAATTACATTCAAGGGTAATTGGTGTAATTGTTAACAAAGTAGTAAAACCTTGGTTTACACGCAGTCGATAACCTGGTGTATTCATTAAACAAAGTATTAAAACCTTGTTACAATTCGAATCCCCAATTAGTTGGAATATTTATCTTCGGGTATAATAATAATTTGACAAGGACACTTGCAATTTATATTTATGACTGATGGACTGTTATGGACAAAAACCAGACGGACATATTGAATAATCCAGGACAAAGGACAATTAACCCATGGGCATAAAACTAAAATCAACACGTCAAACATCATGATTACGGAAGTTTAAATAAGCATAATTCTTTTATTTCATATTTAATTTCCTTTATTTTATATTTAATTGCACTTCTAATTATCGCACTTTTATTTATTTTATTTTATCGCACTTTTAATTATCGTACTTTTTAATTATCGCAAGTTTATTTTATCGCACTTTTATTATTCGCAATTTCATTATCGTTATTTACTTTACGCTTTAATTTAAGTCTTGTATTTATTTTATATTTTACATTAGGTTTTAACTGCGACTAAAGTCTTAAAATCGACAAACCGGTCATTAAACGGTAAAAACCCCCCTTTATAATAATAATATTACTTATATATATATTTGTATTTTTATAAAAGTAAACTAATATAGCGTTGAGCTTTGTTTAAAGATTTCCCTGTGGAACGAACCGGACTTACTAAAAACTACACTACTGTACGATTAGGTACACTGCCTATAAGTGTTGTAGCAAGGTTTAAGTATATCCATTCTATAAATAAATAAATATCTTGTGTAAAATTGTATCGTATTTAATAGTATTTTTCTAGTAAAATAATAACTATTTTATATACACCTCGTTCGGCATCAAGTATTTTTGGCGCCGCTGCCGGGGAACTATCTTAAAAGCCGGAAGCGCAACGCTAATATAAAAAAAAAAAAAAGATTTTTAGTTACTTTTATTAAAAGTCGTTTTTGTAAAAATACGTTTTAATTATTCAAAAATATAAAAAGAAAAACAAAAATATAAGCATTTTTAAGATTTTGTTAAATATTTAAGTTTTATAAGTTTCTTTATTTCTATTTTAGTTTATAAAAATATAAATTTTATTAAACATCTTTTATTTATTTTAAAAAAAACAGAAAACATAAAATAAAAAAAAAAAATAAATAAAGAAAAACGCGTAAAAAGTAAAACCTGTCAACTGAATTCTGGATCCCCGCGACTCGCGGGGATTTCTTCTTTATTTGCCGCGACTCGCGGAGGGTTTCTGACACACGGACAAAAACCCTAATCAAGCATTGATTACGGGTTTTAATTTATTATTATTATTATTAAAACTTAATTATTATTATTATTATTATTAGTTTTATTTTTACTTTTACTTTTTATTTATATATTTTAGTTTAATTAGTTTTATTAAATTGTAAAATTAGTAATTTTATAAAATAAATAATATAAAAATAATATTTTTATAAAAATTGTACTTTTTACAACTTTTTGTATATTTTTATATTTTGTACCTTTTTAATCGTTGTAGCGTAAAATTTGTATTTTTTTTTTTTAGCTCATATTTAATTTTAAACTTAGTTTTAGCTATAGTTATTTTTACTCCTAGATTTTTAGGCTTTGCCGTAGAATTCCTTAAGTGCTTTTTCTTTAGACTAAGATTTAGGTGCTTTAAAATTTTGCGACGCCTTTTTAAGTTTTAGTTTCTTTTTAAGTTATTTCCATTTGGGATTTAGTTTTTCCTGTAAGCTTTAATATTTTTAGACACCTTTTACTATGTACCAATTATCATTCCAATTAGTAATTTCAATTTGCGATTATAATTTTAAGTTAGTTGTAGTAATAAGGTTAAATTAGTTAAGTATTTTTAAGTTTTTATAAGTTTCTTTTATTTTTCCGTCACCTTTTATTTTTCAACCATTTTTCTTTTTCGACCTTTTGCGACGAACTCTTTGTCTTTCTTATTTCTCGCCATTCTAGTTTTTAGGACATAGATTTTTATTCTACTTCTTATCTAAATTTCTTAAAATTACGAAAATTTATTTTGAGTGGTTAAATTAATAGACATCAAAATTTTCTAGTTCGTAGTAATAGTTGGATTTGTACGTGGACCGGGTTATTGGAGCCAAACAGTCCTCAATTATATTGAGACCAAACGAATCCTGCCCCTCTGCTGCATCTTTTGGCTATTCGAAACGTGGGCAAAATCAGAAAAGTCTATTGATTGGATAACTTATTATAATTTTTCTTTCCTTTTAAAAACTAATAGGATATTCTGTGAATGCACCGAGCAAGACGTTCATCACCTTTTGTACGTTCACCACCTGTAACTCGATCAAGACATCGTTTAACAAATATAACCGCCGTTGATTTTTCTTTAGAATCGTCATCCAGTCGACCAAGTACTTCAGTTCAAATTTCCGATAATCCATTTTTTGAACCCAACCTCACAATTGAGAATCCAGAGAATATTCAGGAACGGTTCATAGATCCTGAACCATTAAACTTTCCTCCGGAACCACCAATCATTCAAACAGAGATTGTTGAGGAACGAACTATTAAATCTGAAGCATCTAGTGATACCGAGTCAACAAATTCAATTATGGAGAATCTGGAACCTTTAAGTATGGAAGACCGAATGAGAGCTAAATGCACTGGCCAAGGTCACGCAATTACTCATCCAGACATTAATGCGCCAGATTATGAAATCAAAGGACAAATTCTACACATGGTGACTAATCAATGCCAATTTAGTGGTGCGCCGAAGGAAGATCCAAATGAACATCTACGTACCTTTAATAGGATCTGCACACTATTTAAAATCCGAGAAGTGGAGGATGAACAGATATATCTCATGTTATTTCCCTGGACTTTAAAGGGAGAAGCCAAAGATTGGTTGGAATCGTTACCTGAAGGGGCGATTGATACATGGGACGTTTTAATTGACAAATTTCTTAAACAATTCTTTCCTGCATCTAAAGCCGTAAGACTTCAAGCAGAAATTGTTACGTTCACACAGAAGCCAAATGAAACTCTATATGAGGCGTGGACAAGATATGGAAAGTTACTAAGAGGATGTCCGCAACATGGTTTAGACACCTGTCAAATAGTACAAATATTCTACCGAGGATGCGACATCACTACAAGAAAAGACATAGATATAGCAGCTGGTGGTTCTATTATGAAGAAAACCGAAACTGATGCTTACAAAATTATTGATAACACTGCTTCCCACTCACATGAGTGGCACCAAGAAAAAGACATCATTAGATCATCTAAAGCAGCTAGAGCCGATTCTAGCCATGACTTAGATTCCATTTCAGCAAAGATAGATGCTTTCGAGAGACGAATGGAAAAGATGACTAAGGATATTCACTCAATACGAATTAGTTGTGAGCAGTGTGGAGGACCACATTTGACAAAAGATTGTCTCAGTATTGAATTAACAATGGAACAAAGAGAGAATATTTCATACATAAACCAAAGGCCTGGAAATAATTATCAGAATAATTATCAACCGCCAAGACCAATTTACAATCAAAACCAGAATTATAACCGAAATATTCCATACAACAACCAACAAGGTCCTAGCAATCAACAAGTATCCAATAATACTTATAATCAGCAAAGACCGAATTTTCAAAACAAACCACCACAACAAACCGATGATAAAAAGCCGAATTTAGAAGATATGATGACGAAGCTAGTTGAAACTCAAACGCAGTTTTTCACATCTCAAAAACAAACCAATGAACAAAATGCTCAAGCATTTAGAAATCAACAAGCTTCTATTCAAAATCTGGAACAAGAAGTAAGTAACCTAGCAAGGTTAATAGGTGAAAGAAAACCGGGAAGTTTACCTAGTGATACAAATGCTAACCCCCGGAATGAAACAGCTAAAGCTATTACCACAAGAAGTGGTACAACACTTAAACCACCTGAAATACCTGTAACTTCTGATGAAACTATTCCTACTCCACAAGAACCACAACCTGATCAGGATAAGGAAAAAGAACCGGTAGTTGAAAAGGTTAATAAAGATAACACAGTTAAGGATAAACCTTATGTTAAACCATACCAACCACCACTTCCTTACCCGAGTAAAATGAAGAAAGAGAAACTTGAAGCCGAGCAATCCAAATTCTTGGATATGTTTAAACAAATAAATGTAAATCTTCCTTTCATTGATGTAATTTCAGGAATGCCTAGATATGCT
Organism: Rutidosis leptorrhynchoides; assembly: GCF_046630445.1. Classification (NCBI taxonomy): domain Eukaryota; kingdom Viridiplantae; phylum Streptophyta; class Magnoliopsida; order Asterales; family Asteraceae; genus Rutidosis; species Rutidosis leptorrhynchoides. Next base: position 517,658,148 of record NC_092336.1, on the reverse strand, counting down.
AAATTCTTGAAAGATCTAATCACGAATAGAAAGAAAATGAAAGAACTCTCGGCTGTTACTATGAATGCTAATTGTTCAGCAGTGCTGTTGAATAAGATACCAGAAAAACTATCTGATCCAGGAAGTTTCACAATTCCATGTTTTCTGGGTAGTCTTAGTTCAATAGAAGCATTGGCAGACTTAGGTGCTAGTATAAATCTAATGCCGTATTCACTATACGCTAAACTAGACCTTGGAGAATTGAAACCAACCAGAATAAGCATACAACTAGCCGATAGATCAATAAAATATCCTAGAGGGATAATGGAGAACATGCTAGTTAAAGTTGGTACTTTAGTATTTCCAGTAGATTTTGTTGTTTTGGACATGGAAGAAGATTCTCAAGTTCCTCTCATATTAGGAAGACCATTCTTAAACACGGCTAAAGCAATGATAGACGTGTTCGGTAAGAAACTGACCCTAAGTATAGAGGATGAGAGTGTTACCTTTTCAGTTGATAGAGCAATGCAACAACCACAATCTGCAGATGATACATGTTATTATATTAAAACTATAGATGCACATGCAGAATTATTGGAAGAATTTCCAGAATTACAAGGAACAGGAGAATGTTCTTTAGGAGAAAGTAATGAACCAATTGATGAAGCTGAAATGTTAGCTACACTTATAGCTAATGGATATGAACCAACAACAGAAGAAATTCAAATGCTAAAAGAAGAAGACAGATATCGATATAAATCATCGATAGAAGAACCTCCGAAATTAGAGTTAAAGCCACTTCCAAACCATTTGGAATACGCTTATTTACATGGTGAATCTGAATTACCTGTAATAATATCGTCTTCTCTTACTGAAAATGAGAAATCACAACTCATTTCTGTGTTGAAAGCTCATAAACCAGCCATTGCATGGAAGATTCATGATATTAAAGGAATAAGTCCTTCGTATTGCACACATAAAATCCTTATGGAAGAAGGTCATAAAACGTATGTGCAACGCCAAAGAAGACTAAATCCTAATATGCAAGATGTAGTTAAGAAAGAGATTATTAAACTGCTAGATGCAGGTTTGATATATCCAATTTCTGATAGTCCATGGGTAAGCCCAGTTCAATGCGTACCTAAGAAGGGTGGCATGACTGTCATCACAAATGAGAAAAATGAGCTTATTCCTACTAGGACTGTAACAGGATGGCGTGTATGTATTGATTATAGAAAATTAAATGACGCCACCAGAAAAGATCACTTTCCCTTACCTTTCATAGATCAAATGTTGGAAAGATTAGCCGGAAATAGTTACTATTGTTTTCTAGATGGATTTTCCGGATATTTTCAAATTCCAATAGCACCCGAAGATCAAGAGAAAACCACATTTACGTGCCCTTATGGTACTTTTGCTTACAAACGCATGCCATTTGGACTTTGTAACGCCCCTGCAACCTTTCAAAGGTGTATGATGGCGATTTTTCACGACATGATAGAAGAATGCATGGAAGTATTCATGGATGACTTTTCAGTCTTCGGTGATACATTTAAATCATGTCTAGTTAATCTGGAACGAATGCTAATTAGATGCGAAAAATCAAATCTAGTACTTAATTGGGAGAAATGCCATTTCATGGTTAAAGAAGGCATCGTTCTTGGACATAAAATTTCAAAAGAAGGAATTGAAGTGGATAGAGCTAAAGTATATGTAATTGCTAAACTTCCACATCCCACCAATGTTAGAGGAGTTAGGAGTTTTCTAGGGCATGCCGGTTTTTACCGACGTTTCATAAAAGATTTTTCTAAAATTGCCACTCCTATGAATAAACTCCTAGAAAAGGATGCGCCATTCATCTTTTCAGATGAATGTATCAAATCTTTTAATATTCTTAAAGAAAAACTCACTAATGCACCGATCATGATAACACCAAATTGGAATCTACCATTTGAACTAATGTGCGATGCAAGTGATTTTGCAATGGGAGCCGTTTTAGGACAAAGGATTGAAAAACGATTTCAACCTATATATTATGCTAGTAAGACGTTACAAGGAGCACAAACGAACTATACAACTACTGAAAAAGAACTCCTTGCTATTGTCTTTGCTTTTGACAAATTTCGATCATATCTCGTTCTAGCAAAAACGGTGGTCTATACCGACCATTCTGCTCTTAGATACCTATTTTCAAAACAAGATGCTAAACCAAGATTAATCCGTTGGATTTTACTCTTACAAGAGTTTGATATTGAAATCCGAGATAAAAGAGGAGCAGAAAATCTCGCCGCTGATCATCTTTCTCGTCTTGAAAATCCTGAGTTAGAAGTTCTAAATGAATCGGCCATACAAGACAACTTTCCTGATGAATATCTATTGAAGATAGATTATAAAGAAATCCCATGGTTTGCAGACTATGCAAACTACTTAGTTTGTGGATTCCTTGAAAAAGGATTATCGTACCAAAGACGAAAGAAATTCTTCAGTGATATAAAACACTATTTCTGGGAAGATCCACATCTGTTTAAAAGTTGTCCCGATGGAATAATACGCCGATGTGTATTTGGAGATGAAGCTAGTAAAATTTTAAACCATTGTCACACAGGACCAACAGGAGGGCATTATGGGCCTCAACTAACAGCAAGAAAAGTTTATGAAGCTGGATTCTATTGGCCTACAATTTACAAAGACGCACACCTTCTTTGCAAATCCTGTGATGCATGTCAAAGGACCGGAAGAATAAGTCAACGTGATGAAATGCCACAAAATGTCATCCAAGTATGTGAAGTATTTGACATTTGGGGTATTGACTTTATGGGTCCATTTCCAAAATCTCATAATAATCTATATATACTCGTAGCCATTGATTATGTATCTAAATGGGCGGAAGCACAAGCTCTCCCAACTAACGATGCACGAGTTGTAGTCAACTTTTTAAAACGTCTTTTTGCAAGGTTTGGAACACCGAAAGCTTTAATAAGTGATCGGGGTACTCATTTCTGTAATAATCAACTTGAGAAAGTTCTTAAAAGATATGGAGTAACTCATAAAATCTCCACCGCATATCATCCACAAACAAGTGGACAAGTTGAAAATACAAACCGAGCTTTAAAACGTATTCTAGAGAAAACCGTAGGATCAAATCCGAAGGAATGGTCCATTAAATTGGAGGATGCACTCTGGGCTTTTAGAACAGCCTACAAAACTCCAATCGGAACCACACCTTTTAGACTTGTTTATGGAAAAGCATGTCATCTTCCAGTAGAAATTGAACACAAAGCATTTTGGGCTTTGAAAACATGTAATCTTGATTTACATGAAGCCGGACGTCTACGATTAAGTCAACTAAATGAATTAGAAGAATTAAGACATGAAGCATACGAAAATTCATTAATCTATAAGGAAAGAACGAAGAAATGGCATGATAAAAGAATCAGAAGTTCAAAAGAATTCAAAGAAGGAGACAGAGTTCTTCTTTTCAATTCACGATTCAAGCTATTTCCTGGAAAATTGAAATCAAGATGGTCTGGACCATTCATAGTCAAAAGAGTTTTCCCATACGGAACGATAGAATTGATAAATTCAAATGGGATTGAATTTAAAGTTAATGGTCACAGAATTAAACATTACATACATGGTCCGATGGAAGTCGACAACGAAGTTAATCACAATTTCGACACCACAGCTAACTAAGTGTGGGGAGAATCAAGTCTTTAAAGGATAATATATATTTCTGTTAGAGTTAGATTGTCTGTTTTCGTGTAGTTCTCGAAAATGGAACACGTATGGTCTTTCCCTAGCAGACCCTAAAGAACTAGTCTTCTCCCCCCATTCTGAATTTTTATTTTTTTAGGTTTTTACGAAATGAAGACTGCCTGTGAATTAAACCATGGTCTAATGCTACACGCTTTGATCACTAAAAGAAATAATGACATACTACCGAGTGAATTAGTATCAGTAATCAGAGAAAGAATGGACGGAGTTAGAAAAGGATCCAGATGCGAAGATAATAAGTTACAATTTGGTAAAGGAAAATCAAAATCCGCAGCAAAAAGAAGAGCACGACACCTAGAACGATGTCACAAATGCGGAAAATGGTCACATGGAGGTAAATGTTCAAATAATCAAACCTATTCAAATACCGAATTTGTTACTTTATGCAGAGACGGACCGTTCATATGTTTAGAAGAAAAGACAATGAATGCTCGAGGTTACGCCTATGCAGCCATGGAAAATCAATTAAACCGACTATCTTATGAATATAATAGATCATATAACTAAGAAATCTATTTCACAGGTATGTCTGTACAGTTTTTATTTTTATTTTTATTTTTAACCTTTTGATAATAAACGCTAATTTGTTCGCTAAAAAGTATTAAATTGGTATTAAATAAAATTAGGTTTGGCGACCGAAATTATTGATATCGTTCAAAAATTTATTACATCACTGCGAAATTTAACGTTTATTCTTAAGGTATAAATATCTTTAATCAATCAACCCAAAATATTTCAAAAATTCGTCATGAGTTAAATTAGGTCTTGGAACCGAAATTACTTTACCGAAAAGAGGGGCGCATATTTTTGATAATATTTGATTGATTAAAGTGGGATAAAAAGACAAAAAGATTTTTAATTTTTTTTACCATGTTTTTAAAATTAATATTTAAATCTTAAATTAATATTGTAAACTTTAATAAAAACAATATATTTAAAATTATAAATATTTAAAAAATTAATATAAGTTTGATATGAATTTATGAATTTTTAAATTAAGTTTGGTGTGAATTTTTAATTTTTAAAATATGAAATTTTAACTTTATGCATTTCAAATTTTAAGTTTGGTGTGATTATTTTTTTTTATTAATTTTGAATTTTATATTTAAGTTGTGTGAATTTAAAAACAAAAATTTACTTTATCTCATTAAGTTAAGAATATGATTTTTAAAATTCGTCGTAAGTTGAAGACTAGGTCTTTGAACCGAAATTGCTTTACCCGAGGGAGGGACGAGAACTTTTATTATCATTATTTTTAATCTTATTGATTTAAAGTGTGCCAAAAACATTAAAAAAAACCCAAAAATCTTAGCTTTTAAAACAATCGCTACAAAAAGACAAATTTTAAAATTTTGTCGAAGGACGGACCAGGACATCGATCCGAAACGACCTCGTCCTAAATAACAAGGGAAACAAAATTTTAAAATTAATTTCTTAATTGTTTTATAAGTTAAAGATTATAAAAAAAAAAAAAAAAAAAAAAAAAAAAGGGTAAACTCCGCGACTCGCGGAGTTTGCAGGCAAAACCTCCGCGACTCGCGGAGGGATCAAAACCCAGAAAAAAAATAAAAATAGCTGAACGATCAGTATACTCCCACACACAAAAACAACCCGAATTCTGCTGCGAAAACCCACGAAAATACACCCAAAAACACCCCAAAAATCTCAATTTTTAACCGTTAATCACCAAATTTTTTGCTAAAATCATGTTGAGAAGGATGATATCTAAGAACTACTCAAGAAAAACGGTAAATTTCTACACCTAAACACCATTTAATTCGAATTTTAGTGTTCTTGAGCTATTTTTTTTACCCAATTTGATTTTGATGCTTTTTAGTGTAATTAGACTTAAATTGTTTATGTATTATGCTTGTATAACCTAGATTGATGCTGTTTAACATGATTAGAAGCCGTAAACTTCAAATTTTGAATAATCTAGGGTTTGTGTTCTTGAGCAATTTGGGGCTTTTTGATATAAACAGGTTATGGCCAATTTTTGTCATGAATTGTTGCTAAATTGAGTAGTGTAACATGTCTAGGTAGTTAAATGATCCAAACTTTGAGCCTAAACATGATTTTGAGAATTAAAGTGGACTTTTTCAAGTCCAAAATTCATGAACTTGATTTTTGAAAGATAATGCCATTTGAGACTTGTTTATTTGCTAGTAATGATTATTTTGACATGTTATTTAAGTTGAATGCTTATGAACTTGGCGAAAATTTTCGTATATGCTTATTTGAAAAAGTGTAGATTTGATAAAAATGTGAAAATAAGCTTAAGTTTAATATAAATTGATAATGTCATTGTAATTATTTTGATTGATGATTTTGCTGACACTAATGCATATTTGGATGCATAAAATTTGTGTTTGGTGTGTTTTGCAGAATGAAAGGGGTGAATCTTCATCCCAAGCCCGCCATGCTCCTGCTGAGAACTTGGAACAACAGGAGGTAGATAACTACTACAAGCAGGATGTACCTCATCCAGTCATGACCTTTTCAGATATGCACTTGGAACAGTTGCACCCGAACCTGCGATTTGACAGACTTTGGATAGATTATCCAAAATATCAACGGGGTTTGCATACTCTTCATTCCAAGGTTGTTGAGGTACCGAGGGTCATAGAATGGGGACCCTTGGAAGCTGTAGAATTGGCCGGGCCAATTAGGGAATTACTGGTACAGAGGTATGGTAATTCTTCTTTTAATGACTGGATATGTTTATTCACCATACGCAGACCTGTATATAAAGTATGGTGTGAAGAGTTTTTATGTAGTATAGAGTTGAATGATCGGGTAGCTAGTTTAACCGATCGTTCTTTTATTAGATTTTTGTTAGGCGGTTCGATGCGCCACATGTCTTTACTGGACATGGCTCAGGCTTTACGTATATATACGCCTGAGGAATTAGCGTCTGCCGATTGTAGAGGATTGATACTAAACGGTAGAAAGATAGATGAGAATTTTGATACACACGGTGTGTGGAGTCAAATGACAAGCCATCACCGTTTCAAATGGGGAAACTACTCTTATTTGGATATAGATAGAGCCGAATTAAGAGTAATACATAGGTTTTTAGCTAATTCGATTACACAAAGGGGTAAAAACAAAGAGAAGGTAAATGAACAAGATTTGTTTTACCATATGTGTATTCGAGACCCACACAGCGCTGTAAGTATACCATATTGTGTGGGTTATTATTTATCAGCTATGGTTCGGGGGATGCGTCCACATAGCATAATAGGAGGTGGTATTTTTATTACTTTGATTGGTGAATATCTCGGTGTGGATATAAGTCGGGGGGGATTATTAGTAGAAGAGCTGGAACCCCGCGACACTATAGGTTTAAATGTATACCATGGTGCGAAAGTTTTGAAGCGGCGAAATAACGCCGCAGTACGATACAATGGTAGACATCCACAGGTAGAGAGAAACCAGGAACAAGGTAATGTAGGAGGGGGGAATGAGATGCAAGAAATGCATAGGTTTATAGCTTCTCAGGAATACGAAAATGCTAGACAGAGAGCATTTGAAGATTGGCAAGTTCATCAGAACCAGATCATAGCGCATTGCCAACATATAGGTAGAAACTATATTCCTACACCGAAACCCGTCTTCCCTCCTTGGTCGATAGAGATGCAGCCACCATATCCTACGTATGACCCTGCCGAAGCATTCTATAGCACTTATGGTTATGCGTGGAACCCCTATTGGTACCAATATCATCCTTAGTTTACTTATTTTTTATTATTTTGTAATTTGTAATTATTGATACATTTAATATTTTTGATAATATTGTAATCATTTTTATAATTATCTAACTTTTAGATTTTAATAATTTTTGAATGTGGGGTAATAAACCAAACTTCAAAAATATGTATATATGTTTGCAGTTTATCTTATGTACACAACAGGGTAAAACAACGCATTTTCAAAGACTGGCATTAAGTTCAGCAAAAGCAACTAATTTTGACGACAAGATGCAAAATATATGTGAAATAACAACAAGACGGGATGAACAAATGATGTGCACCATTTATCATTCAGCAAACAAACGCCAATATATTTGGAAACTTTGGTAAAAATTTAATCATTTTCACACAAATCACCCTCAATAATTTAAATTGTTACTGATTTCTTGCAAATGAGGGCATTGCAAGATCTTTAGTGTGGGAAGGGATTAAATTCTTTCGGATTTTAAAATTTTTATATTAAACACTTGGTTACCATTAAAAATACTAGTAAAGCAGTAGTTGTATTAGAATCTAGTGCTCTCTGATAAAAAAAGAACAGCCCTAGTCTTATATACTGACTACCCAATTCTAGTAAAATTTTTCAAAATTTTCAATTAAATGAATTAAAATCATGTTTATACATATTTATGAACGATAAAACTAGGTTTTAACACCGAAATTATTGTTACCTCGGAAAGGACATAAATTGAGAAACAAACTAAAATGTTAAAATTCATTTAAAATGGAATAGAGGACGATAAAAAGGAAAATAAAAGCCAAGTGTGGGAAAATTTACCAAATTATTTTAAACATATGTCACATATATCTGTAACAAATAACTGAAAATACTTTTGCTTTGGACTAAACTAAACTGTTTTACCCAATGAAAGAAAAGAAGAGATGGATCTACACGATGAATCAATTCCATCATTAAAAGGAAGTAAAGTCTTCCGAAAAAGAAACGCGCTTCTTGATTTAGGTCATGAAGTTGTCGTCCAGACCAGCTGTAGGTTGACGAAAAATCTAGAAAAGTCATCACTAAAATCAGCAGGAAATCCACGGACCTCAGCATTAAACAGGGTCGCCAAGTGGTCAGATTTATCCTAACCATGAGAAGGATTTATCTCGTACAATGGGGGGGCACCATGCAAATTAGCTGGATAAGACTAATGAATCAGATCCCCAGAAAGGATAATCTCCTTAAAGATTAAAAATCAGCTTTTAAGACTGATATTACTCAATCCTAGAGATTGACCTTAAAGATTGAGAATTCAAACTCATGGAATTCAATGATATCTAAACTCGAGCTTAAACGAGAAAATACTTTGATCAAAAATTACAAACCGATTTGTTTTCTGAAAACCCTATTTTCAATATGTTCATTACCATTGAACGTAAAATCCTAGGAATTCACCTGAAATTCATTAGGTCACCTGAACTAAATCGGATGTCAACCGTAAGAACGGTGGTTGCATAGTGGTCAAAGACAGGACTTTGTGCCAAACCGACAAATTATAAGGGTGAGCTTTACTATTGCTCCTACCAAGGATAGTAATTGCGTCCGACACGTTATAGACCATAATCAAAAGCATGTCACGGGACATTGCCTTAACAGTTGCTTGTTCAACGCTTTCCTTTACAACCGGACAGTAGTTTGCCGAAAGGTAATATACGGAACAAGTAAACTGGACGTGTTGCTTTCCTAATACAAGGTTAGCAAGTGGGTGACATAAAACCGCAAGTTTTGAGCTAAAATTTTCAAATCTGAAACCCACCAAACCCACACAAATATTTTGCAAACACCGGTAAAGGGTTATCCCGGAAAACTTATCTAGGGTAAAAACTAGATTTAATTTTCAAAAGATCAAATGTTTTCATAAAGATCCAATTTCCTTAATGGATCTAAATTTTTATAGTCATGTGGGACTGTAAACCATATCGTTACTACCATTGTTTATACCGCCGTATAGAAATCACTGATGTACAAAGTGTGAAGAATAAAGAAGTGATTCTAGTATTTCAAGACAATATTGCTTGAGGACAAGCAACGCTCAAGTGTGGGAATATTTGATAATGCTAAAAACGAACATATATTTCATAGCATTATTCCTCAAGAAAGACAAGCTTTTAGTTGCAATTGTTCTATTTACAAGTGATATTCGTTTAAAGAATAAAAGGTGAAGACAAAAGACAGATTCGACGAATTGAAGACGCAAACGACCAAAAAGCTCAAAAGTACAAAAGACAATCAAAAAGGTTCCAATTATTGATAAGAAACGTCTCGAAATCACAAGAGTACAAGATTCAAAACGCAAAGTACAAGATATTAAATTGTACGCGAGGACGTTCGAAAATCCGGAACCGGGACCAGAGTCAACTCTTAACGCTCGACGCAACGGACTAAAAATTACAAGTTAACTATGTATATAAATATAATATAATATATAATTAATTATATTAATTATATATATATTATATATATATATTAAAAACCGTCGGCAGCAAGAAACTCCAAGGGTGTGAGCTGTAAATATCTCTCCGCGACTCGCGGAGTTTTAAGGCCATTTTGCCGCGAGTCGCGGAGCCCCAAAAATCAAGTCTGGCTATAAAGCAAACCGAATTCTGATCAAAAAACATATCTTTTTTCTCTTCCTCTTCATACGTAAATATATTTATATTTATAATTTATATTTTAATTTTAATTATAATTCTAATAATAAGGGTATGTTAGCGAATGTTGTAAGGGTGTAAGTCGAAATTCTGTCCGTGTAACGCTACGCTATTTTTAATCATTGTAAGTTATGTTCAACCTTTTTATATTAATGTCTCGTAGCTAAGTTATTATTATGCTTGTTTAAAACGAAGTAATCATGATGTTGGGCTAATTACTAAAATTGGGTAATTGGGCTTTGTACCATAATTGGGGTTTGGATAAAAGAACGACACTTGTGGAAACTAGACTATGGGCTATTAATGGGCTTTATATTTGTTTAACTAAATGAAAGTTTGTTAATGTTAATATAAAGATTTACAATTGGGCGTCCCTATAAATTACCATATACACTCGATCGGACACGATGGGCGGGGTATTTATATGTACGAATAATCGTTCATTTAACCGGACACGGGAATGGATTAATAGCCACTAGAATAATCAAAACAGGGGTGAAATTACATTCAAGGGTAATTGGTGTAATTGTTAACAAAGTAGTAAAACCTTGGTTTACACGCAGTCGATAACCTGGTGTATTCATTAAACAAAGTATTAAAACCTTGTTACAATTCGAATCCCCAATTAGTTGGAATATTTATCTTCGGGTATAATAATAATTTGACAAGGACACTTGCAATTTATATTTATGACTGATGGACTGTTATGGACAAAAACCAGACGGACATATTGAATAATCCAGGACAAAGGACAATTAACCCATGGGCATAAAACTAAAATCAACACGTCAAACATCATGATTACGGAAGTTTAAATAAGCATAATTCTTTTATTTCATATTTAATTTCCTTTATTTTATATTTAATTGCACTTCTAATTATCGCACTTTTATTTATTTTATTTTATCGCACTTTTAATTATCGTACTTTTTAATTATCGCAAGTTTATTTTATCGCACTTTTATTATTCGCAATTTCATTATCGTTATTTACTTTACGCTTTAATTTAAGTCTTGTATTTATTTTATATTTTACATTAGGTTTTAACTGCGACTAAAGTCTTAAAATCGACAAACCGGTCATTAAACGGTAAAAACCCCCCTTTATAATAATAATATTACTTATATATATATTTGTATTTTTATAAAAGTAAACTAATATAGCGTTGAGCTTTGTTTAAAGATTTCCCTGTGGAACGAACCGGACTTACTAAAAACTACACTACTGTACGATTAGGTACACTGCCTATAAGTGTTGTAGCAAGGTTTAAGTATATCCATTCTATAAATAAATAAATATCTTGTGTAAAATTGTATCGTATTTAATAGTATTTTTCTAGTAAAATAATAACTATTTTAAATACACTCTGCTCCAACATCAAGTATTTTTGGCGCCGCTGCCGGGGAACTATCTTAAAAGCCGGAAGCGCAACGCTAATATAAAAAAAAAAAAAAGATTTTTAGTTACTTTTATTAAAAGTCATTTTTGTAAAAATACGTTTTAATTATTCAAAAATATAAAAAGAAAAACAAAAATATAAGCATTTTTAAGATTTTGTTAAATATTTAAGTTTTATAAGTTTCTTTATTTCTATTTTAGTTTATAAAAATATAAATTTTATTAAACATCTTTTATTTATTTTAAAAAAAACAGAAAACATAAAATAAAAAAAAAAAAAAAAATAAAGAAAAACGCGTAAAAAGTAAAACCTGTCAACTGAATTCTGGATCCCCGCGACTCGCGGGGATTTCTTCTTTATTTGCCGCGACTCGCGGAGGGTTTCTGACACACGGACAAAAACCCTAATCAAGCATTGATTACGGGTTTTAATTTATTATTATTATTATTATTAAAACTTAATTATTATTATTATTATTATTAGTTTTATTTTTACTTTTACTTTTTATTTATATATTTTAGTTTAATTAGTTTTATTAAATTGTAAAATTAGTAATTTTATAAAATAAATAATATAAAAATAATATTTTTATAAAAATTGTACTTTTTACAACTTTTTGTATATTTTTATATTTTGTCCCTTTTTAATCGTTGTAGCGTAATATTTGTATTTTTAGCTCATATTTAATTTTAAAATTAGTTTTTGCTATAATTATTTTTACTCCTAGATTTTTAGGCTTTGCCGTAGAATTCCTTAAGTGCTTTTTCTTTAGACTAAGATTTAGGTGCTTTAGAATTTTGCGACGCCTTTTTAAGTTTTAGTTTTTTTTTTTAAGTTATTTCCATTTGGGATTTAGTTTTTCCTGTAAGCTTTAATATTTTTAGACCTTTTACTATGTATCAATTATCATTCCAATTAGTAATTTCAATTTGCGATTATAATTTTAAGTTAGTTGTAGTAATAAGGTTAAATTAGTTAAGTATTTTTAAGTTTTTATAAGTTTCTTTTATTTTTCCGTCACCTTTTATTTTTCAACCATTTTTCTTTTTCGACCTTTTGCGACGAACTCTTAGTCTTTCTTATTTCTCGCCATTCTAGTTTTTAGGACATAGATTTTTATTCTACTTCTTATCTAAATTTCTTAAAATTACGAAAATTTATTTTAAGTGGTTAAATTAATAGACATCAAAATTTTCTGGTTCGTAGTAATAGTTGGATTTGTACGTGGACCGGGTTATTGGAGCCAAACAGTCCTCAATTATATTGAGACCAAACGAATCCTGCCCCTCTGCTGCATCTTTTGGCTATTCGAAACGTGGGCAAAATCAGAAAAGTCTATTGATTGGATAACTTATTATAATTTTTCTTTCCTTTTTAAAACTAATAGGATATTCAGTGAATGCACCGAGCAAGACGTTCATCACCTTTTGTACGTTCACCACCTGTAACTCGATCAAGACATCGTTTAACAAATATAACCGCCGTTGATTTTTCTTTAGAATCGTCATCCAGTCGACCAAGTACTTCAGTTCAAATTTCCGATAATCCAGTTTTTGAAACAAACCTCACAATTGAGAATCCAGAAAATATTCAGGAACGGTTCGTAGATCCTGAACCATTAAACTTTCCTCCGGAACCACCAATCATTCAAACAGAGATTGTTGAGGAACGAACCATTAAATCTGAAGCATCTAGTGATACCGAGTCAACAAATTCAATTATGGAGAATCTGGAACCTTTAAGTATGGAAGACCGAATGAGAGCTAAACGCACTGGCCAAGGTCACGCAATTACTCATCCAGACATTAATGCGCCAGATTATGAAATCAAAGGACAAATTCTACACATGGTGACTAATCAATGCCAATTTAGTGGTGCGCCGAAGGAAGATCCAAATGAACATCTACGTACCTTTAATAGGATCTGCACACTATTTAAAATTCGAGAAGTGGAGGATGAACAGATATATCTCATGTTATTTCCCTGGACTTTAAAGGGAGAAGCCAAAGATTGGTTGGAATCGTTACCTGAAGGGGCGATCGATACATGGGATGTTTTAGTTGACAAATTTCTTAAACAATTTTTTCCTGCATCTAAAGCCGTAAGACTTCAAGCAGAAATTGTTACGTTCACACAGAAGCCAAATGAAACTCTATATGAGGCGTGGACAAGATATGGAAAGTTATTAAGAGGATGTCCGCAACATGGTTTAGACACCTGTCAAATAGTACAAATATTCTACCGAGGATGCGACATCACTACAAGAAAAGACATAGATATAGCAGCTGGTGGTTCTATTATGAAGAAAACCGAAACTGATGCTTACAAAATTATTGACAATACTGCTTCCCACTCGCATGAGTGGCACCAAGAAAAAGATATCATTAGATCATCTAAAGCAGCTAGAGCCGATTCTAGCCATGACTTAGATTCCATTTCCGCAAAGATAGATGCTTTCGAGAGACGAATGGAAAAGATGACTAAAGATATTCATGCTATACGAATTAGTTGTGAGCAGTGTGGAGGACCACATTTGACAAAAGATTGTCTCAGTATTGAATTAACAATGGAACAAAGAGAGAATATTTCATACATAAACCAAAGGCCTGGAAATAATTATCAGAATAATTATCAACCGCCAAGACCGATTTACAATCAAAACCAGAATTATAACCGAAATATTCCATACAACAACCAACAAGGTCCTAGCAATCAACAAGTATCCAATAATACTTACAATCAGCAAAGACCGAATTTTCAAAACAAACCACCACAACAAACCGATGATAAAAAGCCAAATTTAGAAGATATGATGACGAAGCTAGTTGAAACTCAAACACAGTTTTTCACATCTCAAAAACAAACAAATGAACAAAATGCTCAAGCATTTAGAAATCAACAAGCTTCTATTCAAAATCTGGAACAAGAAGTAAGTAACCTAGCAAGGTTAATAGGTGAAAGAAAACCGGGAAGTTTACCTAGTGATACAAATGCTAACCCCCGGAATGAAACAGCTAAAGCTATTACCACAAGAAGTGGTACAACACTTAAACCACCTGAAATACCTGTAACTTCTGATGAAACTATTCCTACTCCACAAGAACCACAACCTAATCAGGATAAGGAAAAAGAACCGGTAGTTGAAAAGGTTAATAAAGATAACACAGTTAAGGATAAACCTTATGTTAAACCATACCAACCACCACTTCCTTACCCGAGTAAAATGAAGAAAGAGAAACTTGAAGCCGAGCAATCCAAATTCTTGGATATGTTTAAACAAATAAATGTAAATCTTCCTTTCATTGATGTAATTTCAGGAATGCCTAGATATGCTAAATTCTTGAAAGATCTAATCACGAATAGAAAGAAAATGGAAGAACTCTCGGCTGTTACTATGAATGCTAATTGTTCAGCAGTGCTGTTGAATAAGATACCAGAAAAACTATCTGATCCAGGAAGTTTCACAATTCCATGTTTTCTGGGTAGTCTTAGTTCAATAGAAGCATTGGCAGACTTAGGTGCTAGTATAAATCTAATGCCGTATTCACTATACGCTAAACTAGACCTTGGAGAATTGAAACCAACCAGAATAAGCATACAACTAGCCGATAGATCAATAAAATATCCTAGAGGGATAATGGAGAACATGCTAGTTAAAGTTGGTACTTTAGTATTTCCAGTAGATTTTGTTGTTTTGGACATGGAAGAAGATTCTCAAGTTCCTCTCATATTAGGAAGACCATTCTTAAACACGGCTAAAGCAATGATAGACGTGTTCGGTAAGAAACTGACCCTAAGTATAGAGGATGAGAGTGTTACCTTTTCAGTTGATAGAGCAATGCAACAACCACAATCTGCAGATGATACATGTTATTATATTAAAACTATAGATGCACATGCAGAATTAT
The DNA here is from genome assembly GCF_046630445.1 of Rutidosis leptorrhynchoides. Lineage (NCBI taxonomy): Eukaryota > Viridiplantae > Streptophyta > Magnoliopsida > Asterales > Asteraceae > Rutidosis > Rutidosis leptorrhynchoides. Next base: position 517,642,684 of record NC_092336.1, on the reverse strand, counting down.
TGGAAGAATTTCCAGAATTACAAGGAACAGGAGAATGTTCTTTAGGAGAAAGTAATGAACCAATTGATGAAGCTGAAATGTTAGCTACACTTATAGCTAATGGATATGAACCAACAACAGAAGAAATTCAAATGCTAAAAGAAGAAGACAGATATCGATATAAATCATCGATAGAAGAACCTCCGAAATTAGAGTTAAAGCCACTTCCAAACCATTTGGAATACGCTTATTTACATGGTGAATCTGAATTACCTGTAATAATATCGTCTTCTCTTACTGAAAATGAGAAATCACAACTCATTTCTGTGTTGAAAGCTCATAAACCAGCCATTGCATGGAAGATTCATGATATTAAAGGAATAAGTCCTTCGTATTGCACACATAAAATCCTTATGGAAGAAGGTCATAAAACGTATGTGCAACGCCAAAGAAGACTAAATCCTAATATGCAAGATGTAGTTAAGAAAGAGATTATTAAACTGCTAGATGCAGGTTTGATATATCCAATTTCTGATAGTCCATGGGTAAGCCCAGTTCAATGCGTACCTAAGAAGGGTGGCATGACTGTCATCACAAATGAGAAAAATGAGCTTATTCCTACTAGGACTGTAACAGGATGGCGTGTATGTATTGATTATAGAAAATTAAATGACGCCACCAGAAAAGATCACTTTCCCTTACCTTTCATAGATCAAATGTTGGAAAGATTAGCCGGAAATAGTTACTATTGTTTTCTAGATGGATTTTCCGGATATTTTCAAATTCCAATAGCACCCGAAGATCAAGAGAAAACCACATTTACGTGCCCTTATGGTACTTTTGCTTACAAACGCATGCCATTTGGACTTTGTAACGCCCCTGCAACCTTTCAAAGGTGTATGATGGCGATTTTTCACGACATGATAGAAGAATGCATGGAAGTATTCATGGATGACTTTTCAGTCTTCGGTGATACATTTAAATCATGTCTAGTTAATCTGGAACGAATGCTAATTAGATGCGAAAAATCAAATCTAGTACTTAATTGGGAGAAATGCCATTTCATGGTTAAAGAAGGCATCGTTCTTGGACATAAAATTTCAAAAGAAGGAATTGAAGTGGATAGAGCTAAAGTAGATGTAATTGCTAAACTTCCACATCCCACCAATGTTAGAGGAGTTAGGAGTTTTCTAGGGCATGCCGGTTTTTACCGACGTTTCATAAAAGATTTTTCTAAAATTGCCACTCCTATGAATAAACTCCTAGAAAAGGATGCGCCATTCATCTTTTCAGATGAATGTATCAAATCTTTTAATATTCTTAAAGAAAAACTCACTAATGCACCGATCATGATAACACCAAATTGGAATCTACCATTTGAACTAATGTGCGATGCAAGTGATTTTGCAATGGGAGCCGTTTTAGGACAAAGGATTGAAAAACGATTTCAACCTATATATTATGCTAGTAAGACGTTACAAGGAGCACAAACGAACTATACAACTACTGAAAAAGAACTCCTTGCTATTGTCTTTGCTTTTGACAAATTTCGATCATATCTCGTTCTAGCAAAAACGGTGGTCTATACCGACCATTCTGCTCTTAGATACCTATTTTCAAAACAAGATGCTAAACCAAGATTAATCCGTTGGATTTTACTCTTACAAGAGTTTGATATTGAAATCCGAGATAAAAGAGGAGCAGAAAATCTCGCCGCTGATCATCTTTCTCGTCTTGAAAATCCCGAATTAGAAGTTCTGAATGAATCGGCCATACAAGACAACTTTCCTGATGAATATCTATTGAAGATAGATTATAAAGAAATCCCATGGTTTGCAGACTATGCAAACTACTTAGTTTGTGGATTCCTTGAAAAAGGATTATCGTACCAAAGACGAAAGAAATTCTTCAGTGATATAAAACACTATTTCTAGGAAGATCCACATCTGTTTAAAAGTTGTCCCGATGGAATAATACGCCGATGTGTATTTGGAGATGAAGCTAGTAAAATTTTAAACCATTGTCACACAGGACCAACAGGAGGGCATTATGGGCCTCAACTAACAGCAAGAAAAGTTTATGAAGCTGGATTCTATTGGCCTACAATTTACAAAGACGCACACCTTCTTTGCAAATCCTGTGATGCATGTCAAAGGGCCGGAAAAATAAGTCAACGTGATGAAATGCCACAAAATGTCATCCAAGTATGTGAAGTATTTGACATTTGGGGTATTGACTTTATGGGTCCATTTCCAAAATCTCGTAATTATTTATATATACTCGTAGCCATTGATTATGTATCTAAATGGGCGGAAGCACAAGCTCTCCCAACTAACGATGCACGAGTTGTAGTCAACTTTTTAAAACGTCTTTTTGCAAGGTTTGGAACACCGAAAGCTTTAATAAGTGATCGGGGTACTCATTTCTGTAATAATCAACTTGAGAAAGTTCTTAAAAGATATGGAGTAACTCATAAAATCTCCACCGCATATCATCCACAAACAAGTGGACAAGTTGAAAATACAAACCGAGCTTTAAAACGTATTCTAGAGAAAACCGTAGGATCAAATCCGAAGGAATGGTCCATTAAATTGGAGGATGCACTCTGGGCTTTTAGAACAGCCTACAAAACTCCAATCGGAACCACACCTTTTAGACTTGTTTATGGAAAAGCATGTCATCTTCCAGTAGAAATTGAACACAAAGCATTTTGGGCTTTGAAAACATGTAATCTTGATTTACATGAAGCCGGACGTCTACGATTAAGTCAACTAAACGAATTAGAAGAATTAAGACATGAAGCATACGAAAATTCATTAATCTATAAGGAAAGAACGAAGAAATGGCATGATAAAAGAATCAGAAGTTCAAAAGAATTCAAAGAAGGAGACAGAGTTCTTCTTTTCAATTCACGATTCAAGCTATTTCCTGGAAAATTGAAATCAAGATGGTCTGGACCATTCATAGTCAAAAGAGTTTTCCCATACGGAACGATAGAATTGATAAATTCAAATGGGATTGAATTTAAAGTTAATGGTCACAGAATTAAACATTACATACATGGTCCGATGGAAGTCGACAACGAAGTTAATCACAATTTCGACACCACAGCTAACTAAGTGTGGGGAGAATCAAGTCTTTAAAGGATAATATATATTTCTGTTAGAGTTAGATTGTCTGTTTTCGTGTAGTTCTCGAAAATGGAACACGTATGGTCTTTCCCTAGCAGACCCTAAAGAACTAGTCTTCTCCCCCCATTCTGAATTTTTATTTTTTTAGGTTTTTACGAAATGAAGACTGCCTGTGAATTAAACCATGGTCTAATGCTACACGCTTTGATCACTAAAAGAAATAATGACATACTACCGAGTGAATTAGTATCAGTAATCAGAGAAAGAATGGACGGAGTTAGAAAAGGATCCAGATGCGAAGATAATAAGTTACAATTTGGTAAAGGAAAATCAAAATCCGCAGCAAAAAGAAGAGCACGACACCTAGAACGATGTCACAAATGCGGAAAATGGTCACATGGAGGTAAATGTTCAAATAATCAAACCTATTCAAATACCGAATTTGTTACTTTATGCAGAGACGGACCGTTCATATGTTTAGAAGAAAAGACAATGAATGCTCGAGCTTACGCCTATGCAGCCATGGAAAATCAATTAAACCGACTATCTTATGAATATAATAGATCATATAACTAAGAAATCTATTTCACAGGTATGTCTGTACAGTTTTTATTTTTATTTTTATTTTTAACCTTTTGATAATAAACGCTAATTTGTTCGCTAAAAAGTATTAAATTGGTATTAAATAAAATTAGGTTTGGCGACCGAAATTATTGATATCGTTCAAAAATTTATTACATCACTGCGAAATTTAACGTTTATTCTTAAGGTATAAATATCTTTAATCAATCAACCCAAAATATTTCAAAAATTCGTCATGAGTTAAATTAGGTCTTGGAACCGAAATTACTTTACCGAAAAGAGGGGCGCATATTTTTGATAATATTTGATTGATTAAAGTGGGATAAAAAGACAAAAAGATTTTTAATTTTTTTTACCATGTTTTTAAAATTAATATTTAAATCTTAAATTAATATTGTAAACTTTAATAAAAACAATATATTTAAAATTATAAATATTTAAAAAATTAATATAAGTTTGATATGAATTTATGAATTTTTAAATTAAGTTTGGTGTGAATTTTTAATTTTTAAAATATGAAATTTTAACTTTATGCATTTCAAATTTTAAGTTTGGTGTGATTATTTTTTTTTTATTAATTTTGAATTTTATATTTAAGTTGTGTGAATTTAAAAACAAAAATTTACTTTATCTCATTAAGTTAAGAATATGATTTTTAAAATTCGTCGTAAGTTGAAGACTAGGTCTTTGAACCGAAATTGCTTTACCCGAGGGAGGGACGAGAACTTTTATTATCATTATTTTTAATCTTATTGATTTAAAGTGTGCCAAAAACATTAAAAAAAACCCAAAAATCTTAGCTTTTAAAACAATCGCTACAAAAAGACAAATTTTAAAATTTTGTCGAAGGACGGACCAGGACATCGATCCGAAACGACCTCGTCCTAAATAACAAGGGAAACAAAATTTTAAAATTAATTTCTTAATTGTTTTATAAGTTAAAGATTATAAAAAAAAAAAAAAAAAAGGGTAAACTCCGCGACTCGCGGAGTTTGCAGGCAAAACCTCCGCGACTCGCGGAGGGATCAAAACCCAGAAAAAAAATAAAAATAGCTGAACGATCAGTATACTCCCACACACAAAAACAACCCGAATTCTGCTGCGAAAACCCACGAAAATACACCCAAAAACACCCCAAAAATCTCAATTTTTAACCGTTAATCACCAAATTTTTTGCTAAAATCATGTTGAGAAGGATGATATCTAAGAACTACTCAAGAAAAACGGTAAATTTCTACACCTAAACACCATTTAATTCGAATTTTAGTGTTCTTGAGCTATTTTTTTACCCAATTTGATTTTGATGCTTTTTAGTGTAATTAGACTTAAATTGTTTATGTATTATGCTTGTATAACCTAGATTGATGCTGTTTAACATGATTAGAAGCCGTAAACTTCAAATTTTGAATAATCTAGGGTTTGTGTTCTTGAGCAATTTGGGGCTTTTTGATATAAACAGGTTATGGCCAATTTTTGTCATGAATTGTTGCTAAATTGAGTAGTGTAACATGTCTAGGTAGTTAAATGATCCAAACTTTGAGCCTAAACATGATTTTGAGAATTAAAGTGGACTTTTTCAAGTCCAAAATTCATGAACTTGATTTTTGAAAGATAATGCCATTTGAGACTTGTTTATTTGCTAGTAATGATTATTTTGACATGTTATTTAAGTTGAATGCTTATGAACTTGGCGAAAATTTTCGTATATGCTTATTTGAAAAAGTGTAGATTTGATAAAAATGTGAAAATAAGCTTAAGTTTAATATAAATTGATAATGTCATTGTAATTATTTTGATTGATGATTTTGCTGACACTAATGCATATTTGGATACATAAAATTTGTGTTTGGTGTGTTTTGCAGAATGAAAGGGGTGAATCTTCATCCCAAGCCCGCCATGCTCCTGCTGAGAACTTGGAACAACAGGAGGTAGATAACTACTACAAGCAGGATGTACCTCATCCAGTCATGACCTTTTCAGATATGCACTTGGAACAGTTGCACCCGAACCTGCGATTTGACAGACTTTGGATAGATTATCCAAAATATCAACGGGGTTTGCATACTCTTCATTCCAAGGTTGTTGAGGTACCGAGGGTCATAGAATGGGGACCCTTGGAAGCTGTAGAATTGGCCGGGCCAATTAGGGAATTACTGGTACAGAGGTATGGTAATTCTTCTTTTAATGACTGGATATGTTTATTCACCATACGCAGACCTGTATATAAAGTATGGTGTGAAGAGTTGTTATGTAGTATAGAGTTGAATGATCGGGTAGCTAGTTTAACCGATCGTTCTTTTATTAGATTTTTGTTAGGCGGTTCGATGCGCCACATGTCTTTACTGGACATGGCTCAGGCTTTACGTATATATACGCCTGAGGAGTTAGCGTCTGCCGATTGTAGAGAATTGTTACTAAACGGTAGAAAGATAGATGAGAATTTTGATACACACGGTGTGTGGAGTCAAATGACAAGCCATCACCGTTTCAAAGGGGGAAACTACTCTTATTTGGATATAGATAGAGCCGAATTAAGAATAATACATAGGTTTTTAGCTAATTCGATTACACAAAGGGGTAAAAACAAAGAAAAGGTAAATGAACAAGATTTGTTTTACCATATGTGTATTCGAGACCCACACAGCGCTGTAAGTATACCATATTGTGTGGGTTATTATTTATCAGCTATGGTTCGGGGGATGCGTCCACATAGCATAATAGGAGGTGGTATTTTTATTACTTTGATTGGTGAATATCTCGGTGTGGATATAAGTCGGGGGGGATTATTAGTAGAAGAGCCGGAACCCCGCGACACTATAGGTTTAAATGTATACCATGGTGCGAAAGTTTTGAAGCGGCGAAATAACGCCGCAGTACGATACAATGGTAGACATCCACAGGTAGAGAGAAACCAGGAACAAGGTAATGTAGGAGGGGGGAATGAGATGCAAGAAATGCATAGGTTTATAGCTTCTCAGGAATACGAAAATGCTAGACAGAGAGCATTTGAAGATTGGCAAGTTCATCAGAACCAGATCATAGCGCATTGCCAACATATAGGTAGAAACTATATTCCTACACCGAAACCCGTCTTCCCTCCTTGGTCGATAGAGATGCAGCCACCATATCCTACGTATGACCCTGCCGAAGCATTCTATAGCACTTATGGTTATGCGTGGAACCCCTATTGGTACCAATATCATCCTTAGTTTACTTTATATTTTTTTTATTATTTTGTAAATTGTAATTATTGATGCATTTAATATTTTTGTTAATATTGTAATCATTTTTATAATTATCTAACTTTTATTCTTAGATTTTAATAATTTTTGAATGTGGGGTAATAAACCAAACTTCAAAAATATGTATATATGTTTGCAGTTTATCTTATGTACACAACAGGGTAAAACAACGCATTTTCAAAGACTGGCATTAAGTTCAGCAAAAGCAACTAATTTTGACGACAAGATGCAAAATATATGTGAAATAACAACAAGACGGAATGAACAAATGATGTGCACCATTTATCATTCAGCAAACAAACGCCAATATATTTGGAAACTTTGGTAAAAATTTAATCATTTTCACACAAATCACCCTCAATAAATTAAATTGTTACTGATTTCTTGCAAATGAGGGCATTGCAAGATCTTAAGTGTGGGAAGGGGTTAAATTCTTTCGGATTTTAAAATTTTTATATTAAACACTTGGTTACCATTAAAAATACTAGTAAAGCAGTAGTTGTATTAGAATCTAGTGCTCTCTGATAAAAAAGAACAGCCCTAGTCTTATATACTGACTACCCAATTCTAGTAAAAATTTTCAATTAAATGAATTCAAATCATGTTTATACATATTTATGAACGATAAAACTAGGTTTTAACACCGAAATTATTGTTACCTCGGAAAGGACATAAATTGAGAAACAAATTAAAATGTTAAAATTCATTTAAAATGGAATAGAGGACGATAAAAAGAAAAATAAAAAGCCAAGTGTGGGAAAATTTACCAAATTATTTTAAACATATGTCACATATATCTGTAACAAATAACTGAAAATACTTTTGCTTTGGACTAAACTAAACTGTTTTACCCAATGAAAGAAAAGAAGAGATGGATCTACACGATGAATCAATTCCATCATTAAAAGGAAGTAAAGTCTTCCGAAAAAGAAACGCGCTTCTTGATTTAGGTCATGAAGTTGTCGTCCAGACCAGCTGTAGGTTGACGAAAAATCTAGAAAAGTCATCACTAAAATCAGCAGGAAATCCACGGACCTCAGCATTAAACAGGGTCGCCAAGTGGTCAGATTTATCCTAACCATGAGAAGGATTTATCTCGTACAATGGGGGGGCACCATGCAAATTAGCTGGATAAGACTAATGAATCAGATCCCCAGAAAGGATAATCTCCTTAAAGATTAAAAATCAGCTTTTAAGACTGATATTACTCAATCCTAGAGATTGACCTTAAAGATTGAGAATTCAAACTCATGGAATTCAATGATATCTAAACTCGAGCTTAAACGAGAAAATACTTTGATCAAAAATTACAAACCGATTTGTTTTCTGAAAACCCTATTTTCAATACGTTCATTACCATTGAACGTAAAATCCTAGGAATTCACCTGAAATTCATTAGGTCACCTGAACTAAATCGGGTGTCAACCGTAAGAACGGTGGTTGCATAGTGGTCAAAGACAGGACTTTGTGCCAAACCGACAAATTATAAGGGTGAGCTTTACTATTGCTCCTACCAAGGATAGTAATTGCGTCCGACACGTTATAGACCATAATCAAAAGCATGTCACGGGACATTGCCTTAAACAGTTGCTTGTTCAACGCTTTCCTTTACAACCGGACGGTAGTTTGCCGAAAGGTAATATACGGAACAAGTAAACTGGACGTGTTGCTTTCCTAATACAAGGTTAGCAAGTGGGTGACACAAAATCGCAAGTTTTGAGCTAAAATTTTCAAATCTGAAACCCACCAAACCCACAAAAATATTTTGCAAACACCGGTAAAGGGTTATCCCGGAAAACTTATCTAGGGTAAAAACTAGATTTAATTTTCAAAAGATCAAATGTTTTCATAAAGATCCAATTTCCTTAATGGATCTAAATTTTTATAGTCATGTGGGACTGTAAACCATATCGTTACTACCATTGTTTATACCGCCGTATAGAAATCACTGATGTACAAAGTGTGAAGAATAAAGAAGTGATTCAAGTATTTCAAGACGATATTGCTTGAGGACAAGCAACGCTCAAGTGTGGGAATATTTGATAATGCTAAAAACGAACATATATTTCATAGCATTATTCCTCAAGAAAGACAAGCTTTTAGTTGCAATTGTTCTATTTACAAGTGATATTCGTTTAAATAATAAAAGGTGAAGACAAAAGACAGATTCGACGAATTGAAGACGCAAACGACCAAAAAGCTCAAAAGAACAAAAGACAATCAAAAAGGTTCCAATTATTGATAAGAAACGTCTCGAAATTACAAGAGTACAAGATTCAAAACGCAAAGTACAAGATATTAAATTATACGCAAGGACGTTCGAAAATCCGGAACCGGGACCAGAGTCAACTCTTAACGCTCGACGCAACGGACTAAAAATTACAAGTTAACTATGTATATAAATATAATATAATATATAATTAATTATATTAATTATATATATATTATATATATATATTAAAAACCGTCGGCAGCAGGAAACTCCAAGGGTGTGAGCTGTAAATACCTCTCCGCGACTCGCGGAGTTTGAAGGGCATTTTGCCGCGAGTCGCGGAGCCCCAAAAATCAAGTCTGGCTATAAAGCAAACCGAATTCTGATCAAAAAACACATCTTTTTCTCTTCCTCTTCATACGTAAATATATTTATATTTATAATTTATATTTTAATTTTAATTATAATTCTAATAATAAGGGTATGTTAGCGAATGTTGTAAGGGTGTAAGTCGAAATTCTGTCCGTGTAACGCTACGCTATTTTTAATCATTGTAAGTTATGTTCAACCTTTTTACGTTAATGTCTCGTAGCTAAGTTATTATTATGCTTGTTTAAAACGAAGTAATCATGATGTTGGGCTAATTACTAAAATTGGGTAATTGGGCTTTGTACCATAATTGGGGTTTGGATAAAAGAACGACACTTGTGGAAACTAGACTATGGGCTATTAATGGGCTTTATATTTGTTTAACTAAATGAAAGTTTGTTAATGTTAATATAAAGATTTACAATTGGGCGTCCCTATAAATTACCATATACACTCGATCGGACACGATGGGCGGGGTATTTATATGTACGAATAATCGTTCATTTAACCGGACACGGGAATGGATTAATAGCCACTAGAATAATCAAAACAGGGGTGAAATTACATTCAAGGGTAATTGGTGTAATTGTTAACAAAGTAGTAAAACCTTGGTTTACACGCAGTCGATAACCTGGTGTATTCATTAAACAAAGTATTAAAACCTTGTTACAATTCGAATCCCCAATTAGTTGGAATATTTATCTTCGGGTATAATAATAATTTGACAAGGACACTTGCAATTTATATTTATGACTGATGGACTGTTATGGACAAAAACCAGACGGACATATTGAATAATCCAGGACAAAGGACAATTAACCCATGGGCATAAAACTAAAATCAACACGTCAAACATCATGATTACGGAAGTTTAAATAAGCATAATTCTTTTATTTCATATTTAATTTCCTTTATTTTATATTTAATTGCACTTCTAATTATCGCACTTTTATTTATTTTATTTTATCGCACTTTTAATTATCGTACTTTTTAATTATCGCAAGTTTATTTTATCGCACTTTTATTATTCGCAATTTCATTATCGTTATTTACTTTACGCTTTAATTTAAGTCTTGTATTTATTTTATATTTTACATTAGGTTTTAACTGCGACTAAAGTCTTAAAATTGACAAACCGGTCATTAAACGGTAAAAACCCCCCTTTATAATAATAATATTACTTATATATATATTTGTATTTTTATAAAAGTAAACTAATATAGCGTTGAGCTTTGTTTAAAGATTTCCCTGTGGAACGAACCGGACTTACTAAAAACTACACTACTGTACGATTAGGTACACTGCCTATAAGTGTTGTAGCAAGGTTTAAGTATATCCATTCTATAAATAAATAAATATCTTGTGTAAAATTGTATCGTATTTAATAGTATTTTTCTAGTAAAATAATAACTATTTTAAATACACCTCGCTTCGCATCAGTCACCTAACCACTTGTATGTTGAATTTACACGTTTACACAAGTAGGACAACTTGATTTGGGAATCATGAACTTAGGGTCACCGAAGCATGAGGAACAAATAGGCGTTGATGGGATAAATATGCCATGCAAAAAGATTGCATGATCCCATAACTTAGAAGTTGCAAAAGGATTGCAATTGTCATATAATGACTACCTAGCTAAATCAAATGATGGGATAAAGGTCACCTAACCGAAATTTGGTTTATCGTTGGATTCTAAAATTTAATAAATATCAATTGGATTTAAAGGTTATTGATTGTTAAATTAAAATTAATACTTAAACAACTTTGTTAAATTTAGTAGATGGCCGCCAATAACAACAACATTCCAAACGCACCGATCAACTTTAACAACCTATCGTTGAGGTCAATCCTCAAAAAGGAAAAACTCAACCATACGAATTTCATGGATTGGTTTCGCAATCTAAGAATAGTCCTCAAACTAGAGGATAGGGCGTATGTGTTGGAAGACCCCATTCCCGATCAACCGGACGAGGATGATACGGAAGGCATGGCTTATTGGGAGAAATATTGCACCGATTCGGTGCAAGTTTCTTGCCTCATGCTTGGGACTATGATACCTGAACTCCAAAAGGACTTCGAGCATCATAGTGCATATGACATGATCACACAGTTGAAGGAGATGTTCCTTCAACAAGCTCGTGTCGAGCGCTTTGAAACGGTCCGAGTGCTTCATGCATGTCGGATGGATGACTCCCAATCCGTTTCATCTTATGTCCTTAAGATGAAGAGCCTAATTGATAGAGCGAACCGTCTAAACTGCAACGTGTCTAATGAATTAGCCACGGACCTTATCCTTAATTCTTTGTCAAAGAGGTTTGACACATTTGTAATGAATTACAACATGAACGGATGGGATAAGAGCATTGGCGAATTACATGCCATGCTTAAGACGGCCGAAGCAAGCATGGGTAAAAGGGCTTCACCCATATTTATGATCAATGAAGGCGGGTCCAAAAACAATAACACTTCTAAGCCGAAGGCGGCTAAGAGTAAAGGACCCGCCTATCAAGGCAAGGGCAAGGGAAAGGGGAAGATGGTTACCCCAACCAACAATAACAAGAAGCAAAAGGTTGACGGTAAAGCTAACCCCAAAGAAGATCTACGCTTTGGCTGCGGTGACATGGGTCACTGGAAATGCAACTGCCCGGTCTACCTCAAGGAGTTGAAAGAGAAGAGGGATGCAGGGCAAACCTCAGGTAATGTATATATGGTATACATTAAGCTTAGTATTACTTCTTCTAATACATGGGTATTAGACACAGGATGTGGAACTCATATTTGCAATTCTTTGCTGGGGTTCAAAAGAAGTGATCAAGATGCGGGAACAACAAGTCTCTTCATGGGAAATGGAGCAAGGGTGCAAGTGAAAGCTCAAGGAGACTTTGTTTTAAAGCTTCCAAGTGGTTTGGAGCTTACTTTGAAAAATGTTTTGTATGCACCCGATTTATCACGAAACATTATTTCTGTATCCCGTTTGAAACAATATGGTTTTAATCTTAATTTCATTAATGATGATATCCATGTTTATTTAGATAATGTGTTCTATTTTAAGGCTTCGCCTTTGAATGAAATTTTGTGAATTGGTTCATGATGACACATCATTCAATAGCTCAATGTTCCATGCAAACACCAAGAAACTCAAAAGGGATTTGAGTGATTCCTACTTATGGCATTGTCGCCTTGGTCACATAAACAAGAATCGAATGCATACACTTCAAAAGAATGGACTTTTGAAATCAAATGAACTAGACTCATTTGATGTATGTGAATCTTGTTTACAAGGCAAAATGACTAAAGCACCTTTAAAAGGGACCTATGAAAGGGCTAAGGACTTATTGGGATTAATACATTCGGATGTATGTGGACCCTTTAAGCCCATGGCTAGGAATGGTGAAAGATACTTCGTTACTTTCATTGATGACTTCAGTAGTTTCGGATATGTCTACTTATTAAGACACAAGGACGAAACTTTTGAAGCATTCAAGTAATATCAAAACGAAGTACAAAATCAACTCAATAAGATAATCAAGGTACTTCGTACCGATAGAGGAGGTGAATACCTAAGCGATGCTTTCCAAGATCATCATAAAGGTTGTGGGATTATCTCACAACTTACTCCTCCTGGAACACCCCAACTTAATGGAGTTTCCGAAAGGAGGAACCGAATCCTAATGGATATGGTTCGATCTATGATGGCCAGAAGCTCGTTACCTCTATCATTTTTGGGGTTATTGTCTATGCTCTGTGGCTCGTATTTTAAATATGGCCCCAACCAAGAAAGTGGAACGAACACCTCATGAGATGTGGTTTGGAAAACCACCATCTCTATCATACTTAAAGGTATGGGGATGTGAAGCTTACCCTAAGCGTTACGTCCCTAATAAGTTGAATGCTCGATCCACGAAGTGTATCTTCATATGATATTCCAAGGATGATATGGGATACTATTTCTATGATCCATCCGAGCAAAATGTATTTGTTGCTCGGAAGGCGGAATTCCTTGAAACTAAGTTCCTAATGGAAGGAAATAGTGAAAGGAAGATAGATCTTGAAGAGGTTCAAGATCAAGTAGATGATACACAATTGGTTGTCACTAGCACTCAACATGAAAATGTTGAGAGTGATCAAATGGATGATCAAAATACACAAGACGTTCACAGATCTGGTAGGATTAGTAATCCTCCTGAGAGATATGGGTTTCTCATGGATGGTTGCTATATGGTTGATTTAGATGAATCAACAAACTACCAAGATGCTTTATCAAGGATTGATAAAGACAAATGGCAGGAAGCCATGAACGTCGAGATGCAATCCATGTATGACAACCAAGTTTGGGAACTGGTTGTACAACCTACTGGCTCCAGGCTAGTTGATTGTAAATGGCTTTTCAAGATGAAAACCGACATACATGGAAACTTGGATACATATAAAGCTAGACTTGTAGCAAAAGGTTTCACTCAAACTCAAGGGGTTGACTATGATGAAACTTTTTCGCCTGTGGCAATGCTAAAGTCTATTAGGATATTACTTGCCATTGCTGCTCATTATGATTATGAAATATGGCAAATGGATGTCAAGACCGCTTTCCTAAATGGACATCTTGAGGAAGATGTCTATATGGTTCGGCCTGAAGGTTTTGTTGATCCGAAATATCCTAAAAAGGTATGCAAGTTAAAGAAGTCAATCTACGGATGAAAACAAGCATCTAGAATGTGGAATCATCATTTTAATGAGGAGGCCAAGAAATTTGGATTCATTAAAAATGGTGATGAAGCTTGTGTATACAAGAAAGCTAGTGGGAGCACAATCATATTCCTTGTATTATATGTGGATGATATATTATTATTTAGGAACGATATTTCGACTATGCAAGGAGTTAAAACTTGGTTAAGTAAATGCTTCTCCATTAAGGATCTTGGAGAAGCACAATACGTTTTGGGAATTGGGATCTACAGGGATAGATCCAAGAAACTGATAGGTTTGAATCAAAGTGCATACATTGAAAAGATCTTGAAAAGATTCAAGATGGAGAACTCTAAGAAAGGTTTGGTACCTATTCAAAAGGGAACACTTCTCAGTTCATCTCAGTGCCCCACCATGAAAGACTAACAAGAGAGAATGAAGAAAGTCCCGTACGCATCTGCTATTGGGTCAATCATGTATGCAATGATATGCACTAGACCGGATGTGTCATGCGCTCTTAGCTTGACAAGTAGATACCAGAATAACCCAGGAAACTGTCATTGGATTGCGGTTAAAAGTATATTGAAATACCTTAGGAGGACTAAGGATATGTTTCTAATATATGGGTCTGGTGAGGAGGAACTCGCTGTAAAAGGTTACGTGGACGAGAGTTTCCAAACTGATCGAGATGATTCTCGATCACAATCCGGTTATGTCTTCACATTAAATGGAGGTGCAGTCTCTTGGAAGAGTTCAAAACAAGATGTTGTTGCTTTATCCACTACAGAGTCAGAGTACATTGCAGCCTCATTGGCAGCTCAGGAAGCTGCATGGATGAAGAAATTCATCGACGACTTAGGAGTAGTCCCTTCCATTCAGGACCCTCTTGAGATCTTTTGTGACAACGAGGGTGCGATTGCTCAAATCAAAGAACCTCGTGCTCACCAAAAGACCCGTCACATTGAGCGAAGATTCAACTACATAAGGGATGAAGTTGAAAAGGGAAAGATATGTATTCACAAAGTTCACACAGATCTTAATATAGCGGATCCACTCACGAATCTCTTACATGGTGCAAAACATCAAGGGCATGTTAGTGCATTAGGGCTTCGATATTCTAGTGATTGGTTGTGATCTGTTTTAAGTATTGTAATGGAATGAAATTGTTCAAACTCATTAATATAATTATGGCATTAATTTATTTTGAGTTATGATCCTGTTTTGCATATTTTATCCATGAATAAATAATTATTCTAAATTCCGCAGTCGATCACATTTGTGGGAACAAGTGTGAGGTTTAGACTATTATGAACTTGGATTGGTATACATTCACGGGCTGAATATGGGGCAAGGTTGCAACCAAGGTTCATGGATATTTGTGGGATATAAATATTGGAAGACCCGCCCTCAAGATTTACTAAATGGAGCCTTTGTGGTTGATCACATGTAATCTTAAGTAAAGGCGAATATCATTGTATCCTCTGACCTGAGATACATATTGGGTTCGGATATTTACCAAGTATTGTGCCTTGATTCTTTCCTTCGCTATTCTGAAATATGGTAGTTCATAAGGAAGAGCTCAGGTATAATGCAAGGTGTATATTTAGGACGTATGTAGTCAAGATGGAATTTGTCCCTCTTATTCATTGAGAGTCAGATGTCTAAGGCCTGATAAAGTTAAATCTAGAAGAGAGTGATCACTCTGTATCTCTCGGATTTAACATGACATCTAGGACGAAAGGATAAAATGAAAGATTCACCTATTCATATTCGAGATGGGAACTCGAAAGGGATGATGTTATTGAATGGCACAAATTCATAACATATTGGGGGTGATGGACGGTCGTTAGGTGGTATCCATCACTTGCATTAATTTCTTATGTTTCTCGTGCAAGTGGGAGATTGAAGGTATTTCGTATGCCCGAGAGACATATTAAATTAACGTGGCTAATATGTTTTGATCCAAGTCGGGTCATACCCAATAACAAGCATACCGACACCTTATTAGTATGTGATCTTAACGATTGGATCGTTGATTATATACGCGACACTTGAACTTTAGGAAAAATGGTTTTCTTAAATATTACTTGATGTGTATATATATATAAATTATGGAATAATTTATATAATATGGATTTAATTATTTATAGGTTAAATAATTAATAAAGTTATGTTACATTTTATAAAATTGGTTTTATAAAATAAAGTAAACATAACTTATAATATGGAATTTATAAAATGAGTTTTATAAATAAATATACATAATTTATAAAATGCAAGTTTATAAATTAGTTTTATAAAATCTAATTTTATAAAAAAAAACAAGTTTATAAAATATGCAAGCTTACAAATTATGTCAAGTTTTATAAAAACCATTTTATATTATAAGTTGAAGTAGTGGCCTTGGAGTTGAAAGTACACATGCAATAGATTCCATTCTTTTGGTCATGCTTTCGCTTAAATCTAAATACATGTTGCTTGACTCCTTGAAAACCAATACATGCATTTTACACATTAAATACACTCCAAAAAAACTGCACAAGTTCTTCAATTCTGCTGCAGTAGGCCGTGGCCTTTTATGAGCCATAAGAGGTTCTTGGTTTGGTTTTTGGAAGCTTAATTCAAGTGTCATCAAATCCTAACCAAAGTACAAGGTGTTGGTGATACGCTTGGGGTATTACAACTTGAGGTTTCATACATTTTGGAGCTCCATTCATCATCATCATCTTCATCATTTACTAGCAAGCTTGGAGTAGGTATAATCTCTTTACTTGCTTGTAGTTTGTAAGTATATATCACAACTTAATCCTAACTGGGATTTAACTTTAATTGGTTAAAGATTAACAAGTTCTAAATGGTAATACATACATGCTTCCGCTTGAATTTGATTCTTAAAATGTTTTAAGTATTATGAAACTTGTTAAATCCCAACAATGACAACCACACTCAAATTTCGGGACGAAATTTCTTTAACGGGTAGGTACTGTGAAGACCCGAAAATTTCCGACCAAATTTAAACTTGATCTTTATATGTTTCGACACGATAAGCAAAGTCTGTAATATTGAAATCTCATAAAATTTGAACTATATTCATGTATACATTTGACCTTTGACTATTCCTGACGATTCACGAACAATTATGTGTAAATATATATATATATATATATATATATATATATATATATATATATATATATATATATATATATATATATATATAAATTCCATACATAAGAAATGTTAAATATATTGTAAATAATAAATATTAAAGATCCAATATATTATAATTAGTAAAAATGGTAAAATTTATAAATTTTATTATATTAAATATAATTACAAGTAAAACATAAATATTATATTAATAATGTTATATTTACTTCTATTATATTTATTAACATTAATATTAATATCACTACTTACTAAATTATTATCTTCAATATATATTATATAGATATGAAGGTTAATACATGTAAGATGTTATAATTACTAATATTATCATTATCATTATTAATATCATTATTATTAGAATTAATAGTAAGATTTTAATTAACATTATGGTTATTATTTTTAAATAACACAAGTAGTGTTATTATCATGGATAAAAATTATTATTATCAATGTTATTATTATTTATTAATGACATAAATACTATAAAAATAATTATTATTAGTATCATTATTCTAAATATTATTATTATGATAATTATAAATAACAATATTACTATTTTACTATTATTAGTAATAATTCAGTATTATGATTAATAAAATTTATATTTAATAGTTACTAATAATATATATAATAAAGAAAAGAATCAAGTTTGTTAAACTTAACCATCAAACTGTATTACCACATGTATAATGTCTTTAAACTTGATTACAGCCGAACTTTAATCATCAGATAGAGTCAAATTCAGTTTGCTATCACTATCTTCTTTTAATTATGTTTTCCAATTGAAAATTTTTTGTTGACTTAATTACCACAAGAAAAAAACATAAAATCCGATCTTGTTACTGCTTTACATATTTGATCAAGATCATTATTTATCGATTATATAATGCTACTAGCTGCTCCTAAATGGGAAATCAAACAGAAGAAAAATAAAAAAAATAAAATAAAAGTTTACGTATCTCTGTTCTTAACCTTTTTGGTCAGATATCATATTCGAATGAATTTCCAAAAAGTAATAACGCAGTTTTACCAGGAATCTTATACTAAAACTTTCTTCAAAATCTCAAGTCCCAATTCTTTCTATTGAGTTTTAATTTTCGAGTCAAAATTTATAATCAAAAAGTCAAACTTTTTGTTCTTGGTAAAATTCGTAAACAATCTGATGTTTCAAGTGAAATTGAGAGTTCATAGAGTTTCTAGGAACAAATTACTACCTATTTCATGAAGAAAGCACAGCATGAAAATGTACAAATTTCAAAAATCAAAAATTTTTTTTCCTAAACCACGAATAGCAACGGAGGCTGTTTCAATTTTTTTTTTAAAATTTTTTTTTGTTTGATAATTAATTTAAACATGTTCTAAATGATTCTGGTTCTATTCTAAAACTGAAATTTATCTAGTAACTCAATTTAAAGGTTGTTGATTTGATTTGGATCGATTTGTTTTTGATGAAGAAGAAAGGAGAAAACAGAAATGCGGTTATATATATTTCTATTATATATTAAAACAGAATAACAGTGATAGCACAATGGTTAATGGGTGTTTCGGGTTTCGAGAGGTCTTAGGTTCGATTCTTGCAACCGCCGTTTTTTTTCTTTTTCTTACAAGGGCACATATTTATGAGGTAGTTCTATATTCAACTTATTATTATTATTATTATTATTATTATTATTATTATTATTATTATTATTATTATTATTATTATTATTATTATTATTATTATTATTATTATTATTATTATTATTATGATTATGAATATTAAGATTTTAATAATTGTATGATTAAAAAAAAATTATAATTAGGATAATGATTTAAATGAATTATTAAGTATCAATATTGATATTGTTAATAATATTATCATTAATAATATTATTAGCTTTATCATTTAGTTTATTATTATCATTTTTATGGTTATTAATATAAAAGTCATTAAATCATATATTTTTTATATAAAGAAATATAGATATTACATATATCATAATTTCTTTAAAAATACATACTATTATATTTTTAATATAGATTACGACAAACATTAATCTATAATAATAACTAAAACCTAAATATAATAAATGATAAATTATAAGATATAATAGTTAAAATACATTAATAAGTATTAATAGTAAATTTGTATTAAAAATTAATAAATGATATTAATAAATACATATCAAGTATAGGATTTCTATAACTATTTTATAACTATAACTATTAATATATATATATATATATATACACTATATAATACTTGATTTATTATCGATTTTATGTTTATAATATTATTTGGTATATTAAACTGATATAGGTTCGTGAATCCGAGGCCAACCCTATACTTGTTCAATGTCGTCATATGTATTTTACTACAAAATACATTAGGTGAGTTTCATTACTCCCTTTTTATATATATTTTTGGGCTGAGAATACATGCGCTGTTTTATAAATGTTTTACGAAATAGGCACAAGTACTAAAACTAATTCTATGTGGGTTTAAACCAGAAATATACCCTTAGCTTAGTAACATTAAACTACTTGTCTATGTACGGTAGGCGCGAATCCTAAAGATAGATCTATTGGGCCTGACAAACCCCATCCTGACTATAGGATGCTTTAGTACTTCGAGGTTATTTTAAACACACCTGATCTGGTGTACTTCAGAGGGTAAAACATGAACGTTAAGGCTTGTTACCGGGTGTCTACAACTTATAGAATACTTTTATACACTTGCGAGTGTACATATATTTATAAACGGAAATCTTGTGGTTTATTAATATATTGAAATGATTGTTATGATAAACCTATGAACTCACCAACCTTTTGGTTGACACTTTTAAGCATGTTTATTCTCAGGTATGAAAGAAGTCTTCCGCTGTGCTTTTACTCACTTTAAAGATATTATATGGAGTAGTACATGGCATATTTAGGTCAGTACCTCGCAATGGGACCAGATGTTGTTGACTTCGTCCAGGTGGATTAGGACGGGTCATCACAGGTGGTATCAGAGCGGTGGTCGTAGCGAACCAGGTCTTGCATTAGTGTGTCTAACTAGTAGTTGTTAGGATGCATTAGTGAGTCTGGACTTTTATCTAGTAGGTGTTTGATTATATATTTAAGTCTGGACTTGAACCTGGTCTGCATGTCAAAAGTTTTTGCTTACCACCATTTGTCGAAAAATATCTACCAATCATTGTCAGTCTCGACACGTCTTATTGCAATAACTGCATAGATGGTGTACAGAAAAATTCACATCCCATCACATTAAATCTCGTCTGACACGTTTCCTTAATCTCCTCCGTAATCTATGGGATCTTCTGTACTATATTTAGGTATTCTATGCAATTAGAATATCATCAGATATCCGAAAATCATTTCATATCCAAAAATCCTTTATCTAACCGTACAAGACGGAACTCGCAACCAGTTTAAATTCCTTAGATTCCGATATGGATTTCGACTCAAGTTTCGAAGACAGTGTAACCGGAATGGAACAACCAATTAGCCATCACCAATTATGGATGAATTGGAGATGGGTTCGTAGTCTACTTAATTATTGGAGACAAGAAGAAGGTGATCCCTTCCATCCACCACCTCTTGGCGAAGAACCTGATGCACTTACCGGCGAACCTGTCTGAAACACCATTTTCTCTCTCATTTCTAGAGTATCTCATCATGATCATATACTATACCAAATTCAAGATCTTATTTATCCGCTCGTCCGAACCGACAGTCACCCCGATGTAATAGAAGAAGTCAACGAGCTTCGCGCGCGGGTAGTGGCCTTAGAAAATATGGTGCAAAGGTTACAAACACCAGCAGCAGCACCAGCAGCATAACCAGTACCACCATCATCACCGGCACCAACAGTACGATCAATATCAGTACCGGCACTAACAGTACCACCATCAACAGCAACATCCGCATCTCACACCTCAAATTCACAATCTGTCCCACGAATATCAACATCATACGCACCATAGATACCAAGGAGTACCAACAACAATAACCGATGAAGTATTGATCCATAACTTCATTAATATTCTGCGAAGAATATGTGGTTCCTAATAGTCTTAGAAATTACTTATTCTAGCTCAAACCAAAAATCATATGAGTTTAATATCATATTAATTCATTAAATCTATGATTACATCTGGAGAAAATATATATGTATATATGTTTTCATAATGATTGTAATTAAAATTTCTTTTGTACAAACTGTTAATGATGAAAATATTTTAACGGGTAGGTAATACCCGAGGAATATTCAAGATTTCACATTAATAAGTTACACTGTACATTCTTCAAATCTAATTCAATGATCATCTATTATCCTATTTACATTCACCAATATATGAATCTGTTCACCACAGAATAACCATTTTCATTCAATTTCATATTTGAATTATGATCTATCAGAATCCAACAACTGGCATAATGAAGAAAACATTGGACAAAATAAAACTTGTTAGAAACAAACAAATTAATTATAAAGAATTTTGTTAAGAATCCACGCTAACTGTTCCTAGCTAACTGGTTACATTTTATTTACCGCAATTTAATTATCGCAATTTATATTCTCGCAATTTTATTTATCGTCATTTAATTTCTGTTATTTATTTTACGTACTTTAAATATCGGGACACGTATACAAGGTTTTGACATATCATATCGACGCATCCATATATATTATTTGGAATAACCATAGACACTCTATATGCAGTAATGCTGGAGTTAGCTATACAGGGTAAAGGTTGATTCTACAATAATATATATAGTTTGAGTTGTGATCGAGTCTGAGACGTATACGGGTCACGACACGTATTAATTAATTCGAATATTATATATATAACTATATATGAATTATTGGACTATTACTGCGGACTATCGACTGTGGACTAATAACAATGGACAATTAAAATGAATTAAAATATTGATTATAACATATGAAACTAAACAATTCTTCAAGTTTGCCACTTGATTTCATCTTAAACCTTATTTGTATCTTGACGATTACAATCTACGTTTAAACCTTTCATGATTCTTGAAAGCACCTCAATCGAGAGAATGAACCAACCGCACCTCATCCACAGAAGGAAAGATTTATGCATATAGTTATGCACCTGAAAAACTCTCAAAAATTGAGTAAACGTTTAGAACATAGCTGTGCAAATTCCTTTAGTGTTATTATTACCCAAAATAACTTTGCAGTTCTTCTTCAAAATAGCCAATTTTGTCACAACTCCAGCAAGACAACTTTGACTTTTCGTTCGAAACAACTTTATTATAACCTTGATATATTCGCGTGCTCTTTTATCGTTACCGGGGAACCTTTCATATTCCACCATATTACCATCAGCATTTAATCATCTAAAAACACAATTCTCTTGAAACCACCCCGGATTGATAACCGATAATTCAGATATCATAGCATTAAATGCCGAGGAAACAGAAAAATTGTAGATGGTCTAAACGGTCAAAAGTTGGATGATAAAGAAGGGAGTGTTAGGAACGCTCGATAGAAAATTTGGTACTAAAAAACGGATTGAGCTAACCATGAAGGAAACAAAGAACAAATACAAGGACCAAACCCTATTTTCAAAGAATCCAGGTAAATCTGGATCCGATGAAATCTTTAGAGAATATCTTACTCCGGAGTCATATTAAAATCTTGCGGATTATCTTTCTTCATCAATCTTCGAACTTAGAAATTCCAAAATATCATCATAAATATCTTCGATATTTCTGAGGATATTTTCATAAATATTCTTATCCGAAATTATCTACCTCTTCGTGTTTTCTGTATTCTATTATATTGAATATTTCTGTAAAATCTAAGTATAAATTATGAACGAATTGTGGAGAAGTGTTGGGAATTGAAGCATGGGTTAGTATAATATAGTGACGCTTGGCCAACGTGATTATATTATAGTAAGTCATGCTGAGTTTCTAATGAAACGTGATGATGGTTCACAGTAGATCATACCATCATCATGTGTCATGTTACATAACTCTTTCATTCTGTTTAACTTATAAACATATCAAGAAAATACATTCTTAATAGTTTTATTCTCAGTGATTCTGGTAATTTGACAAATCAAATCATGCTATTACATTCTTTCTTGTTTAGAACATTAAGTTCATTCAAAACTCCATACCTAAGAATTCTGGACCATTACTTGTTGTACTTAGGGTTGAAAAGAGAATAAAAAGGTAAAGAGCTTCGAAGTATAAGGGAAAATATAAAGCCTAACAACAACACCGAAATTACAAACCGTGGATATCAGTGCGTATAGCAAGATAAAGACACGGGAGAATTAGAAATACTATAACCCCAAGGTAATAGTAGAAGTCAATAGAATCCTCCGGTGGGAGTTGGAAAAGAATAAAGACAGATACGATAGTCAGAATAAGAACAAGGATCAGAACTCGATTAAGCATTGTTACAATTTTTAGATGTATGGATTAAGGAAGAAAGTATAGGAATGGTGAGGATAATAAAATGGAAGAGGTAAATTTATAATGAAATTACTTGATGAAGCAATCCAGGCAGATTATCGCATTTAATTAAAGAGATCCTAATTTTCTCATTTACCGAAGAATCATATCTTATTTAGATTTTGAAGATTTTCTTTTAAATCCCTTGAATTCCGGAATTCAATCGAGACAACGTCAAAAGTTAAGACGAATCTTATTTTCTTAAATTCAACCATGATTACGTCACCAATTAAGACAAACCAACATTTACTTATTTCACTCTTTTGTGATAACTTCACTCGTACGCTTCGAATAATTGAATTATTTTATCTATATTACTCAATATTGATAAAATCTTAATTATCAACAAAAATTCGTCAGGAGAACATTCTTATTATTAGCCATGACTGAAGGTATTTCGTATGCCCGAGAGACATATTAAATGAACGTGGCTAATATGTTTTGATCCAAGTCGGGTCATACCCAATAACAAGCTTACCGACACCTTATTAGTATGTGATCTTAACGATTGGATCGTTGATTATATACGCGACACTTGAACTTTAAGAAAAATGGTTTTCTTAAATATTACTTGATGTGTATATATATATATATAAATTATGGAATAATTTATATAATATGGATTGAATTATTTATAGGTTAAATAATTAATAAAGTTATGTTACATTTTATAAAATTGGTTTTATAAAATAAAGTAAACATAACTTATAATATGGAATTTAGAAAATGAGTTTTATAAATAAATATACATAATTTATAAAATGCAAGTTTATAAATTTGTTTTATAAAATCTAATTTTATAAAAAAAACAAGTTTATAAAATATGCAAGCTTACAAATTATGTCAAGTTTTATAAAAACCATTTTATATTATAAGTTGAAGTAGTGGCCTTGGAGTTGAAAGTACACATGCAATAGATTCCATTCTTTTGGTCATGCTTTTGCTTTAATCTAAATACATGTTGCTTGACTCCTTGAAAACCAATAAATGCATTTTACACATCAAATACACTCCAAAAAAACTGCACAAGTTCTTCAATTCTGCTGCAGTAGGCTGTGGCCTTTTATGAGCCATAAGAGGTTCTTCGTTTGGTTTTTGGAAGCTTAATTCAAGTGTTAAAAAATCCTAACCAAAGTACAAGGTGTTGGTGATAAGCTTGGGGAATTACAACTTGAGGTTTCATACATTTTGGAGCTCCATTCATCATCATCATCATTTACTAGCAAGCTTGGAGTAGGTATAATCTCTTTACTTGCTTGTAGTTTGTAAGTATATATCACAACTTAATCCTAATTGGGATTTAACTTTAATTAGTTAAATATTAAAAAGTTCTAAATGGTAATACATACATGCTTCCGCTTGAATTTGATTCTTAAAATGTTTTAAGTATTATGAAACTTGTTAAATCCCAAAAATGGTATCTAGAGCCGAAGTTGTTGAAATATGCTTCGAGATGGTTATTAAACTCGCTATACATTTTGCATTTTATGTACATGCATGAAATTAAAATGCAAAAATTATATGTTTTGGGTGGGTGTGTTTTTTGGCCGAATTGTTTGGGATCCAAAATGGGTTTTGGGTCTTCCATTTTGGTCATATTTGGTTGCATGTTGTTGTTCACAATCTTAGCCTTGACCTTGTGTTTGGTTGCATGCTTGTTTGGTTGATTATTCATTCATTTAGTATGTAATAATAATTATTCTTTTGGCATGTAATTTATTTATTTATTTGATTATGTAATTTATTTTATATTTGGTTTGTAAAATAGATTAGGTTGTATTTTCATTTTCTAGAGAAAAATGTATTAGGATATATTTTTTGTAAAGAGTATGAAGATGCAAAAGATGGAGCAAAAGAAGAACACATGCATTTGGATGCAAGATTTAGTGGGAGATGTTAAATCTCCTACTTTGTGTTATGACCCATTAACCGGTGACATTTGTTTTCGGCTAAACAAATGTCCACCAAAAGGCTAGGTTGTGAACATATTATTTTGCATGTGTGGTTGTTTTGTTGTTTGATTATAGATTGTATGTTTGGTTGCTACAAATTAATCACACAAATTAACAACAAACAAACTAAAATTTAATTGGTTAAATTAGACGTTATAAACAACATGCAAAATGACAATTTAAATGGTTAAATTGAAATGGCAAAAGGACATTAATAAATGGTTGTTAAGAACACATAATAATTGGTTATTAAAACACATATAAAATGGTTTATATCATATCAAGTAATTGGCTTAATTACAAGACATGAAAATGGATTTTCATACAAACCATACACTAAATGCATGTTGGTGTATGGTGTAAAAGTTTTCTCAAACTAGAATTAATGAAAACTTAAAATCCCTTATTAACAAGGCAAACAAGTTAAACGCCATCCTTTTGTGTGACACTTAAAATAATTAGGGAACTCATAATGGGATAAAGGTCACCCAACCGTTATGAGCAAACTAATATGATTAAGGTGAATTTAGCACACTTGTGGGATAAAGGTCACCTAACCACTTGTATGTTGAATTTACACGTTTACACAAGTAGGACAACTTGATTTGGGAATCATGAACTTAGGGTCACCGAAGCATGAGGAACAAATAGGCGTTGATGGGATAAATATGCCATGCAAAAAGATTGCATGATCCCATAACTTAGAAGTTGCAAAAGGATTGCAATTGTCATATAATGACTACCTAGCTAAATCAAATGATGGGATAAAGGTCACCTAACCGAAATTTGGTTTACCGTTGGATTCTAAAATTTAATAAATATCAATTGGATTTAAAGGGTATTGATTGTTAAATTAAAATTAATACTTAAACAACTTTGTTAAATTTTGTAGATGGCCGCCAATAACAACAACATTCCAAACGCACCAATCAATTTTAACAACCTATCGTTGAGGTCAATCCTCAAAAAGGAAAAACTCAACCATACGAATTTCATGGATTGGTTTTGCAATCTAAGAAAAGTCCTCAAACTAGAGGATAGGGCATATGTGTTGGAAGACCCCATTCCCAATCAACCGGACGAGGATGATACGGAAGGCATGGCTTATTGGGAGAAATATTGCACCGATTCGGTGCAAGTTTCTTGCCTCATGCTTAGGACTATGATACCTGAACTCCAAAAGGAATTCGAGCATCATAGTGCATTTGACATGATCACACAGTTGAAGGAGATGTTCCTTCAACAAGCTCGTGTCGAGCGCTTTGAAACAGTCCGAGCGCTTCATGCATGTCGGATTGACGACTCCCAATCCATTTCATCTTATGTCCTTAAGATGAAGAGCCTAATTGATAGAGCGAACCGTCTAAACTGCAACGTGTCTAATGAATTAGCCACGGACCTTATCCTTAATTCTTTGTCAAAGAGGTTTGACACATTTGTAATGAATTACAACATGAACGGATGGGATAAGAGCATTGGCGAATTACATGCCATGCTTAAGACGGCCGAAGCAAGCATGGGTAAAAGGGCTTCACCCATGTTTATGATCAATGAAGGCGGGTCCAAAAACAATAACACTTCTAAGCCAAAGGCGGCTAAGAGTAAAGGACCTGCCTATCAAGGCAAGGGCAAGGGAAAGGGGAAGATGGTTACCCCAACCAACAATAACAAGAAGCAAAAGGTTGACGGTAAAGCTAACCCCAAGGAAGATCTGTGCTTTGGTTGCGGTGACATGGGTCATTGGAAACGCAACTGCCCGGTCTACCTCAAGGAGTTGAAAGATAAGAGGGATGCAGGGCAAACCTCAGGTAATGTATATATGGTATACATTGAGCTTAGTATTACTTCTTCTAATACATGGGTATTAGACACAGGATGTGGAACTCATATTTGCAATTCTTTGCTGGGGTTCAAAAGAAGTGATCAAGATGCGGGAACAACAAGTCTCTTCATGGGAAATGGAGCAAGGGTGCAAGTGAAAGCTCAAGGAGACTTTGTTTTAAAGCTTCCAAGTGGTTTGGAGCTTACTTTGAAAAATGTTTTGTATGCACCCGATTTATCACAAAATATTATTTCTGTATCCCGTTTGAAACAATATGGTTTTAATCTTAATTTCATTAATGATGATATCCATGTTTATTTAGATAATGTGTTCTATTTTAAGGCTTCGCCTTTGAATGGAATTTATGAATTGGTTCATGATGACACATCATTCAATAGCTCAATGTTCCATGCAAACACCAAGAAACTCAAAAGGGATTTGAGTGATTCCTACTTATAGCATTGTCGCCTTGGTCACATAAACAAGAATCGAATGCATACACTTCAAAAGAATGGACTTTTGAAATCAAATGAACTAGACTCGTTTGATGTATGTGAATCTTGTTTACAAGGCAAAATGACTAAAGCACCTTTCAAAGGGACCTATGAAAGGGCTAAGGACTTATTGGGATTAATACATTCGGATGTATGTGGACCCTTTAAGCCCATGGCTAGGAATGGTGAAAGATACTTCGTTACTTTCATTGATGACTTCAGTCATTTCGGATATGTATACTTATTAAGACACAAGGACGAAACTTTTGAAGCATTCAAGGAATATCAAAACGAAGTACAAAATCAACTCAATAATACAATCAAGGTACTTCGTACCGATAGAGGAGGTGAATACCTAAGCGATGCTTTCCAAGATCATCATAAAGGTTGTGGGATTATCTCGCAACTTACTCCTCCTGGAACACCCCAACTTAATGGAGTTTCCTAAAGGAGGAACCGAACCCTAATGGATATGGTTCGATCTATGATGGCCAGAAGCTCGTTACCTCTATCATTTTGGGGTTATTGTCTATGCTCCGTGGCTCGTATTTTAAATATGGCCCCAACCAAGAAAGTGGAACGAACACCTCATGAGATGTGGTTTGGAAAACCTCCATCTCTAGCATACTTAAAGGTATGGGGATGTGAAGCTTACCCTAAGCGTTACGTCCCTAATAAGTTGAATGCTCGATCCACGAAGTGTATCTTCATAGGATATTCCAAGGATGATATGGGATACTATTTCTATGATCCATCCGAGCAAAATGTATTTGTTGCTCGAAAAGCGGAATTCCTTGAAACTAAGTTTCTAATGGAAGGAAATAGTGAAAGGAAGATAGATCTTGAAGAGGTTCAAGATCAAGTAGATGATACACAATTGGTTGACACTAGCACTCAACATGAAAATGTTGAGAGTGATCAAATGGATGATCAAAATACACAAGACGTTCACAGATCTGGTAGGATTAGTAATCCTCCTGAGAGATATGGGTTTCTCATGGATGGTTACTATATGGTTGATTTAGATGAATCAACAAACTACCAAGATGCTTTATCAAGGATTGATAAAGACAAATGGCAGGAAGCCATGAACGCCGAGATGCAATCCATGTATGACAACCAAGTTTGGGAACTGGTTGTACAGCCTACTGGCTCCAAGCTAGTTGATTGTAAATGTCTTTTCAAGATGAAAACCGACATACATGAAACTTGGATACATATAAAGCTAGACTTGTAGCAAAAGGTTTCACTCAAACTCAAGGGGTTGACTATGATGAAACTTTTTCGCCTGTGGCAATGCTAAAGTCTATTAGGATATTACTTGCCATTGCTGCTCATTATGATTATGAAATATGGCAAATGGATGTCAAGACCGCTTTCCTAAATGGACATCTTGAGGAAGATGTCTATATGGTTCAGCCTGAAGGTTTTGTTGATCCAAAATATCCTAAAAAGGTATGCAAGTTAAAGAAGTCAATCTACGGATGAAAACAAGCATCTAGAATGTGGAATCATCATTTTAATGAGGAGGCCAAGAAATTTGGCTTCATTAAAAATGGTGATGAAGCTTGTGTATACAAGAAAGCTAGTGGGAGCACAATCATATTCCTTGTATTATATGTGGATGATATATTATTATTTGGGAACGATATTCCGGCTATGCAAGGAGTTAAAACTTGGTTAAGTAAATGCTTCTCCATTAAGGATCTTGGAGAAGCACAATACGTTTTGGGAATTGGGATCTACAGGGATAGATCCAAGAAAATGATAGGTTTGAATCAAAGTGCATACATTGAAAAGATCTTGAAAAGATTCAAGATGGAGAACTCTAAGAAAGGTTTGGTACCTATTCAAAAGGGAACACTTCTCAGTTCATCTCAGTGCCCCACCACGAAAGATGAACAAGAGATAATGAAAAAAGTCCCGTACGCATCTGCTATTGGGTCAATCATGTATGCCATGATATGCACTAGACCGGATGTATCATGCGCTCTTAGCTTGACAAGTAGATACCAGAATAACCCAGGAAACTGTCATTGGATTGCGGTTAAAAGTATATTGAAATACCTTAGGAGGACTAAGGATATGTTTCTAATATATGGGTCTGGTGAGGAGGAACTCGCTGTAAAAGGTTACGTGGACGCGAGTTTCCAAACTGATCGAGATGATTCTGGATCACAATCCGGTTATGTCTTCACATTAAATGGAGGTGCAGTCTCTTGGAAGAGTTCAAAACAGGATGTTGTTGCTTTATCCACTACAGAGTCAGAGTACATGTAAAGACCCGTCCTAATCCTCCTGGACGAAGTCATCAACATTTGGTCCCATTGCGATGATCGACTCCAAGTAATGTCCTTAACATGAGCAAATGCACAGCGGAAGACTTATTTCGTACCTGAGAATAACATGCTTTAAAACGTCAACATAAAGTTGGTGAGATATATAGGTTTGATGCTAGCAGCGTTATAACAATGGACCACAAGATTTAAAGTTTATACATAATACACTCCTCATGTATAGAAAAGACGTTGAGCACTTGGTAACCATACTTAACTAAAAGTCACAGCAGCATACTCTTAAATAAACCCTACACCGTACCAAAGTGTAGTAACGAGAACGAAGTACTGTGCAACCGTTAAATGCTGGTCGTCCAGCCCGGTTGGGGATGTCAGCCCGATAGATCTATCAACAGGATTCGCGTTTACGCTCCTCACGTAATTAGCAGTTACCAAGTATAAAGAGATATGCCATGGTACAACTCAACGTAGAATTTATTTTTGATCACTTGTGTCCATAACGTAAATCATTTATAAAAACAGCGCATGTATTCTCAGCCCAAAAATATGTAGAGTTTAAAAGGGACTATATACTCACCTAATGTATTTTGTAGTAAAAATACATATAACGACATTGATCAAGTATAAGGTTGGCCTCGGATTCACGAACCTATATCAGGTATATATATTAATACACGTAATAGTAATCGAACAATTTATTTATTATTATTATTAATTGTTACTATAGTAAGTTATATGGTTTCATTAATAATTTAGCTATATTTATTTTATGTATACTTTAGATAAAAAAAATTGTAAAAAAATAATTATTTTGATGATAATAATAATAATAATAACAATAATAATAATAATATTCATGAAATTAATAATAATAGAAATTTTCATAGAGATAATATTAATATCCATAAAATGATAAAAATAATGAAAATTTTTAAATAAAAGATACTTTTATTAATAATAGTAATTTTTAATAAAAAGCTAATTTTAATGAAAATAATAATTTTAATGAAAATATTAATGATAATATTAATAATTTTTTTTTAAAAAAAATGATATCTTTAATGATAATGATAAAATGATTATTTTAATAAATAAATAAAAATGATACTAATAATTATTATAATTCTAATACTCAATGTCAATAATAATAATAATAACAATAATAAAAATTAATATTAATTTTAATAGTAATAATTTAATGAAGAACTACCTCGAAAATAATTTTCTAAAAAGAGTTGCCTTGGACCGGGATCGAACCCGAGACCTCTGGGTATCCAACATAATCCCATAACCATCGAACCATCACTGCATATCTGTTATAATCCCAACCTCGTTTATATTAAATCGCCTCATCATCAATATGTATCATCTAACTAATCATCTAGGGATGGGCCAAATAGAAGTTAAAAATATAGCGGCCTTGTTAACAATTTCATAAGCCCGACATTAGTTAACCCATTTATTGATCAAGTGGATTTTATTAGCCCAAAAGCAATTGACCCGGTTTAATACGTTTTGGAGATTATAAACCGAGACTTTAAACTAGTCGCTATCTAACCCTAATACAGCTCATAATTCCAACTCGTCATTCCACCATCAACGGATCAATCATTACAGCTATTTGATGTTAACGTTTAACATAAACAAAATCATCACCTTTATTGCATCGTCTTCATCCATCATCATCATTATATTTATGTTTTATTTTTTTAAAGTAATCGTAACAAAATTTGCAAGTTGTAGCAGTTACTACGTCATTCAAGTGGGTTTTGTGTGGGTAGTTCTCGAACAGAAACAGATTAGAACAGCAAGCAAGTGATCGATTAGAAAGGTAGTTTGTTGGGTGATGTTTGTCAAATAGAAAAACAAATATGAATATGTTAGCGATAGGTTCAGTGATGGATGGGTGTGTGGGTTACAAAAAAAAAACAAAAAAAAAAAAAAAAAAAAAACATCAGAAACAAACGGGTTCACAAGTGTATGTTTTGTGGTGGTTCGTGATGGGGGTTAATAGCAGTGGTGGGATGGATTTGCAAGTGGTGATCGTAGTAGCTGTAATAGCCATAAATACAGTGTAGCAGCAACTTTTAGAGACAAAAACGTAATCTGCAACAGTGGTGGCTGTTGTGATATTAAGAGGTGGTGCAGTTTGGATATAGGTGGTTATGGTTGTGATTCGATTAAAATTATAAACAGAAAACAGCGAGAAAGAGATAAGGCGATGGTATTCGTGGGGTGTGGAGTAATGACTAATAGTGAGTTTCTCACGATGAGGTGGTAGTTGATTGTATGATCAAGGTTGATGATCAACGATAATCAAGTGATCGATGTTTGGTTGTTTTGCTCTTGAACCGAAACAGAAATAAGCAAATTTTCGCAGGTGGGTTGTAGTTGTTGATGGTGATGGCTCGTGGTGAACCATGGCCTCGGTGGTGTTCGAATAATGGATTCTGGGTCTCGAGCTCGGTTTTGTAATCGAACGAAAGAAGTACACATTAGTGAACAAGATGGTTGATAGTGTAATCAAATGATATTATGGTGGGTTTGTATATGTTTTGGAAAGAGAACCTAAGAAAGAGAGGGGAAGAGAAAGATTAGATGATGATGAACTTAAAAATAATTCATCAATAAACCTGTATGCTCGATGGATATATAGACAGAAGATGTAGACAGCTCTTCACAAGCGTAACAGATAAAAAAAAATGAATAAATAATAGATCGGTATAACACACGTAATTATCTGCTTCTAAATATCTGAATTTTAATTATCTATCTTATATATATTAAATCTTAATATTTAGAAAATCTATTACTAATTAATATATTAATTACAATGATATAATTAACCTTTATAAAAACACCATTATTATTATTATTATTATTATTATTAATAAGTGATATAAATAAAATAATAATAATATCATTACTAAATATAATAGATTATATATATATCAAATAAAAATACCATTAATAATTTTAATAATAATAATACTAATGATATTAAATATATTCGTAATAACAATACTATAACAATAAAGTTTATATCTAAAAATTATAACTCCATTTTTTTAAATTAGTATTAATTCTAGTAATACTATAATAGTTTGCACATAAGAATTTTATATTTGTATCATATTTATATAGATCCATTTAATACATTTATGTAAAATATTATATATATAATACACGTAATTGTTCGTGAATCGTCAGGCAGGGTCAAAGGTTAACTGATTATCCGAGTATAGATTTCAAACTTTCTAGACCTAACATTACAGATTTTTGCTTATCGTGTCGGAAACATATAAAGATTAGGGTTTAAATTTGGTCGGAAATTTCCGGGTCGTTACAGTACCTACCCGTTAAAGAAATTTCGTCCCCGAAATTTGATAGTGGTTGTCATGGATAACAATAGGAATGTTTTCATGACGAATATGAGGTGATAATGGAGTTTTATCATTATTGAGAGATATAGATAAAACGATTCGATCACGTGAAGCGTACGAGTGAAGTTATCACAAAAGAATGAAATGTGTAATATGGAATCGTTTTAACCGATGACGTGATTATGATTGATTTCCGGATTTTAAGGGATTTAAAGAAAATCTTACGTAATAAGATTTGATTTTTCGACGATCGGGATCTTCTTTGATTTAATGCGACAATCTGTTTCGATTTCTTTGTCAGATATTTTACTATAAATCTACCCCTTCGTTTTTCTTATTCTCCACACCTTCTATTCTTTCCCTTTCTACACATTCCTTAATATGCTCCATCCAATCCTGGTTCTTGATATACTCTTGTATTTATAGTGTTTCTAGTTCTCCAGTGTCCTTATATTGCTATATGCATTGATATACACGGTTTGTAATTTCTGAGTGGTTGTTGGGTTTTATATCTTCCCTTATACTTCGATGTCCTTGCTTCTGTCTTCTATAATCATTGTCATCCACAGTTAATACTCTCGTCTATTTGCTGCGATTTATACTCCAATTTCTATTTCGGGATATTGTCCCTTCGTTTCTTCTTCCCGCCCTCAAGTCAAGCGAGTAATGATCCGAAATTCGTAGGTATGAACATAGCTAATGCTCTCAGAGAAAGAAAAAAAAATGGTAATGGCACTATTTTGATTTGTCAAATTACCAGATTATTTTAATAAAGATAGAACTATCAAGATGATATATTCTTGATATGTTTGGAGATTGGATAGAATGTAAGAGCCGTGTAACATGGCACATGATGATGGTACTGAGAATCATCATGCTTCATTAGAAACTTAACATGATTTACTGTAATATAATGAAGTTGATCAAGTTTCATTATATTATACTAATTCACGCATCAGTTCCCAACACTGCTTCAAAACATTCATATTTTAAACTTGAAGATTTCAGAATTTAGAAACTAACACAGTTTCTTTTATGTTGTAACGCAGATATTACGGGGAGATAAATGATTGCAGATAGGAATAGTTGTGAAAATATCTTTAGAAATATGGAGAATATGTATAGCGGAAAATATGAAAATATCTTATAATATCTAAGATAAGATGATGATGAATAATATCATCTAAAAAAGTTTAGAATAAGGAGTAGGGTTCATACTGACGGTTTCAACAGACACTGAATCATTTGCATTATTTGAAGGCAGGTTCATTCCTTGTATTTGTTCTTTGTTTCCTTCACGGTTAGCTCAATCCATTTTTCAACACTAAATTTTCTATCGAGCGTTCCTAACATTCCCTTCTTTATCATCAAACTTTTGGCCATTTAGGCCATCTAAAATTTTACTGTTTCCTCTGCATTTAATGCAGTCATATCTGAATCGTCGATTATCAATCCGAGGTGTTTTTGGGCGAATTGTGTTTTTAGATGATTAAATGCTGATGATAACATGGCGGAGTATGAAAGGTTCCCCGGTAACGATGAGGAAAACCAATCGTATATATCAAAGTTATAATAAGACTTATTCGAATGAAAGGTCGAAGTTGTTCTGCTGAAGCTGTGACAAAATTGGCTACTTTGAAAAGGAATCGTAAGGTTGTTTTTGCTAATAAATGCTAAAGAATTCGTCGCGGTACGTGTTAAACTATGACTTTGGGTTCAAGAGTTTTTCATGTGTATAGATCTTTTCTTCTGTAGATGAAGTGCGGTCGGTTCAACTTCTCGATTGAGGTATTTTCAAGAATCCTGATAGGTTTGTACGCGGATTGTAAACGTCGAGATACAAATGAGGTTTAGGATGAAATCAAGTGGCAAACTTGAAGAATTGTTTAGTTTCATATGTTATAATCAATATTTTAATTCATTTTAATTGTCCAAAGTTAGCAGTCCAATAGTCCAGTTGTCCACTAGTCCAATATATTCATATATAATTTAATATATAATATTCGAATTAATTAATACATATTGTGACCCGTGTACCGGTCTCAGTATTGATCACAACTCAAACCATATATATATATTTTGAAATCAACCTCAACCCTGTATAGCCAACTCCAACATTCACATATAGAGTGTCTATGGTTGTTCCGAAATATATATATAGATGGGTCGATATGATAGGTCGAAACCTTGTATACGTGTCCCGTTATTTAAAGTTCGTAAAATAAATAACAGAACTTAAATGACAATAAATTAAATTGCGATAAAATGTAATACGGAATTAACAGTTAGCTGGGAACAGTTAACTAGGAACAGTTAGCGTGGATTCCTAACAGAATTTCTCATAATTAATTTGTTTGTTTCTAACACTTTTTATATTGTCCAATGTTTTCTTCATTATGCCACTTGTTGGATTCTGATAGATAAAAATCCAAATATGAAATTTGAATAAAAATGGTTATTCGGTGGTGAACAGATACGAAAATCGGTGGTTGTAAGTAGAATAGCAAATGACCGTTGAATCAGATTCGAAGAATATACACTGTAACTTATTAATGTGAGATCTAAATATTCCTCGGGTACTACCTACCCGTTAAAATATTTTCATCATTAACAGTTGGTACGAAAGAATTTTTAATTACAATCTTTATGAAAATATACTTGTATATATATTTTCTTCAGATGTAATCATGGATCTAATGAGTCAATAAGATATTAAATTTTTATTTTTTTTTATTTATCGTTAATACTTGATTACATGATCTCTAAAACATTTAAGATTACATAATTACCATGTTGAACGAAGATAAATGAGATAGAACGATAAGTAAAGCGAAGATAATCGATATAGAATGATATGTAAAACGAAGATCATACTCGAAGTACAGATAGTGATATTGAGGTGTGTGATGTTGATATCCGAGGTACAAATTGTGATGTTGCGGTTTACGACGCGGTTGTGGTTGAGGGTGATATGGGTACTGTCGGTGTTGATGATGGTGGTACGGATTATGCTGCTGGTGCTGCTGCTGGTGTTTGTAACCTTCGCACCATATTCTCCAAAGCCGTCACGCGAGCGCGAAGTTCGTTAATTTCTGCTAGTACACCAGGATGATTGGCGGTTGGGGTGAGCGAATGAACAAGATCCAAAATATGGGATAGGATATAATCGTGACGAGATACTCGAGAAATGAGAGAGAAAATGGTTTCTCGAACAGGTTCGCCGGTAAGTGCTTCAGGTTCGTCGTCAATAGGGCAATTCGGTGGGTGAAAGGGATCACCTTCTTCTTGTCTCCAATAATTTAGTACACTACGAACCCACCCCCAATTCATCCAGAATAGATGATGGGAAATTGGTTGATCCATTCCAGTGATGCTGCCTTCGGAGCTTGAATGAAAATCCATATCGGCATAGCTGTCATAATCTGAGGAATTCGAACTAGATGCGGAATCCATCTTGTATAATCGGAAAAATGAATTTTTGGTATGAAATAGATTATAGAAGTTAGATTTTATATTCTTCTATACATACTTTACATATGTATATATAATACCAAAATCCCGTAAATTACGGAGAATCTTTGAAAAGATTTCAACTAAAGTCCAAAGTAACAGATATGCTAAGATATGAATTTTGTCTATACACTATCGATGCACTAAATGCAGTAAGACGTGTCTAGACTTATGAATGATAAGCAGGCAATTCCTTAAGGATAATAAGCAAATAATTTACGACTAGAAATGATAAGCAAAACTTTTGACATGCAGGCACGGTCAAAGTCCAGACTCACTAATGCATCCTAACAACTACCAGTTAGACACACTAATGCAAGGCCTGGTTCGCTAAGACCAACGCTCTGATACCAACTGTAAAGACCCGTCCTAATCCTCCTGGACGAAGTCATCAACATTTGGTCCCATTGCGATGATCGACTCCAAGTAATGTCCTTAACATGAGCAAATGCACAGCGGAAGACTTATTTCGTACCTGAGAATAACATGCTTTAAAACGTCAACATAAAGTTGGTGAGATATATAGGTTTGATGCTAGCAGCATTATAACAATGGACCACAAGATTTAAAGTTTATACATAATACACTCCTCGTGTATAGAAAAGACGTTGAGCACTTGGTAACCATACTTAACTAAAAGTCACAGCAGCATACTCTTAAATAAACCCTACACCGTACCAAAGTGTAGTAACGAGAACGAAGTACTGTGCAACCGTTAAATGCTGGTCGTCCAGCCCGGTTGGGGATGTCAGCCCGATAGATCTATCAACAGGATTCGCGTTTACGCTCCTCACGTAATTAGCAGTTATCAAGTATAAAGAGATATGCCATGGTACAACTCAACGTAGAATTTATTTTTGATCACTTGTGTCCATAACGTAAATCATTTATAAAAACAGCGCATGTATTCTCAGCCCAAAAATATGTAGAGTTTAAAAGGGACTATATACTCACCTAATGTATTTTGTAGTAAAAATACATATAACGACATTGATCAAGTATAAGGTTGGCCTCGGATTCACGAACCTATATCAGGTATATATATTAATACACGTAATAGTAATCGAACAATTTATTTATTATTATTATTAATTGTTACTATAGTAAGTTATATGGTTTCATTAATAATTTAGCTATATTTATTTTATGTATACTTTAGATAAAAAAAATTGTAAAAAAATAATTATTTTGATGATAATAATAATAATAATAATAACAATAATAATAATAATATTCATGAAATTAATAATAATAGAAATTTTCATAGAGATAATATTAATATCCATAAAATGATAAAAATAATGAAAATTTTTAAATAAAAGATACTTTTATTAATAATAGTAATTTTTAATAAAAAGCTAATTTTAATGAAAATAATAATTTTAATGAAAATATTAATGATAATATTAATAATTTTTTTAAAAAAAAAATGATATCTTTAATGATAATGATAAAATGATTATTTTAATAAATAAATAAAAATGATACTAATAATTATTATAATTCTAATACTCAATGTCAACAATAATAATAATAACAATAATAAAAATTAATATTAATTTTAATAGTAATAATTTAATGAAGAACTACCTCGAAAATAATTTTCTAAAAAGAGTTGCCTTGGACCGGGATCGAACCCGAGACCTCTGGGTATCCAACATAATCCCATAACCATCGAACCATCACTGCATATCTGTTATAATCCCAACCTCGTTTATATTAAATCGCCTCATCATCAATATGTATCATCTAACTAATCATCTAGGGATGGGCCAAATAGAAGTTAAAAATATAGCGGCCTTGTTAACAATTTCATAAGCCCGACATTAGTTAACCCATTTATTGATCAAGTGGATTTTATTAGCCCAAAAGCAATTGACCCGGTTTAATACGTTTTGGAGATTATAAACCGAGACTTTAAACTAGTCGCTATCTAACCCTAATACAGCTCATAATTCCAACTCGTCATTCCACCATCAACGGATCAATCATTACAGCTATTTGATGTTAACGTTTAACATAAACAAAATCATCACCTTTATTGCATCGTCTTCATCCATCATCATCATTATATTTATGTTTTATTTTTTTAAAGTAATCGTAACAAAATTTGCAAGTTGTAGCAGTTACTACGTCATTCAAGTGGGTTTTGTGTGGGTAGTTCTCGAACAGAAACAGATTAGAACAGCAAGCAAGTGATCGATTAGAAAGGTAGTTTGTTGGGTGATGTTTGTCAAATAGAAAAACAAATATGAATATGTTAGCGATAGGTTCAGTGATGGATGGGTGTGTGGGTTACAAAAAAAAAAAAAAAAAAAAAAAAACAACATCAGAAACAAACGGGTTCACAAGTGTATGTTTTGTGGTGGTTCGTGATGGGGGTTAATAGCAGTGGTGGGATGGATTTGCAAGTGGTGATCGTAGTAGCTGTAATAGCCATAAATACAGTGTAGCAGCAACTTTTAGAGACAAAAACGTAATCTGCAATAGTGGTGGCTGTTGTGATATTAAGAGGTGGTGCAGTTTGGATATAGGTGGTTATGGTTGTGATTCGATTAAAATTGTAAACAGAAAACAGCGAGAAAAAGATAAGGCGATGGTATTCGTGGGGTGTGGAGTAATGACTAATAGTGAGTTTCTCACGATGAGGTGGTAGTTGATTGTATGATCAAGGTTGATGATCAACGATAATCAAGTGATTGGTGTTTGGTTGTTTTGCTCTTGAACCGAAACAGAAATAAGCAAATTTTCGCAGGTGGGTTGTAGTTGTTGATGGTGATGGCTCGTGGTGAACCATGGCCTCGGTGGTGTTCGAATAATGGATTCTGGGTCTCGAGCTCGGTTTTGTAATCGAATGAAAGAAGTACACATTAGTGAACAAGATGGTTGATAGTGTAATCAAATGATATTATGGTGGGTTTGTATATGTTTTGGAAAGAGAACCGAAGAAAGAGAGGGGAAGAGAAAGATTAGATGATGATGAACTTAAAAATAATTCATCAATAAACCTGTATGCTCGATGGATATATAGACAGAAGATGTAGACAGCTCTTCACAAGCGTAACAGATAAAAAAAATGAATAAATAATAGATAGGTATAACACACGTAATTATCTGCTTCTAAATATCTGAATTTTAATTATCTATCTTATATATATTAAATCTTAATATTTAGAAAATCTATTACTAATTAATATATTAATTACAATGATATAATTAACCTTTATAAAAACACCATTATTATTATTATTATTAAGTGATATAAATAAAATAATAATAATATCATTACTAAATATAATAGATTATATATATATCAAATAAAAATACCATTAATAATTTTAATAATAATAATACTAATGATATTAAATATATTCGTAATAACAATACTATAACAATAAAGTTTATATCTAAAAATTATAACTCCATTTTTTTAAATTAGTATTAATTCTAGTAATACTATAATAGTTTGCACATAAGAATTTTATATTTGTATCATATTTATATAGATCCATTTAATACATTTATGTAAAATATTATATATATATATAATACACGTAATTGTTCGTGAATCGTCAGGCAGGGTCAAAGGTTAACTGATTATCCGAGTATAGATTTCAAACTTTCTAGACCTAACATTACAGATTTTTGCTTATCGTGTCGGAAACATATAAAGATTAGGGTTTAAATTTGGTCGGAAATTTCCGGGTCGTTACAGTACATTGCCGCCTCATTGGCAGCTCAGGAAGCTGCATGGATTAAGAAATTCATCGATGACTTAGGAGTAGTCCCTTCCATTCAGGACCCTCTTGAGATCTTTTGTGACAACGAGGGTGCGATTGCTCAAATCAAAGAACCTCGTGCTCACCAAAAGACCCGTCACATTGAGCGGAGATTCAACTACTTAAGGGATGAAGATGAAAAGGGAAAGATATGTATTCATAAAGTTCACACAGATCTTAATATAGCGGATCCTCTCACGAATCTCTTACATGGTGCAAAACATCAAGGGCATGTTAGTGCATTAGGGCTTCGATATTCTAGTGATTGGTTGTGATCTGTTTTAAGTATTATAACGGAACGAAATTGTTCAAACTCATTAATATAATTATGGCATTAATTTATTTTGAGTTATGATCCTGTTTTGCATATTTTATCCATGAATAAGTAATTATTCTAAATTCCGCAGTCGATCACATTTGTGGGAACAAGTGAGAGGTTTAGACTATTATGAACTTGGATTAGTATACATTCACGAGCTGAATATAGGGCAAGGTTGCAACCAAGGTTCTTGGATATTTGTGGGATACAAATATTGGAAGACCCGTCCTCAAGATTTACTAAATGGAGCCTTTGTGGTTGATCACATGTAATCTTAAGTAAAGGCAAATATCATTGTATCCTCTGACCTGAGATACATATTGGGTTCAGATATTTACCAAGTATTGTGCCTTGATTCTTTCCTTCGCTGTTCTGAAATATGGTAGTTCATAAGGAAGAGCTCGGGTATAATGCAAGGTGTATATTTAGGACGTATGTAGTCAAGATGGAATTTGTCCCTCTTATTCCTTGAGAGTCAGATGTCTAAGGCCTGATAAAGTTAAATCTAGAAGAGAGTGATCACTCTGTATCTCTCGGATTTAACATGACATCTAGGACGAAAGGATAAAATGAAAGATTCACATATTCATATTCGAGATGGGAATTCGAAAGGGACGATGTTATTGAATGGCACAAATTCATAACATATTGGGGGTGATGGACGGTCGTTAGGTGGTATCCATCACTTGCATTAATTTCTTATGTTTCTCGTGCAAGTGGGAGATTGAAGGTATTTCGTATGCCCGAGAGACATATTAAATTAACGTGGCTAATATGTTTTGATCCAAGTCGGGTCATACCCAATAACAAGCTTACCGACACCTTATTAGTATGTGATCTTAACGATTGGATCGTTGATTATATACGCGACACTTGAACTTTAAGAAAAATGGTTTTCTTAAATATTACTTGATGTGTATATATATCTTTAATTATTTGTTGTGTATATATATATATATATATATATATATATATATATATATATATATATATATATTTATTTATTTATTTATTTATTTTGTACATATCTATTCTTTTAGTTATGTTAATATATCTATATATAAGGTTAGTATTATATTTAAAAATTAGTAATTTGTTATGTGTAATTATTTATATAAGTAATATCAATATGTCTGATATATAACTATATGAAATATTAATTTAATTATAGTATATGTAATAAATATATTTTTTTATACAAAATTATTTATTTGTTAATAATAATAGTAATAGTTTTGATGAAAATAAAATGATAGTTTTAATAAAGATATTAATTTCAATGAAAATACTAATTATAAATTTTTAAAATAATGATACTTTTAATAATGATAATCATAATAATACTAATCATATTTGTAATTATGATGGTGATAATAATAATAATAATAATAAATGGTAACAAATACTTATTTTAGTAATAATAATAATAATAATACTTGTATTAATAACAATAACACTCATTAATAATAACAATAACAATAAAAATAATAAATATAGTAATAATAATAATAATAATAATAATAATAATAATAATAATAATAATAATAATAATAATAATAATAATAATAATAATAATAATAATAATAATAATAATAATAATAATAATAATAATAATAACAACAACAAGGATCACAACCTTTGAAGACATGCTTAAAAAAAATACGCCACGCTGGGACTCGAACCCGCGACCTCTCGAATACCCGTACTTGTCCTAACCATTACTCCATATCAGTTTTACTGATTTAATCTCGGCCCTATATTACTTTAACCCGTCGTCGCCCCTTCCCATTGACATGGCCCAACAGGAAATGAACACTTCGTGTGATGACCCGGAAATTTCCGACCAAATTTAAACTTGATCTTTATAAGTTTCGACACGATAAGCAAAGTCTGTAATATTGAAATCTCATAAAATTTGAACTATATTCATGTATACATTTGACCTTTGACTATTCCCGACGATTCACGAACAATTATGTGTAAATATATACGTAAATATATATATATATAAATTCCATACATAAGAAATGTTAAATATATTGTAAATAATAAATATTAAAGATCCAATATATTATAATTAGTGAAAATGGTAAAATTTATAAATTTTATTATATTAAATATAATTACAAGTAAAACATAAATATTATATTAATAATGTTACATTTACTTCTATTATATTTATTAACATTAATATTAATATCACTACTTACTAAATTATTATCTTCAATATATATTATATAGATATGAAGGTTAATACATGTAAGATGTTATAATTACTAATATTATCATTATCATTATTAATATCATTATTATTAGAATTAATAGTAAGATTTTAATTAACATTGTGGTTATTATTTTTAAATAACACAAGTAGTGTTATTATCATGGATAAAAATTATTATTATCAATGTTATTATTATTTATTAATGACATAAATACTATAAAAATAATTATTATTAGTATCATTATTCTAAATATTATTATTATGATAATTATAAATAACAGTATTACTATTTTACTATTATTAGTAATAATTCAGTATTATGATTACTAAAATTTATATTTAATAGTTACTAATAATATATATAATAAAGAAAAGAATCAAGTTTGTTAAACTTAACCATCAAACTGTATTACCACATGTATAATGTCTTTAAACTTGATTACAGCCGAACTTTAATCATCAGATAGAGTCAAATTCAGTTTGCTATCACTATCTTCTTTTAATTATGTTTCCAATTGAAAAATTTTTGTTGACTTAATTACCACAAGAAAAAAACATAAAATCCGATCTTGTTACTGCTTTACATATTTGATCAAGATCATTATTTATCGATTATATAATGCTACTAGCT
The DNA here is from genome assembly GCF_046630445.1 of Rutidosis leptorrhynchoides. NCBI lineage: Eukaryota > Viridiplantae > Streptophyta > Magnoliopsida > Asterales > Asteraceae > Rutidosis > Rutidosis leptorrhynchoides. The sequence goes on along the minus strand of NC_092336.1, from coordinate 517,598,421 downwards.
GCTCCTAAATGGGAAATCAAACAGAAGAAAAATAAAAAAAAATAAAATAAAAGTTTACGTATCTCTGTTCTTAACCTTTTTGGTCAGATATCATATTCGAATGAATTTCCAAAAAGTAATAACGCAGTTTTACCAGGAATCTTATACTAAAACTTTCTTCAAAAACTCAAGTCCCAATTCTTTCTATTGAGTTTTAATTTTCGAGTCAAAATTTATAATCAAAAAGTCAAACTTTTTGTTCTTGGTAAAATTCGTAAACAATCTGATGTTTCAAGTGAAATTGAGAGTTCATAGAGTTTCTAGGAACAAATTACTACCTATTTCATGAAGAAAGCACAGCATGAAAATGTCCAAATTTCAATAATCAAATTTTTTTTTTCCTAAACCACGAACAGCAACGGAGGCTGTTTCAAATTTTTTTTTTTTTGTTTGATAATTAATTTAAACATGTTCTAAATGATTCTGGTTCTATTCTAAAACTGAAATTTATCTAGTAACTCAATTTAAAGGTTGTTGATTTGATTTGGATCGATTTGTTTTTGATGAAGAAGAAAGGAGAAAACAGAAACGCGGTTATATATATTTCTGTTATATATTAAAACAGAATAACAGTGATAGCACAATGGTTAATGGGTGTTTCGGGTTTCGAGAGGTCTTAGGTTCGATTCTTGCAACCGCCGTTTTTTTTTCTTTTTCTTACAAGGGCACATATTTATGAGGTAGTTCCATATTCAACTTATTATTATTATTATTATTATTATTATTATTATTATTATTATTATTATTATTATTATTATTATTATTATTATTATTATTATTATTATCATTATTATTATTATTATTATGATTATGAATATTAAGATTTTAATAATTGTGTGATTAAAAAAAATAAAAATTATAATTAGGATAATGATTTAAATGAATTATTAAGTATCAATATTGATATTGTTAATAATATTATCATTAATAATATTATTAGCTTTATCATTTAGTTTATTATTATCATTTTTATGGTTATTAATATAAAAGTCACTAAATCATATATTTTTATATAAAGAAATATAGATATTACATATATCATAATTTCATCAAAAATACATATTATTATATTTTTAATATAGATTACGACAAACATTAATCTATAATAATAACTAAAACCTAAATATAATAAATGATAAATTATAAGATATAATAGTTAAAATACATTAATAAGTATTAATAGTAAATTTGTTTTAAAATTTAATAAATGTTATTAATAAATACATATCAAGTATAGGATTTATATAACTATTTTATAACTATAACTATTAATATATATATATATATATATATATATATATATATATATATATATATACTATATAATACTTGATTTATTACCGATTTTATGTTTATAATATTATTTGGTATATTAAACTGATATAGGTTCGTGAATCCGAGGCCAACCCTATACTTGTTCAATGTCGTCATATGTATTTTACTACAAAATACATTAGGTGGGTTTCATTACTCCCTTTTTATATATATTTTTGGGCTGAGAATACATGCGCTATTTTATAAATATTTTACGAAATAGGCACAAGTACTAAAACTAATTCTATGTGGATTTAAACCAGAAATATACCCTTAGCTTGGTAACATTAAACTACTTGTCTATGTACGGTAGGCGCGAATCCTAAAGATAGATCTATTGGGCCTGACAAACCCCATCCTGACTATAGGATGCTTTAGTACTTCGAGGTTATTTTAAACACACCTGATCTGGTGTACTTCAGAGGGTAAAACATGAACGTTAAGGCTTGTTACCGGGTGCCTACAACTTATAGAATACTTTTATACACTTGCGAGTGTACATATATTTATAAACGGAAATCTTGTGGTTTATTAATATATTGAAATGATTGTTATGATAAACCTATGAACTCACCAATGGGACCGCTGTTTCTCAGGTATGAAAGAAGTCTTCCGCTGTGCTTTTACTCACTTTAAAGATATTATATGGAGTAGTACATGGCATATTTAGGTCAGTACCTCGCAATGGGACCAGATGTTGTTGACTTCGTCCAGGTGGATTAGGACGGGTCATCACACTTTGACCTATCAATTCAATTGAGTCCACAGGCCCACTCATCAAACATGCAAGGTTTAAGTCCAAGTCCACGAACATAAACGATCCATTAACAACTGTTTTTCTATTTCGGTGGTAAAGGAAAAGTATCAGACGTTGTAAAAAAAAGTGGATTATCCCTTTTCCCTACCCACTTGACAAAAATCGACAACTCTCATCAAAGTCATTATCATCATCATAAAATTCGTTGCAACATCATCATCATTATCAAAATCAATCATCATCAATATTATTATCCCATCGTTACCATCACAGCTTCGTCCTCATCAACTAAACATAAATAGAATCAAGTGGAAGTCGGGTAGTAGCTGCAGCTTCAGTAATAACAGATGGCGGTGGCGGTGTTGGTTCATCTAAAATAGAAATAGAAATAAGGAAGAGGAAATGCAACAAAATAAATTAGAAGTGGTGATGAAGTGGTGGTTTGTGGAATTGTTTTGTTGGTGTTCCTCAATAGAAATAGTAACGTTAGTAGGTAAACGAGTTTACATGGTGGTGTCGTATTGATGGGTTACGAAAAAGAAATATAACATAGTGGTATTCATGATTATGGTGATAGTTTGTTATAGGGTTGATCTTGATGGCGAGGGTGTGGTGCTCGAAGAAAAAGAAACAGAAAAGGGAAACGTTGGTCGTTTATGGTGGTTACTTGTGATGGCGAGAGTAAACATTTACAAACAGAAACGAGGTGCACCAGTTTGATTAGGTTATTGTGGGTTTTGAATAGTAAACCAAAAATCACAGATGTAGTAGCTGCAGTGGCTTATCTAAATGGGTTTCATGTTTTTTGCTTTAGTCGTTTGAAACAGAAACTAAACAGATACTATAGCATCGAGTAGTAGGAGTAATTTAGAGAGTGGTGGTTGTTTTTCACAGCGAACAACGACAGCAGAAGAAACAACAATACAGTAATGGTAGTGGCGGTTTAAATGGCAGTGTTACAAAAAAATAAACACACATACCGTAATATAAGAGGTTGTTGTAGGTTTTTGATGTTTTTGATTTGAGATCGTGGTTTGATTCGTGAATGTAAACAGATAATTGCAGCAGTAAAGGTGAACATTCAAATGGGTTTGGTTCATAGGTACACGAATGAAAACCGAAGAATCAAGTGTAGCTTAAACAGAAATATTTTCGAGGTGTGATGGTTTGTTGAGATCAAAAAACAAGAAACATATGCACTGATCGAGTTTAATATTGGTTAAAGGGATGATTGATTGAGGTGATGATGATTAATTGTTTTGGTTATTGGGTTTATGAAGATGAAAACTTAGGTGGTTTGTTTACTCAAATGTGTATCATATGTGTATCATGTGTGTATATATATATATATATATATATATATATATATATATATATATATATATATATATATATATATATATGATATTAGTCAAGATATTAAATAGTAATTGAATTGAATTCATAAACTAGTTTAGCAGCCGAGTCTATTTACAAATAGGGATGGTTGTTGATTGGTAAATGAAATAGACAAAAGATGGAAAGAAGAATGTGGGATCTCACAAGTGTACATATATATAAAGATAAAACTAATGCAAAGAATTCAAAAGTAGTACTTCATGTCTCCTTGTTCAATTCACGAGATCATATAAGATATATAATAATATAAATAATATAATAATAATAATAATAATAATAATAATAATAATAATAATAATAATAATAATAATAATAATAATAATAATAATAATAAACGTGTGATAATATTAGCCGTCGTCTTTCACGGACTGGATTTCGTACCCCGTTGTAAATCAGTGACGGATAAAAGTGTTCAGAAAAATCTCATATTTTTAAATCAACTATATTTATTTATTTTGGTCATTATTATATAAAATTCAATCATAAATTATTAAATAAAAATTACTTTAATTATTCACTCCCAACCCCCAAGTAAAATATAAAAAGTTTTTAAATTTTGACAAACAACTTCTAAATATATTATTAATAAGCCTAAAATTTATAAAACTAATTTTCGGCTAACCGTTTATTTAAAATCATATAAGTTTGAATTTAACTTGTTTATTATCAATCGAATGATAATTAAGTGTTACTATCATTTTCCAAATAAATTCGAAACTATATATATATATATATATATATATATATATATATATATATATATATATATACACTTTATTTATATATACAGATACTTTTTTAAATAATAATTATTATAATATCCTATTTCATTTTATTTTACATAATTATTTTTAATAACAACAACATATAATATTTAAAATTATATTTTCAAATATTATTTATATATATATATATATATATATATATATATAATATTTATATATATATATATATATAAATATATATATATATTTAAAATTATATGTATGTATATATATATATATATGTATGTATATATACACACATATCTATTTTAAAATTAATTGTTCGTGAATCGTCGGGAATGGTCAAAAGGGCAAATGCATTCATGTAACTGTTCCAAAGTTTTCGAGACTCAACATTACAAACTTTGCTTATCGTGTCGGAAACATATAAAGACTAAGTTTAAATTTAGTCGGAAATCTCCGGGTCGTCACAGTACCTACCCGTTAAAGAAATTTTGTCCCGAAATTTGAGTGAGGTCGTCATGGCTAACAATAAAAATATTTTCCTGGCGAATATGGGTGGTAAATAGAATTTTATCATTACCGAGTACTATAGATTACACGATTCGGTTACTTAAAGCGTATGAGTGAAGCTATCGCAAAAGATTGAAATAGGAAAAGTAAAGATTCGTCTTAACTTTTGACTGAGTCAGGGTTGAATTCCAGAATTTAAGGGATTTAAAGAAAATCTTCGAAATCTAAAAGATTTGATTCTTCGGCGAGTAAGGAAATTAAGATCATTATAATTAAACACGGTGATCTGTTTTGATTACTCTGTCTGATATTTCCATTATAAATTAATCTCTTCCGTTCCATTATTCTCACCATTCTTATACTTTTTTTCTTAGTTCATACATCCAAAAGATTGTGAAAATGCTTAATCCTGTTCTAATCCTTGATATTTTCCTAATTATCATTTCTGTCATCCTTCTTTTCAATCTTCCTCCAGAAGAATCTGTTTACTTCTACTATTACCTTGGTGTTATACTATTCTTAATTATACCGTGTCTTTATATTGCTATTCGTATTAATATCCACGGTTTGTAACCTCCGTGTTTTTATTGGGCTTTATATTTTCTCTTATATTTTGGAGCTCTTTGCCTTTTTATTATCTTCTCGACCTCTAGTAAAGCGAGTAACGGTTCAGAATTCGTAAGTATGGAATTTTGAATGAACTTAATGTTGTAAACAAGAAAGAACGTAATAGCACGATTTGATTTGTAAAATTACCAGAATCACTGAGAATAGAACTATCAAGAATATATTTTCTTGATATGTTTAGAAGTTAAGCAGAATGAAAGAGTTATGTAACATGGCACATGATGACGTTATGATCTGTGAATCATCACGTTCCATTAGAACCTCAGCATGACTTACTGTAATATAATCACGTTGATCAAGTGTCATTATATTATACTAACTCATGCATCAATTTCCAACACTACTTCAAAATCATTCATAATTCAAATTTGAATTTTAAAGAATTTTAGAAGCTAAAGTAGTTTCCTTTATGATATAATATAGATAGCACGAAGAGATAAATAATTTTGGACGAGAATATTTACGAAAATATCTTCAGAAATATCGAAGATATTTATGATGATATTTTGGAATTTCTAAGTTCGATGGTTGATGAAGTAAGATTTTCCGTAAGATTTTAACATGACTTCGGAGCAGGATATTCTCTAAAGATTTCATCGGATCCAGAATTACCTGGATTCTTTGAATATAGGGTTTGGTCCTTGTATTTGTCCTTGGTCTCCTTCATGGTTATCTCAATCTGTTTTTCAGTACCAAATTTTCTATCGAGCGTTCCCAACATTCCATTCTTTATTATCAAACTTTTTGGCCTGTTTAGACCATCTACAATTTTGTTGTTTCCTCTGTATTTAATGCTACCATATCTGAATCATCGGTTATCAATCCGAGGTAGTTTCAAGAAAATTGTGTTTTTAGATGATTAAACGCTGATGGTAATATGGTGGAATATAAAAGGTTCCCCGGTAACAATAAAAGAGCACACATATATATCAAGGCTATAATAAGGTTGTTTCGAATGAAAAGTCGAAGTTGACTTGCTGGAGCTGTGACAAAATTGGCTAATTTAGAAAGAGATTGCAAAGTTATTTTCGGTAATAATAACGCTAAAGGAATTAGCACAGCTACGCGTTAAACGTTTACTCAGTTTCCGAGAGCTTTTCAGATGCAATACTATATGCATAAATCTTTCCTTCTTTAGATGAAGTGAGGTTAGTTCATCCTCTCGATTGAGGTGTTTCCAAGAATCATGAAAGGTTTGACCGCAGATTGTAATCGTCAAGATACAAATGAGGTTTAAGATGAAATCAAGTGGTAAACTTGAAGAATTTTTTAGTTTCATATGTTATAATCAATATTTTAATTCATTTTAATTGTCCAATGTTGGTAGTCCACGGTCGATAATCCACAGTTAACAGTCCAATAATTCATATATAGTTTAATATATAATATTCGAATTGATTAATACGTATCGTGACCCGTGTACATGTCTCAGACTTGATCACAACTCAAAGTATATATATTATTTGAGAATCAACCTCAACCCTGTATAGCTAACTCTATCATTACTGCATATAGAGTGTCTATGGTTATTCCAAATAATATATATAGATGCGTCGATATGATATATCAAAACCTTGTATACGTGTCCCGATATTTAAAATGCGTAAATAACAGTATTTAAATGAAAATAAATAAAGTGCGTAAAATAAATAACAGAAATTAAATGACGATAAATAAAATTGCGAGGATTAAAATTGCGATAATTAAATTGCGATAAATAAAATGTAATACGGAATTAACAGTTAGCTAGGAACAGTTAGCTAGGATTTTGTTAGCGTGGTTTCTTAACAAATTTTCTCAAAGTTAATTTGTTTGTTTCTAACAAATTTTATTTTGTCAAATGTTTTCTTCATTATGCCACTCGTTGGATTCTGATAGGTCAAAATCTAAATATGAAATTGAAGGAAAATGGTTATTCTGCGGTAAACGGATACGTATATCTGTGGATGTAAGAAGGATAGTAAATGACTGTTGAATCAGATTTGAAGCATGTACAGTATAACATGTTAATATGAAAGTTAAATATTTCCTCAGGTATTACCTACCCGTTAAAATATATTCACCATTAACAGTTTGTACAAAAGAATTTTTAATTACAATCTTTATGAAAACATATATACATATGTATTTTCTTCAGATGTAATCATGGATTTAATGAGTTAATATGATATTAAACTCATTTGCTTTTTCGTTTTGAACTAGAATAAGTAATCTTTAAACCTATTAGGAACCACATAATCTTCGCAGAATATTAATGAAGTTATGGATCAATACTTCATCGTTCATTGTTATTGGTACTCTTTGGTATCTATGGTACGTACGACGTTGATGCTCGAGGTACAGATTGTGATGTCGAGGTATGGGATGCGGATGTTGTTGGTAGTGGTACTACAGGTGCTGGTGATGTTGCTGAAGCTGGTATGTTTCGCACCATATTTTCCACATTGATTACTCGAGCACGAAGCTCGTTGACTTCTTTGATTACCCCGGAATGATTGGCGGTTTGAACAAACGAATGAATAAGGTTTAGAATTGTAGAAATTATGTGATCGTTGAGAGATATTCTAGAAATGAGAGAAAAAATGGTGTTTCAGATTGGTTCGCCGGTGAATGCTTCAGGTTCTTCGCCCAGAGGACAATATGGTGGATGAAAGGGATCGTTTCTTCTTGTCTCCAATGATTAAGTAGACTACGAACCCATCAAATGAATTGGGGATGGCTGATTGATTGATTCATTCTGGTGACACCGCTTTCGGAGCTTAGGTAAATATCCATGTCGGAATAACTATCGGAATAGCTATCGAAATCTGAGGGACTCGAACTGGTTAAGGGATTCATCTCGTACGATCAGATGAAGGATTTTCGATAAGAAATAGATTATATGATGTAGATTAGTACCCTGCAATACAGCGTTTACATATGCATATATAATACTGAAATCCCATAAGTTACGGAGGAATCTACGGAAGCTGTCAGGCAAAGGTAACAATAACAGATACGCTAAGATATGAATTTATCTATACACTGTCTGTGCAATAGAGGCAGTAAGACGTGTCTAGACTTTAAGGATGATAAGCAAATAATCTTCGACACTAAATGATAAGCAAAACTTTTGACATGCAGGCACGGTCGAAGTCCAGACTCACTAATGCATCCTAATGACTTATCAGTTAGACACACTAATGCAGACCTGGTTCGCTAAGACCACCGCTCTGATACCACATGTAAAGACCCGTCCTAATCCATAAGAACGAATACAATAACATATGATTACATCGCGAGGTATTTGACCTCTATATGATACATTTTACAAACATTGCATTCGTTTTTAAAAGACAAACTTTCTTTAAATCGACAAATGACAGGCATGCATACCATTTCATAATATCCACTATCCAACAATAAATTGACTTAATAATAATCTTTGATGAACTCAATGACTCAAATGCAACGTTCTTCGAAATATGCCATGAATGACTTCAAGTAATATCCTTAAAATGAACAAATGCACAGCGCAAGATTTCTTTCATACCTGAGAATAAACATGCTTTAAAGTGTCAACCAAAAGGTTGGTGAGTTCATTAGTTTATCATAAACGATCATTTTCATCATTTTAATAGACCACAAAATTTTCATTTCCATTTCTCATAAATATACGTCCCATGCATAGAGACAAATATCATTCATATGGTGAACACCTGGTAACCGACATTAACAAGATGCATATAAGAATATCCCCTATCATTCCAGGAAATCCTTCGTGTGACGCCCCGCACAAAACCATCGTATACGGATCATCAACAACAGGTTCATTACAAGGTCAAACACTATATGCTGTTTGAAAACCGGTTTTGCATTCATGAATATCTATATCGTTTTACAAAAGATAACGTGCTTCCTATAAATAGAAGCATAAACGTAAGTACGTGACCCAAAGGTCATTACAAAGCCATTGTTTGAAAATAACATAAGCTAGAATGCAAAATATAAGTTCGATGATTGAGACATCTCTAAGTAATGCAGCGGGAGTCTAACACAGCAAGTCTGTAACATCAAGACCGCAAGTCTAACAGTGGAAGCAACAACGTCTAAGCACCTGAGAAATATATGCTTAAAAACGTCAACACAAAGGTTGGTGAGCTATAGTTTAACGTAACAGTAATGTAAGGTAGGCCACGAGATTTCAGTATTTCAAAACAGTATGAAAAGTATATGTATAACCGTGGACACTTGGTAACTAACTTAACGTAAATAACACCCCCTAAAAGTACACTTGGTGAATGCATAAGTTTATGAAGTATTAAACACCCATTAAATGCTAGCGCTACTAGCCCGAGTAGGGATGTCAAACCCTATGGATCCATATCTAAGATTCGCGTTCACCGGTTCAAAGACCAATGACTAAACGTTACCGAGCTAAGGGAAAGTTTATGCCGTTGTATAACCCACACATATATAAAGTTTAAGTACTCGTTCCTAGTATGTAAAACGTAAAATGTGCATGTATTCTCAGTTCCCAAGATAGTTAAAGTAAAAAGGGATGCTATAACTCACAGTGTAAAGTAGTTAAGTCGATTCGAGATAAGTAAGCAAGTAGTTGGTCTGAAAGGTCCTCAACCTATGTCAAAAGTTACTAAGTCAGTAAATCGTCCCAAAGGTTTATAAGTATGTAAATTAGGTCTTAAGTATCATCATCATTCATCATCAAACAAAAAGTGTAAAGTAAGTTTCATTCAAGAATAGAGTTTGAAACAAAGGCTGACTTCGTTCAGTCGTCACGACCTCTATACAAACTAAAATGAGGTGAGACCAGTGGCCATGGCTCTGTATATGGGTCCCCTAGTTGCTGACCAATTTCCAGAACCAAACTAGTCTTTGTTTGACCGTGGTGACGGTTTAAGTGCGAGTATGTCAGAAATTTAGCACAACGTAAAAAGAGTGTAGTGACTTTCGGAAGGCCATAAATCCTAAACCGTAAATCGGATTAAGACGAGGTCTAAATGGAAAATCATCTACTCGAACCGAAATAGCTGGAAATAAACTTTTCTAGTAGCCCAAGTTACTGATCAGTTCCAGAAAATAGTAAGTAAGGTGTTTCAGTGGGTTCTTGGTGCTTGATGCTCATCACGGTTCTCATCCATGATGCGTATAGCTTCAAGTGTACAACTCGTTGATGTGTTTGCATCATATTTATCAAGTTTTGACCATCATAACACTAGTGTAAGTCTAAGATATGTAGCACAACTCAATTAAGGGTTGTAAGTAGTTTGATGAACCAAAGTTACATCAAGATCTTAGATCCGACGCATACATGAGTTCTAATAGTAATATTAAGCTACAAACTTGAAAGTAAACTAAATAAACAAGATCTTAAGTTGTAGAACTTAGATCTTAGTTAGATCTTAAAGATACTAGACTAGAAAGTCTAGATCTAGTGTTCTTAAGTTAGATCCTAAGTTATAGAACTTGGATCTTCACTTTAATGAAACCATAAGTTATGAAACTTAGATTTTCATCTTGTAAAATGTATATAAACTTATAAGCTCTTGTTTACAACAAAATTAGAAGACCATAAGCTATAAAAACTTAGATCCAACATAAGTGTGTGAAGTTATTACTAGAAAGTTATACTTCCATGTTCTTGAACTTATAAAGTTAACTTTAGTTTCAAGAAATATGAGATCAAGTTTAACTAGTAATACTTGACCAAATTAACAATATCACAACTTTAAAGTACTTACAAAAGAAAGAAATAAACTAAAGTTACAAGTATTATGTTCATGTTTGTTTCATACTTGAGAAGATTCAAATCAAAGTTTGGATCTTAAGGAAGTAAACTTCAAGTCTACAAAACATGAACACAATTATGATTATAAAGTTTATGAACTTTAAATCTTTAAAACATTTAAGTGTAGAAACATAAACTAACAAGTTTAGATTCTTGTTCTTGGTTCTTCATCAAATAAAAGATGGAAGTAACCAAGATTACATGAAGATATAAGTTAGAGAACTTGATCTTAAACAACAACAAACAACAAGTAACAAAACAAGTAAAATTGATGATGAAGATTTCGGTTTTAAGGAGGAAAAAAAAAGGAAGAAATAAAATTGTTACTTACAAAGTAGAGAGAAAATATTGAGAGAAAATGAAGTGTAGTATGTTGTGTATGTGTGAAATGAATAATACTTGCAAATAAGTAATAAAATAAATTGAAAATGGAACCTCACCCTCCCTTGTACAAACCGTCACTTTAGAGGGCTCAAAGGGGAAGTCAAAGTTGCTACTTTCAAGTATTGGGAGATGGTGTAAGCTTAAAATGGTATTAAAGTTAAATTGCATGGGAAAGAGGTCTTGCATGCTTGAAACATTTTTGTCTTCAACTTAGCTTAATTAATCTAGTTTAGTCTTAATAAATTACTAGCATAAAAGTGGGCTTCTAATAGTCCATTAAGAAAAGTAGGGTGGGCTTCCAAGTCCAAAAATAATAAGGGCCCAAGTAAGTAAGCAACAAATTAGTAAAAGCCCAAGTAATTAACTACTTACATTAGTTAATTAAAAATGATTAATAATAATTAATCATGAACGTAAATAATATTCGAAATATTATTCATGAAAAATACGTGTATCACAAGGACTTGTCGGGACATGGAAAGTCAATTAAGATGTTAAGTCCATTAAGGTAACTAGTAAGCATTAGTAAACACTAAGCTTAATTAAATAAGCCCTTAAGCCAAGTAATTGTTATAATAAATAACAATCAAGTTTAAGCAGTCATAATATTCCAATTACGACAAAAGTTTAACGTGTACCAAGTACGTATCTCGTTTAGAACGATAAGTGACACCAACGGTCGTAAAAGCATTTGGGGATCAAGTTAAGTGATTACACACTTAATAGCACGTTGTAAGATATTAATGAGAGTAATTAATCATGATTAAAGATCCCAGAGCATAAGCTAGCTCAGTACGCACAAATACGCAGTTTCGTGAAAGCACAAAGCATAAAAGCAAGTCGAAAAAGTCGGGTCGTTACATTACCCACCTGTTAAAGAAAATTTCGTCCCAAAATTTTGAGGAGTGTCCAACAATGGTACCGTATTTGAATAAGAAGGAGCGTATCAAAGTTCCGTGAGACTTGTGGGCTCAGTGTGACAACCCGAAAATTTCTGACCAAATTTAAACTTTATCTTTATATTATTCCGACACGATAAGAAAAGTTTGTTAAGTTGAATCTCAAGAAGTGTAAACTGTATTCATATATTCATTTAACCTTGACCAAACCCTGACGATTCATGAACCATTATAATTAGATTGGAAAATATACGTATATATATATATATATATATTTTTTTCAAAAATATAATATTAACTTAGTCACAAAAAAAACGTCCTGATTTAAAATAATATATTTTGATAAACAACGAGTCACTGATTTATAGAAGAAAATGACCACAACGCTCAATTTTATAAGTTACATTTTTTTATAATGTAATTTATTGATGAGTAAGTCAAATTATTAATAAGGGTACACGTCGCGTAACGTAAAAGGCTAGTTTTCTAAACATACGAAAGTGCATTCGAAAAATCGAAAGTGGTACACGAGTCGAGTATCAACGTACGAGTCAACAGACCTAAAATTACAAGTTAACTATGTACATGAATATAATATAATATATATATATATATATATATAATTAATATAAATTATATAAATTATATATATATATATATATATATATATATATATATATATATATATATATATATATATATATATATATATATATAATAATATGTCGACAAACAAGAAAACAAAAAAATTGTGAGCTGGATTTTGGGGCCATGCGACCGCATGAGAAATAGGCATAAAACCCATGCGATCGTATGGCAGTCAGAATTCAGAAACATTCTATAAATTGGCCAGTTTGCTCAACACACACACACATATTAATATCTATATTACTCCGTATTATATTTTATATTTTATATTTATATTTTTTTATTATATTATTATTATTATTATTAAGATTAATATTATTATTAATCTTATAATTAGGAGTATTATTATTAGTATTATTATACATAAAATACTACGACGAGGTCATGAGCGTGTCACTTTCAAAAATGGGTTTTAAGCGGGATAGAGCTAAGAAACTATGGGTTATAGCTATGGAGGTTCTGGGTAATATTCATGGGTATTATTCGCAAGTCAAACCTAGTGTTTATCATCTTCGTTACGTCTACGTACTTTCCTACAATATTGAATCACAATATTGATACGTGAGCATTCATATCTTATCTTTTATATATTAAAAGTGTATCCATGTCTAGTGCTCGAGTATATATGTTTATGCATGCTTGTATGCTAAATTTCGTCGTTAAAAAGTTTATGATGAATCACGAATTAAATACATAAATTACTGATAAAAGGTATATGATATGCATGTTTTTGGAAAGCTGGCGAAAAATCAATAACTTTTCATTTAGAAATCGCGTAATTTCGATGAACGAATTTAAAGTTATGGTCAACTGAATTATGATTGACGTTAATTGAATTGCTTTTGAATCTACAATTGATATTTAAACAACTTGTTTATAAGATTGATAATTTGGATTTTCAAATATTACTAAGTGAGTAAATGAATTTCTATATAAGGCACGTCTCGTCTTGTTGAGCAATTGTCAAAATTGATTGTTTTATCATATTTTAAAGCCTTATAAAAACTATAGTTTAATTTTACAAGAATTGGGAAACTATGTGAAATGTTAAAATGTTTCGATTGCCATGATCATTCAATTATAGTATTGAGTCAGATTGACTTTTTGAAACGACTTTTGATAACTTTTGTATGTCGGTCTCGAGCATTAGGATTGTGATACACTATGACCTGACCTAGCTTGATAGACATTTATAGACCAACATATGTTCTCTAGGTTGAGATCTACGGTTATTTGGTATTTCGAGTTTCGGTCACATTTCGGTGAATGACTTTATGTGCTGCTAATGTGAGTTTCATTTGCTCCCTTTTTAATTGCTTTTGCAATCTATATTTTTGGGCTGAGAATACATGCACTTTATTTTAAATGCAATGGACACAAGTACATACTAAATTCTACACTGAGTTTGAACCGAAAATCCCTTAGCTTTGGTAACTAGTAACTGCCAGTTATAAGAACTGGTGGGCGCGAGTAGTAGTATATGGATCCATAGGGCTTGATATCCTCGTCCGAGCTAGAGCACTAGCCTTTTAACGGACGTATGCTATTTGAGAAGCGTACACGTTGGTTTGCGTGTATTATTAAGATGATTATACAAAGGGTACAAATTATATATACGTTAAGTTTAGTTACCAGGGTGCTCAATTTTGTAGAATATTTTGATAAACATTTCGGATGAAACAACTGAAATCTTGTGATCCACCTTTACATACAGATTATGCGCAACATTAAAACTATGAACTCACCAACCTTTGTGTTGATACTTTTAAACATGTTTATTCTCAGGTTTCTAGAAGTCTTCCGCTATTTGCTTATACGTTATACAAGCTATGTGCATGGAGTCATAGATGCTTTATTCAAGAAAACTTTGCATTCACAAAATCAACACCATGTATCTTATTTTGACTGCATTGTCAACGGATGTAGTATTGTAAACTATTATATACGGTGATTGTCTATACGTAGAAATCATCAGACATTGAAAACCTTGGATTTATATATTCATTTATGGTGTGCCTTTTCAAAAGAATGCAATGTTTACAAAACATATCATATAGAGGTCAAAACCTCACTATGAAATCAATGAATGATGTATTCGTCCAAAGGGATTTGGAAGGATCGTCACACTCAGAGGTGAGTTATTTACCTTGAAAGGTACTTCGGCGTATGAAAGTAAGAATAGGTATATGCCGTTAATTAAATCTCTTGTCTTAAGAGGTCAACAATTTGATTTCGTTTCTGATTAACATGAGTATGTCATCTGAATATATATCCACAAAAGGAAAGATGGTGTTTGTAGCCTTACAGGCATCTTCAGTAAGCTGGATGCATGAAATGAATCATGAATGCTTCTAAACTCGTCTAAAACATTGAGCGCTTATGTCGCAATGCAAAGCTGACAGGTAGAATGGAAAACATGGTGATCACAACCATGCGATTTGATGTCTGGATAGTGTTAGCCACGGATGTTACTAACCCCTTTATTTCGGAAGAAGGTCATAGGCATAAAGAACCCGATATTTAAGAATGTTTGCAATCCATAATTATTTATAGTGCCTTCAGAATGGTCTGAACGAACAATGAAAGATATCACCCAGTTTAACATACTGTATGTGAGCTTATCCTTGGATAAAATGAAAGTACAGTTCCATAATTTAACTTTATCCTTTCAGTTACATGTTCAAGTTAGGGTTAACATTAACTAGGACAACATGTAGTTGCAACCAATGAAGGAAGAAATATATAGAGTATCCACATCAGTGCCGTAAATGTTTTAAGCAGTCCCTTCCCAAAGGGATAACAAGATTCATAGGTTCTCAAAGTATCTTATTTTACATTTCCGAAAGAAAGTCGCACAAAAGGCGTGAGAGTGAACTCTTCGAGTGGTTCGTTTTGAATTTATCCGTGTACTTAGGGGATGTGCGGATGAGAAGATACGTGAACCCTTGGTCATAAAGAATGGTTTACTCTAAGTGAAAAAAATCTCAAAATTGATTTCTTGTACCTCTACATACAGATTCATAGAGATGAGGTTTACTAGGGTGTTGCGTTTAGCCATGAAATATTGAGAGTAGAAACTCACCTAGTGCCTTTCCTACAATGGGGTGACCACTGAGTGTACTCTGGAAAACTGATTTATTGGTCCGCGTTTTGTCATGTCTAACCTTAAAAGGAGCATTTTATGGGTGCAAAGATTTTCTCACAGTTTTTATAAAACTGCCATCCAAAGTGGCTCAAGAGTTTTTAACAAAGATCTTAATGGTAAGCTTCATCCCTAACGGAGGGCAAGAAGAAGTGTCATCCATACATGGTGTAGTCTAATACGAAAACCTTTAATAAAATCAACCAAGGAAGTTTTGAAAAACCTTTAAACGTTTGATGCGACAGTATAAACGGAACGAAGTTCCTGGTAAATTTAGAAGTAGGTACAACGTGTACCATCTTGCACAAAACTATTTGACTTAAGTTGAATATCTCGATAAAGGAGCGATTTTTAAATAATTTGAAGATATAACTTAGTATGTACTAACCAAAATAGGTAACGGTAAATTTATTAACTTAATTATATACATACATATATGATTTTATAAATCGCATAAGTGACAGAAAAAAATTTTATTACTTTCATTTGTCCATAAATCTCGTGAGGACCACACGAATAATCAACATGTAAAAATCAACGTGTAAAAATTTTGATATACATAGCTTTTCGTATTTCAGAGGTTGCGATTTGAAAAATATTGAGTGGAAAATCCTTGAATCATCGGGTGACCAGTTACTAGGTAATGAAAACTAATGACATAAATGTAGTTTTGATCATTATCAGGACATAAGTCTTTGGGCCCAAAATGTTCATGTGAGAAAAAGGTGAGGTATGAAGGCTAGAGCATGAGGACGAGAAATTAATCGCTTCTTGACTTTGCAAAATGCCAAACAAGTCATGACTAATAATAAAGTCGGAATACTGATGGTGTTAATATCACTGGATGGGAATCTCTTGGAATAAGTCAGGACTTCGAGTTATGTATGAAAGAGCATCGTTCCAACGGGTGTGACAAATAGTATCCTTGGGGTAACGCAATAATTCTGAATGGTTTAAGTGTTAGTGGATGCTTGAAGGCCTTGCATGACGTGATAGTAAGTGCCTTCATCACATACACATGAATCTCTCGATTTTGACGGTTGTAGAGTCTTCATGATGACTTGGATACGGATAAGCAACGAAAATTTTTATATAATAAGCAACGAAAGGTTTATAGAAATTGTTTATGGTGACAATGTAAGAGAAGAAACGAAGTTCTTAGTAAATTAGGGTTATGTACAACACGTACTATTCAAAGTATAATATCTTTTGAATAAAGATTTGATTTGTAAAAGTGAAAGTAAAGTTTCATATGTATTTGTCAAAAATAAGTAATCATTTACTTTATTTTATATAACGTATACGATTTCAAAAATTTGCATGAATGGCAAATAAAATAAATTTACTTTTATAAAACTTTGAGAGGATTGTTCCGTAAAATAGTGGATGAAAAATTTTAGCAAACAAAATTTTCATATTTCGGAGGTTACAAGTTGGAAAAAGATTGATGAGGATCGAGTAAAAGAATTTTTTTTTTTTTTTAAATTTCAGGTGATATTTGAGCAAAAATGTTACGAAGTAATGAAAACTGTTGGATTTAAATGTGGTTGATGAATATTAGTAGGGCACCAGTCCTTTGACCAAAAATGCTTAAGTGTGAAGTTGTTGCTTATAAGTGAGATACGAATGAGAGTGTATGGGGATGAGGATGAACCACCCATTGATTTTGAAAAATTTCGAACTGTTATGACTAATATCGAAGTAAGAAGGATGATGGTATGACGATCATCGAATAAGAAATTTCTCGTAATAAGTTAGGATTTAGATTCGCGTAAGAATGAGTATCAAATAAGATTCTTGGGTAATCTTTAATATAGAATTTGAATCGCTGAAGTGGCGGGATACAATTTCCTTTATGTATCGTTGTACAAGTTTGTCCATTGTATCGGTTTCTCTCATGGCTAGAAGGTGAGCAGATTTGGTGAGGCGGTCAACAATAACCCAGATAGTGTCATAACTGCCTTACCGTCTTTGGTAGCTTAGTGATGAATTCCTTCTCATTTCCATTATGGGATTTGGGGTTGTTGTCATGCAACTAATAAGGTTCAGCTTTCGGGCTACTTCTCTTCCCGTAATAGTTCACCATTCTGGCGAGGTATACGAATAAATTTTCTCACTATAAATAAATTCCGCTTTCATCCTTGAAATCCAGTCTGTTCCAACTATTTCATCAAGCTTTCTAACTTGATGAGTATTAGGTTAATCTTAAAGTCCATTCCAACCAAATCTTATTTAATCCTAAAGTTCATTCCAACTAAATCTTATTATACTATCGCAAAAAATTCTATCCGCCTTCTCAAATAACATCTGCTTGTACGTAGGTAACTAATCCTTTCCAACTACTACATTAAAACTTCCAAGTTTTGTTGGCATGAGGTCATCTCCAAATGACCCACCTGTTAATTGTAAGGTACTGCCTTAAATCATTACTCTATCTCTGCCAGCTTACCATTAGCTTATCCTATAGAATACTTAACTCTCATGGTTGTTAATGGCTTATTAGTCATAACACTAAGATTCTTAGATATAAGGTTTCTATCACTCCAGTATTAAAAAACCTTGAGACAATGAAACGTTGTGATGAAACGTACCCTAACTAAAATCAGGATTCATGCGAGTTTCCATAACTAAGATAACGATTGCTCCACCGCAAGTCAGTACAAAGTTTTTCCTATTTGAGAACTTTTTCCTTAAATGTCCAGGGTGTCGATATTTATAACAAATTTTTGGGTTATCAATTCTGCAATCAAGGCCCTTCTTGTACAGTATATGGGCTACGTGGTTATTCCTTCCCTACCTTTAACAGTTCATAATGTGTATGCTCAAGTGATCCCTACCAAAATTTTCCCTGGATTACCTCATATTCCTCATGTAGTAACATTGGAACTTCTGCATGATTTACCTCAATATAATCACACTGGCCTGGCGTCATTATATTGTACTAAATCGTACGTTCATTCCAATATCATTTCATATGGTAAATGTAACGTGATCACTTCCAGTTCTACTCAATTTCACCTAACGGTGCTTTATCTATGCTATCTCAAAACAGAATCTACATATATAATATCACGGTTTCTTGGTGCGGGCGCGTAGGTTCCGTAAGTCATGCATCAATGCCTAAATATCCCAAAATTTCTTAAAAATGTTCGGGTTCAGGTAACGTCGTTAGGTTCCTTTCTAGAAATTTAATCTGGGTCTTGCGTCGAGCTGTACGTGTAGCAAGTAGTGATACGATATGTCTCTAGGCAACTCCCAAGTCCTTGGGTATGGCTGAGCATCTGTAGAAGGTACTCTGACCTCGTGAAAGGAGATGTCCCCCCTGACTTCTCCAATGCCCAAGAGTGTTTGGAATCTAAGTCCAGAAGTGTCGTTAGATCGTCGAGCAGTGGTGAAGAATGAAAGAGTTAAGTGACGGTCATGAAAGCGTACAGGGTATGTGTCAACTGAACAACCTTCTATTGTTCATACGTTGTACGTGACCAATTAGAGTGCGCTTGGGGTGAGGTTACTCCGACAAGTCCCCCAATATCCCTCCTCTGAGGGTCAACTTTAGTGGGCACGTAATCCGAGGGGTACTCCTTCTAGATTGTGTGAAGTAATGTTTCAATCCCTGGAACGGTGGAACAGTAGTAACAGGTGAGTCTAGTTCTTAGGGTTAGACGAGTGGGAAAGTAGTTCAGGAAAACATCTGAACTGGGAAGGATAAGTTCTCCAAGTCGGTACAGCGAATAGCAGACATGTAGCAAGAGCAAAATCAGTCATAACAACTACAGCAGCCTAGATCGTCTACAGCAGTACGTAGCATGGCAATAGTGATAGTATCATACCGAGGTAACATGCTAAAAGCAGATAGTAGCATGCAGTAACAAGAATAAGCAAAAGCATACAGTGAGTTTACATAGCAGTAAAAGGAAACGGTAGCATGCAGCAAGTTCATACAGCAGTAGAAGTAAGCAGTGGCATGCAGTAGTAGTAAGCAGTAACATGCAGTAATATAACACTGTAGCATGCAGCAGGTTCCGCAGAATCAAGTAAACTAGCAAGTTGTAGATTAGTCCTATTAGTGAATCCTACTCGGTCCGATCTAGACTCACTAATGCTGTAGTAACCCGAACTAATCCATACGAACGGAGTCTTCAACATTTGGTTCCATTGCGATGATCGACTCCAAGTAATGTCTTTATAATGAACAAATGCACAGCGGAAGACTTAATTTGTACCTGAGAATAAACATGCTTAAAAGTGTCAACCAAAAGGTTGGTGAGTTCATAGGTTTATCATAACAATCATTTCCATTATTTTAATAGACCACAAGATTTCATATTTATAAACATAATACACTCGCAAGTGTATGAAAAAGTCGTTGAGCACTTGGTAACCATACTTAACTTTTAAATCACAGCAGCATATTCTTAAATAAACTCTACACCGTACCAAGTGTAGTAACGAAACGAAGTACTGTGCAACCATTTAAAACTGGTCGTCCAGCCCGGTTGGGGTTGTCAGGCCCGATAGATCTATCAACAGGATTCGCGTTTACGCTCCTCACGTAAATATTAGCTACCAAGTATAAAGAAATATGCCATGGTACAACTCAACGTAGAATATATTTTTAAGTACTTGTGTCTATTTTGTAAGACATTTATAAAAGCAGCGCATGTATTTCTCAGTCCCAAAAATATATATTGCAAAAGCAATTAAAAAGGGAGCAAATGAAACTCACCATACTGTATTTTGTAGTAAAAATACATATAACGACATTGAACAACTGAACAATGCAGGGTTGGCCTTGGATTCACGAACCTATAATATTTGTATATATATTAACACATATATTTGTAACCGAACAAAGTTGTATAAATGTTATAATATATTATTAAATTGTAACTTATTGTTATGTATATATAATGTTTCAAAATTTATATCTATATTTTTATGTGTTTTTTTATATTATCGTTTATATTATCTTAAATATTTTATATATTATATGTAAATTAGTTGTTATTATAATTAATAATATTTCATATAAAAATATAGTATATAGTATACTTTTATATATAATCCCTTTTGTTTGTAAAATTAACAATTATAATACTGTTAAATAAAGATTATAATACAAATACTTAGATATAAAATGAAACATGATAGTTTTACTAATAATGATTCTTTAAATAATAATATAGTTGTAAAAATAATAGTTTTTAATAACAATACTAATAATGATAATATCAGAAGCTTTTAATATAATGTCGAATTTAATAGTAATGATGATAAAATTAATAATTCTGATATTAATACTTAATATCTAATAATAATAATAATAATTATAACAATCTTGTTACGAATGTAATCTTAACAATAATATTTTTGTTAATAATAATAATATATCTAAAGGTTACTAATACTATTATTAGTGATAATAATAATGGTTACAATACTTGTAATAATTATAATACTAGTAGCCTTAGTAGTAATTAAAATGCTAATATTTAGTAGTAATAACAATTAATAACAACAACAACAACAACAACAATAATAATAATAATAATAATAATAATAATAATAATAATAATAATAATAATAATAAAAGAAGCTACCTTCAAAAAGATTTGCTATAAAGAACTGTCTAGAACGGGTCTCGAACCCGAGACCCCTCGCTAAGCCAACTACATACCAAACCATTCAGCTGTATCTGTTTTTCTGTATTTGACCTAGCTAATATTTAGTTAACCCGATAGTTTTCTATTTCATATTCTTTCTTCTCCTTCAATGCTCTGATCGATCAGTGGTCATACTACTCTATCAATAATCGGCTGAATTGGGTTTTGTCATAATAAACTCAACATAAACGAATTGAATGTGAAACCTTTGGATTGTTTTAACGGAAAACAAATAGAATTTTTAAAACTAACTCAGAACCGTTGTGAAGAAGATGAACACCATCACTGATTTCGATTTCAAAAATGTTTTAGCTTACGGTTTTAACATGAATTATACCCTAAATCTATTTTGGAAACCTTCTGAATATACAATTTAACTGGAAACCTAAGAACACGTTCGAATTTCACCAAGAACAATCACTTCGACTTTTTCTTAAAATAACTTTGAATCCAAAATTGATAATCAAAACAAGGAATTGGAGTTTGAAATTTTACAGGAAGTTTTCTTGAAGGATTCCTAACCAGACGGCGTTTATATTTTTTTTAAAATGGATTGTTGAATCGAGTTTTTCAAATCCTGAGACACGAACAGGGCAACCTCCTGTTCTTCCCTCTTTTCTGTTTTCAATTCAATCCAGTTGCAGAGTAAAGATGCGATATATATAATGGATGTTATCACATGATTCGAATGTTGAAGCAATGTAAGCTATTGTTGTTTAGCGACAATGGCCGACCAGGAAATTAAGTCAGAAGAAAAATTGGAAGCAGACAAGGAGATAAATTACAACAGATAAAAAAAATAGTATCCATGCGTATTACATAGTAATAATTACATATATATCTGATTCGTTTTTTTTTTTTTTTAAATTACTCTTAATAATTAATATAATAATAATAATAATTCTATTAATAATAACAATAAATGATAATAATAATAAAGATAATAATACTTATTAACAATAATGTTAACAATGTTGTTAATATTAATAACAAAGATGACAACAATATGATAATACTAATAAGGTTAATGATAAAAGTAATGATAATAATATTTTTTAATAAAAATGAAAATTTTATAAATAATAATAATACTCATAATATTAATTACAAATACCAATTGATAATAATAAAATTTTAAATAATTATTATTACTAATACTTATCATTTTAGGTAACACTGATAATAAAAATAATAATTGTTATTAATCATGTTTATAATGATAATAATACTAACAATATTGATAATTACATTAATACTAATAATAATAATATAATAACTTACATATAAATAATTCCATAATATAACTTTAATAATGTTAATAACACTAATATAATAATGAATATAACAATTATATTTAATCTTGTACTTTTACAAAAGTCACGGACCTTTAACATTTAAAATCTGTCAAAAGGTTTCTAGAAAAGTTACGACGTTTAAACATTTAATCTTATTAAAACGACTCTTAAATAATTTGACAAAATGGTTTTAGATATGTATGAAATTGTAATATCTTATACTCTCACCGATAAACATAATAATCTTATATCGAAACCTAGTGTTATATATCTAATACTTTGTTATCGTTATCAAATAATAAATATATATCGTATACGCACATAATTGTTCGTGAATCATCAGGTTTGGTCAAGAAGGTAACTAATCATCCAGATATAGATTTCAGACTTTCTAGACTCAACATTAGGGTTTTTGCTTATCGTGTCGGAAACATATAAAGATTAGGGTTTAAATTTGGTCGGAAATTTCCGGGTCGTTACAAATGCAACCTAATTCCCTACA
Organism: Rutidosis leptorrhynchoides; assembly: GCF_046630445.1. Taxonomy (NCBI): domain Eukaryota; kingdom Viridiplantae; phylum Streptophyta; class Magnoliopsida; order Asterales; family Asteraceae; genus Rutidosis; species Rutidosis leptorrhynchoides. The sequence goes on along the minus strand of NC_092336.1, from coordinate 517,574,727 downwards.
ACCAATGCTCTGATACCAAATGTGACGCCCATCACAAAACCATCGTATACGGATCATCAACAACAGGATCATTACAAGGTCAAACACTATATGCTGTTTGAAAACTGGTTTTGCATTCATGAATATCTATATCGTTTTACAAAAGATAACGTGCTTCTTATGAATAGAAGCATAAACGTAAGTACGTGACCCAAAGGTCGTTACAAAGCCATTGTTTGAAAATAACGTAAGCTACGAATGCAAAATATAAGTTCCATGATTGAGACATCTCTAAGTAATGCAGCGGGAGTCTAACACAGCAAGTCTGTAACACCAAGACAGCAAGTCTAACAGCGGAAGCAACAACGTCTAAGCATCTGAGAAATACATGCTTAAAAACGTCAACACAAAGGTTGGTGAGCTATAGTTTAATGTAACAGTAATGTAAGGTAGGCCACGAGATTTTAGTGTTTCAAAACAGTATGAAAAGTATATGTATAACCGTGGGCACTTGGTAGCTAACTTAACGTAAATAACACCCCCTAAAAGTACACTTGACGAGTGCGTAAGTTTACGAAGTATTAAACACCCGTTAAATGCTAGCGCTACTAGCCCGAGTGGGGATGTCAAACCCTATGGATCCATATCTAAGATTCACGTTCACCGGTTCAAAGACCAATGACTAAACGTTACCGAGTTAAGGGGAAAGTTTATGCCGTTGTATAACCCACACATATATAAAGTTTAAGTACTCGTGCCTAGTATGTAAAACGTAAAATGCGCATGTATTTTCAGTTCCCAAAATAGTTAAAGTAAAAAAGGATGCTATAACTCACAGTGTAAATTAGTTAAGTCGATTCGAGATAAGTAAGCAAGTAGTTGGTCCGAAAGGTCCTCAACCTAAGTCAAAAGTTACTAAGTCAGTAAATCATCCCAAAGGTTTATAAGTATGTAAATTAGATCTTAAGTATCATCATCATTCATCATCAAACAAAAAGTGTAAAGTAAGTTTCATTCAAGAATAGAGTTTGAAACAAACGCTGAATTCGTTCAGTCGCCACGACCTCTATACAAACTGAAATGAGGTGAGACTAGTGGACATGGCTCCGTATATGAGTCCCCTAGTTGCTGAAAAATTTCCAGAACCAAACTCATCTTCATTTGACCGTGGTGACAGTTTAAGTGCGAGTAGGTCAGAAATTTAGCACAACGTAAAAAGGGTGTAGTGACTTTCGGAAGGCCATAAATCCTAAACCGTAAATCGGATTAAGACGAGGTCTAAACGGAAAATCATCTACTCGAACCGAAATAGCTGGAAATAAACTTTTACAGTAGCCCAGGTTACTGATCAGTTCCAGAAAATAGTAAGTAAGGTGTTCCGGTGGGTTCTTGGTGCTTGATGCTCATCACGGTTCTCATCCTTGATGCGTATAGCTTTAAGTGTACAACTCGTTGATGTGTTTGAATCATCTTTACCAATTTTTGAACATCATAACACTAGTGTAAGTCTAAGATATGTAGCACAACTCAATTAAGGGTTGTAAGTAGTTTGATGAACCAAAGTTACATCAAGATGTTAGATCCGACACATACATGAGTTCTAATAGTAATATTAAGCTACAAACTTGAAAGTAAACTAAATAAACAAGATCTTAAGTTGTAGAACTTAGATCTTAGTTAGATCTTAAAGATCCTAGACTAGAAATTCTAGTTCTAGTGTTCTTAAGTTAGATCCTAAGTTATAGAACTTGGATCTTCACTTTAATGAAACCATAAGTTATGAAACTTAGATTTTCATCTTGTAAAATGTATATAAACTTATAAGCTCTTGTTTACAACAAAATTAGAAGACCATAAGCTATAAAAACTTAGATCCAACATAAGTGTGTGAAGTTATCACTAGAAAGTTATACTTCCATGTTCTTGAACTCATAAAGTTAACTTTAGTTTCAAGAAATATGAGATCAAGTTTAACTAGTAATACTTGACCAAATTAACAATATCACAACTTTAAAGTACTTACAAAAGAAAGAAATAAACTAAAGTTACAAGTATTATGTTCATGTTTGTTTCATACTTGAGAATATTCAAATCAAAGTTTGGATCTTAAGGAAGTAAACTTCAAGTCTACAAAACATGAACACAATTATGATTATAAAGTTTATGAACTTTAAATCTTTAAAACATTTAAGTGTAGAACCATAAACTAACAAGTTTAGATTCTTGTTCTTGGTTCTTCATCAAACAAAAGATGGAAGTAACCAAGATTACATGAAGATACAAGTTAGAGAACTTGATCTTAAACAACAACAAACAACAAGTAACAAAACAAGTAAAATTGATGATGAAGATTTCGGTTTTAAGGAGGAAAAAAAAAAGGAAGAAATAAAATTGTTACTTACAAAGTAGAGAGAAAATGTTGAGAGAAAATGAAGTGTAGTATGTTGTGTGTGTGTGAAATGAATAATACTTGCAAATAAGTAACAAAATAAATTGAAAATGGAACCTCACCCTCCCTTGTACAAACCGTCACTTTAGAGGGCTCAAAGGGGAAGTCAAAGTTGCTACTTTCAAGTATTGAAAGATGGTGTAAGCTTAAAATGGTATTAAAGTTAAATTGCATGGGAAAGAGGTCTTGCATGCTTGAAACATTTTTGTCTCCAACTTAGCTTAATTAATCTAGTTTAGTCTTAATAAATTACTAGCATAAATATGGGCTCCTAATAGTCCATTAAGAAAAGTTGGGTGGGCTTCCAAGTCTAAAAATAATAAGGGCCCAAATAAGTAAGCAACAAATTAGTAAAAGCCCAAGTAATTAACTACTTACATTAGTTAATTAAAAATGATTAATAATAATTAATCATGAACGTAAATAATATTCGAAATATTATTCGTGAAAAGTACGTGTGTCACAAGGACATGTTGGGACATGGAAAGTCAATTAAGATGTTAAGTCCATTAAGGTAACTAGTAAGCATTAGTAAACACTAAGCTTAATTAAATAAGCCCTTAAGCCAAGTAATTGTTATAATAAATAACAATCAAGTTTACTCAGTCATAATATTCCAATTACGACAAAAGTTTAACGTGTACCAAGTACGTATCTCGTTTAGAACGATAAGTGACACCAACGGTCGTAAAAGCATTCGAGGATCAAGTTAAGTAATTTCACACTTAATAGCACGTTATAAGATATTAATGAGAGTAATTAATCATGATTAAAGATCCCAGAGCATAAGCTAGCTCATTACGCACAAATACGCAGTTTCGTGAAAGCACAAAGCACAAAAGCAAGTCGAAAAAGCCGGGTCGTTACACTTCGGACATGATAAAAATGAAATCGAAGTACCAAAGCATCCGGTACTTTGGATGAGGTTTGTTAGGCGCAATAGATCTATCTTTAGAATTCGCGTCAATTAGTAGATCGGTTTACTAATTTTTAGGCTACCAAACAAAAGGGGCATATTCGGCTTCGATCATTCACCCATATAATGTAGTTTCAATTACTTGTGTCTATTTTGTAAAACATTTATAAAAGCGCATGTATTCTCAGTCCCAAATATATATATATTGAAAAAGCATTTAAAAAGGGAGTAATGAAACTCACTATCCAATATTTTGTAGTAAAAATAGTCATACGATGATATTGAACAATGCAAGGTTGGCCTCGGATTCACGAACCTATAACAATTATATATATATTAAAACATATAATTGAAATCTCATAATTTTCGTTATTAATTATATAATATATATATATATATATATATATATATATATATATTTGTGATTATATAGAATTTATCTTGAATTCCATTTTAAAACATATATCTTATATATATATATATATATATATATATATATATATATATATATATATATATATATATATATATATATATATATATATATATATATATATATATATATATATATATATATATATATATATATATATATATATATATATATATATATATATATATCTTAAATTATTTGTTGTATATATATATATTTATTTATTTATTTTGTACATATCTATTCTTTTAGTTATGTTAATATATCTATATATAAGGTTAGTATTATATTTAAATATTAGTAATTTTTTATGTGTAATTATTTATATAAGTAATATCAATATGTTTGATATATAACTATATGAAATATTAATTTAATTATAGTATATGTAATAAATATATTTTTTATACAAAATTATTTATTTGTTAATAATAATAGTTTTGATGAAAATAAAATGATAGTTTTAATAAAGATATTAATTTTAATGAAAATACTAATTATAAAATTTTAAAATAATGAAACTTTTAATAATGATAATCATAATAATACTAATCATATTTGTAATTATGATGGTGATAATAATAATAATAAATGGTAACAAATACTTATTTTAGTAATAATAATTATAATACTTGTATTAATAACAATAACACTCATTAATAATAACAATAACAATAAAAATAATAATAATAATAATAATAATCATAATAATAATAATAATAATAATAATAATAATAATAATAATAATAATAATAATAATAACAAGGATCACAACCTTTGAAGACATGCTTAAAAAAATACGCCACGCCGGGACTCGAACCCGCGACCTCTCGAATACCCGCACTTGTCCTAACCATTACTCCATATCAGTTTTACTGATTTAATCTCGGCCCTATATTACTTTAACCCGTCGTCGCCCCTTCCCATTGACATGGCCCAACAGGAAATGAACACTTCGGCCCATCAATTCAATTGAGTCCACAGGCCCACTCATCAAACACGCAAGGTTTAAGTCCAAGTCCACGAACATAAACGATCCATTAACAACTGTTTTTCTATTTCGGTGGTAAAGGAAAAGTATCAGACGTTGTAAAAAAAAAAGTGGATTATCCCTTTTCCCTACCCACTTGACAAAAATCGACAACTCTCATCAAAGTCATTATCATCATCGTAAAATTCGTTGCAACATCATCATCATTATCAAAATCAATCATCATCAATATTATTATCCCATCGTTACCATCACAGCTGCAGCTTCAGTAATAACAGATGGCGGTGGCGGTGTTGGTTCATCTAAAATAGAAACAGAAATAAGGAAGAGGAAGAGTAACAAAATAAATTAGAAGTGGTAATGAAGTGGTGGTTTGTGGAATTGTTTTGTTGGTGTTCCTCAATAGAAACAGTAACGTTAGTAGGTAACGAGTTTACATGGTGGTGTCATATTGATGGGTTACGAAAAAGAAATAGAACATAGGGGTATTCATGATTATGGTGATAGTTTGTTATAGGGTTGATCTTGATGGCGAGGGTGTGGTGCTCGAAGAAAAAGAAACAGAAAAGGGAAACGTGGGCCGTTTATGGTGGTTACTTGTGATGGCGAGAGTAAACATTCGCAAATAGAAACGAGGTGCACCAGTTTGCAAATATATATGATATTAGTCAAGATATTAAATAGTAATTGAATTGAATTCATAAACTAGTTTAGCAGCCGAGTCTATTTACAAATAGGGATGGTTGTTGATTGGTAAATGAAATAGACAAAATATGGAAAGAAGAATGTGGGATCTCACAAGTGTACATATATATAAAGATAAAACTGATGCAAAGAATTCAAAAGTAGTACTTCATGTCTCCTTGTTCAATTCACGGGATCATATAAGATATATAATAATATAAATAATATAATAATAATAAACGTATGATAATATTAGCCGTCGTCTTTCACGGACTAGATTTCGTACCCCGTTGTAAATCAGTGACGGATAAAAGTGTTCAGAAAAATTCCATATTTTTAAATCAACTATATTTATTTATTTTGGTCATTATGGTATAAAATTCAATCATATATTATTAAATAAAAATTACATTAATTATTCACTCCCAACCCCCAAGTAAAATATAAAAAGTTTTTAAATTTTGACAAACAACTTCTAAATATATTATTAATAAGCCTAAAATTTATAAAACTCATTTTCGGCTAACCGTTTATTTAAAATCATATAAGTTTGAATTTAACTTGTTTAGTATCAATCGAATGATAATTAAGTGTTACTATCATTTTCCAAATAAATTCGAAACTATATATATATATATATATATATATATATATATATATATATATATATATATTCAATACACTTTATTTATATATACAGATACTTTTTAAATAATAATTATTATAATATCCTATTTCATTTTATTTTACATAATTATTTTTAATAATAACAACATATAATATTTAAAATTATATTTTCAATTATTATATATATATATATATATATATATATATATATATATATATATATATATATATATGTGTGTGTGTGTGTGTGTGTGTGTGTGTGTGTGTGTGTGTGTGTGTGTGTATATATACACATATATCTATTTTAAAATTAATTGTTCGTGAATCGTCGGGAATGGTCAAAAGGGCAAATGCATTCATGTAACTGTTCCAAAGTTTTCGAGACTCAACATTACAAACTTTGCTTATCGTGTCAAAAACATATAAAGATTAAGTTTAAATTTGGTCGAAAATCTCCGGGTCGTCACATGAAACCGGTGACAAATCCAGGATAGAGGATTAACTGAGTCAGCTCAGTGAGCTTGTAGATTCCGTTACCTGAGATAGCGTCGGCAAGTCCATGTGAGTCCGGTACCGAGGAAAAGAGAGGTGACACGTAATTGGCTGTTGATAACGGTGCAAAAAATACCGGCGAAGGAAGAACAAACGGTTTCGGGAGACGTGAAGTTCCAGGTGGAGAAAAAACCACCAATTTTGACGTCGGTGAGTGAATATGTAAGCTGATGAAGTGCATTGAGATCGACAAAGGCGATTTGTTGTTGAGTTGTTGGAGTAACTGAAATGGGAAATGATAGTAGTAGTAGTAGTGTAATTAGTTGCCAGAGAAAGTTACAGGTTTTCATTTTTTTTTTTTTTTCAATTTTCAGGTGAAGATGAAGGATTTCGTCTAAGTGGTGATGATGTTACAAATATATTAGAAAGGGAGTGTTAGTCTGTTGGTCGAATTTGGAAATGGAAAGCCACAATTTGTTATTTGAAAATAAACTAAATTTTAAATTTATATATATGAATAATTTTATATATTAAAGGACAAAATTACCCTCACATGCGTGGCACATGTGAGGGGTTAACCATTAAAATAGATGGTTGTTAGGTTGGGGTATTAACTAGGTAACTTAATGAAACCATAGGTACCAACGGCGCAAAAATAGTTGTGTTGTGATGAAAATGTAAACAAACCACAAGTACTAACGGCGTAATTTTTTCTTAAAAAATAGTAAGCGAGGTCATTTCACCCACATCGCCACACAGACACAATTTTTCCACTTTTCACTCTCTATGTTACTTAACACCAGTAAAAGTACTAGAACTATTAAATCATTAAATTCCTGTTTTTTGCTTAGGTCACCGGTGCATTTTTCCCTATGGGCCGTAGGCATAAATTCAAACACCACAAATGTTATGGGCATAGGAGTCGAATTCCCCCTGTTGTTATCAAGTGTATCTGACCTTGGTTGTATACGTGCTTTATTAACAGCTATTCTCGTGAGTCGATGATGGGTTTGGTTCCACATAGCGAATTGAAGTCCATATTTAATACCCGCACTATTATTAAACGGTTTGGTTCATCTTACTCTACAATTATCTAAAGATTTTGTGTATCTATCACGTAAATAGTTATCCTAGTATTCTTAAATCCTTTTTTCTATTGTTAAATCCTCTTTTCTAGGATCTGGTATGACAAATCCACGAGGGTATTGCTTGATTTCTGCTTATTTATCTCGAAAATTGAGCATTATATATCTAGAACTCGAGTCAAACTCAAATGTAAATAAAAACTCCAAATATGATTTGACTCGATCGTGAGCGGAATTTTTTAACACAATATTTCACTCGATCGAATCATTTGAAAGCTCATGTAATCATCTAAGATTGAACAAACCAAACGGGCATCGTTATCATAAAAATTTATATACTTCTAAAATCCGAAACAAATATGAAATATATACCATTACTAAAAATAATTAAAATTATATTAGCACTATATTGTCATCATAATAACTTTTAACACTCATTTTATGTCTAATTAATCAGTTATAAAGGTATTTTATGACTTAAGTTCAAGCATTATTGTGATAAAGATGCATTTTTAACAAGCTTTATCTTCTAAATGTTTATTTTAACAAATAAATGGTTTAAAACATGGAACTAGTGATTACCGGACGATAAGTCTTATCGGAAGCTACTATAATGTGACGACCCGAAAATTTCTGACCAAATTCAAACTTAATCTTTATATGATTTCGACACGATAAGCGAAGTCTGTAATGTTGAGTCTTAAAGAGCTTGAACTGATTTCATATATGCAAATTACCCTTTTTCTAATCCCAACGATTCACGAACAGTTGTTGTAAATAAATATGTGCATATATGTATATATAATTGAATATAACTATAAGTATATATAATAACTAGAAATAAGAAAATACAATTTAATCATTAGAATTAAAGATATAAAATAATATACAAAATAATTAATGAATATAAGTATTATTAAAATTTATGTATGATTATTATTGTTATTACTTTTATCATTATTATTATTATTATTATTAATATTTTTATTATTATTAATAATATTAAAAATATTGTATTTATTTATATAATTAAGAATGATTAATATTAATTTAGTATTAATTATATATAGATTATGAATCTAATAGTACGATTTCCCCATCCCTGTCTCTTTTCTTTTTATTATTTTTTATTTTGTTTTCTGTTAAGCTCGTGACTCCCAATCATTATCTTCATGACTGTTACAATCAATTAGTGGAATACATCATCAATTTCATCTATTATTGTCATTCGTTACTATCATTAAGGGAAGAGAGAAAATCAATGAGACAAAATCATATTCTTCATATTTTTCATTTATTCAAACCCGAACCCGCTGCATCCTGAATGTTATCTTATCCGTATTCGGTCAATCACAAGATCAACCATAATCACCTTAAGTATTTTCTCTTTCTTTCTTCTACTCTTCTTCGCTTCATTCCTGTGCGACTAATAAAAACCATCAACCAAAATCACAACCACCCCACAATGGAAATTCCCTTATAACTTACAATTGTCTATAGGTACACTTCTGTTTTGGGCTCTGGTTCATTGATCACAAAAACACACAACCCTACCACCATCATTGACCTACTACTAGTTATCTTCCTGTTTTGGTTCACTATAATCATCATCTTTGAAAACCTTCTATCAATGACCGATATACTCCTGGCCTTGTTGTTCGAAAACCCACTTTGTAGAGCCATCTAACAACAATGAACCACCTTATCATTTTCATCGCCACCCATCACTTTTACTTCTGTTTTAAAAATCGAAAATCACCACCATTGAGTAACCCTCAAACACGCTACTACTTACGGGTTCGGTTGTTACACGAAATTTAACATAACCGTCGGCCACCACCTCGAATTAACCATCACCACCATAAGATCCATAACCGTCACTGTTTTGCTAGATGTTTTGTATATCCATGTTGATCAAACGGTTATGATTATCTCCTTCCTAGTTTGAACTGTGAACACCACCTGCACCCTCACATCATCTGCCACTTTTCGTTCCCATTTATAAACAAACAAAACGCACCCAAGTCGCCACCTTGTACCACTTATTATTGCTGTCCAACGAAGCTCACAAAAACGCCACCATCATGGATGTATTGCAGCTGTTATAAGTCTTTAAGTTCAGTCCATAAATAGCCACCCACAACTTTGAAAAACCACCACAATGAACCTAAACGAAACACACCTTTATGCTACTACAAACGTTTGTTTCTGTTTCACCACTATTATTCAAATTATGGGTTATTACGATGTATGTTCTAATCGAAACCCATAAAAACTTTGATAATAAAAAGAAGGTGATACTGTGATGATATGAAATGATATATGATGAAACATAAACCCACTCATACTTACTACCACTTGCTAATTTCTATATCTATTCCTATCCTATCCGTATTATAAATCAACAAACCTCCAATTATCTATTTTTTTTCGGTGCAATGATCTCAAATGGCACAATGATTCATTATAGCTTTGTGGCAGACAAACTAATTGTCTAAATGTTGTGTGGACCATGTTGGTTTACAACTTTTTCCTTTTAATATGAGATTTGTAATTGATCCAAACACGAAGATAATTGATGGACGTTAGGATTTGATTATGATATGGTGTATGATTAAAATAATTACTTGATGGAGACAATTATGATAATCGATGAGTAGATGATGATGATAGTGATGCGTATTACGTATAGATGATGATAATATTAAAATATCAAATGCAATAATAATTAGATGTTGATGGTGAGGGTTCGGAAGAATGAAATGTTGATGTGGATATTAAGAGATTGATAATCATAGTGGATGACTAAGAGCTAGTATAATTTAAATCCACTACAAACTGTCGGTATCCTTGATGGTATTAGAAACAAAAGGTACCAGCTAATCTCATACTAATCGAGAGTTTTCATTCGTCTTGTATATATATATTTGTTGCTGCATAAACCGAAGCAGTCTACATGCTATTGGGCTTGCTAAATCTGTTAAATTGTTGGGCTTATATTATGAAACATGATAATGAATGACGAGTTAATAGGATGTAACTAGCGGGATATTCAGGAAAAACAGAACAGATCATATGGTTTGAGGTGATGTTGGGTCAGCGGGAGGTCATGGTTCGACTCCGGACCAGGGCTATTCTTGAGGGTATACCTTTCTTTTCATTTTTATTATTATCATTATTATCATTGATATCATTAGTTATTGTTATTGTTATTTGAAATATTAGAAAAAGAATTATTATTAGTGTTAATACAACTAGTACTACTACTATTATTATTACTATTATTATTATTACTAATATAAGTGTATTTATAAAAGTTATCATTTATTAACATTATCTTGTGGATATTATCATTATTATTAGTATGATTATAGTTATAATTAGGAATATTGTTATTATTATTATTATTATTATTATTATTATTATTATTATTATTATTATTATTATTATTACAAATAGTTATGTTTATATAAAAATACATTTCAAGAACATTGAAATCATATATCACTATAATTTTATTATTAACAAGATAGTAACTAAGCTATATATGAAATATATCAATTAATATATATACATATATATATTTTTTTTTATATAAACCCTAATATAAATTATTATAATGAAATATAAACACTAATTAAATCAGATAGATAAATCAAATATATCTATATCTATATCTATATCTATATCTATATAACAAATAACTTAACAAATATATTATTAAAAATAATATATAGATTTATTCGAATACGAGTATATGTTTTAATATATATACAAATGATATAGGTTCGTGAATCCAAGGCCAACCCTGCATTGTTCAGTTCCATCATATGTATTTTTACTACAAAATACAGTATCGTGAGTTTCATTTGCTCCCTTTTTAAATGCTTTTGCAATATATATTTTTGGGACTGAGAATACATGCGCAATTTTTATAAATGTTTTACGAAATAGACACAAGTAATCGAATCTACATTATATGGTTGAATGATCGAAGCCGAATATGCCCTTTTTTTCTTGGTAACCTAAGAATTAGTAAACCGATCTACTAATTGACGCGAATCCTAAAGATAGATCTATTGGGCCTAACGAACCCCATCCAAAGTACCGGATGCTTTAGTACTTCGATGTTGTTTTATCATGTCCGAAGGATTTCCCGGAATGATAGGGGATATTCTTATATGTATCTTGTTAATGTCGGTTACCAGGTGTTCAATCCATATGAATGATATTTTTGTCTCTATGCATGGGACGTATATTTATGAGAACTGAAAATGAAAATCTTGTGGTCTATTAAAATGATGGAAATGATTATTTATGTTAAACTAATGAACTCACCAACCTTTTGGTTGACACTTGAAAGCATGTTTATTCTCAGGTACGAAAGAAATCTTCCGCTGTGCATTTGCTCATCTTAGAGATATTACTTGGAGTCATTCATGACATATTTCAAAAGACGTGGCATTCGAGTCGTTGAGTTCATCAAGATTATTATTAAGTCAATTATAGATAGATATATTATGAAATGGTATGCATGCCATCAACTTTCGATGTATTTCAAAAACGAATGCAATGTTTGTAAAATGTATCATATAGAGGTCAAGTACCTCGCGATGTAATCAACTGTTGTGAATCGTTTATAATCGATATGAACTTCGTCCGGATGGATTAGGACGGGTCGTTTCATATAAGGTCATCTCTAAAGTACTCGTTAATCGCCTTCGTGGGGTTATAAACAAATTAATTGGAACCGAGCAAAGAGCGTTTATTAAAGGTAGATCAATACTTGATAGTATTCTCATTGCAAATGAGTTAGTAGATGATGTTAAGAGAAGGAAATCGAAATGTTTCATTTTTAAAGCCGATTTTGAAAAAGCCTTTGATAGTGTGTGTTGGAAATTCTTACTTGAGATAATGGAGAATATGGGTTTTAGGGCAAAATGGAGGAAATGGTTAGAAGCTATTTTTTCGTTCGGCATCTATTTCGGTACTAGTTAATGGCTCTCTCACTTTGGAGTTCAACCTTGAGAAGGGCATCCGGCAAGGTGATCCACTCTCACCTTATCTTTTCATAATCGCTAGTGAAGGGTTGGAGGTTCTAGCTAAGATTGCAACGTATTTTTCTAAGATTGACTTGCGGTCCGGCTATCATCAAATGCAGGTCCGTGAGGAAGATATTGAGAAAACGGCCTTTCGAACGCGTTATGGGCATTTTGAGTTTGTAGTTATACCTTTTGGTCTTACGAATGCACCGGCGGTATTCATGGATCTTATGAACCGAGTGTGCCAACCTATGTTGGACAAGTCGGTGATTGTGTTCATTGACGACATACTTGTGTATTTGAAGAGTATGAAGGAACATGAACATCATTTGCGTGGTGTGTTGAAGATGTTGCGGAAGGAGAAATTGTATGCAAAATTCTCCAAATGTGAATTTTGGCTAAGGGAAGTTCAATTCCTTAGCCATATTGTGAACAAAGATGGTATTCAAGTAGATCCGGGGAAGATTGAGACGGTGAAAATTTGGGGACGACCGACTACGCCTACGGAAATCCGAAGTTTTCTCAGATTGGCCGGTTATTATCGTCGGTTTATCCAAGACTTTTCTAAAATCGCTTCTCCATTGACGAAGTTAACGAGAAAGAACGCGAGATTTAATTGGGAAACGAGCAAGAAATTGCTTTCCAATTGTTAAAAAAGAAGTTGTGTCAAGCTCCAGTGTTAGTGTTGCCGGAAGGTGTAGAAGACATGACGGTTTATTGTGATGCTTCTTTAAATGGGATCGGGTGTGTTCTAATACAAAGAGGTAAAGTCATCCCTTATGCCTCTCGACAATTAAAGGAACACGAAACAAAATACCCGACTTACGATCTTGAATTGGCGGCGGTGGTTCATGCATTGAAAATTTGGCGCCATTACTTGTACGGTGCCAAGTGTACGATTTATTCGGATCACAAGAGTTTAAAACATCTTTTTGATCAACGAGATTTGAATTATCGTCAACGTAGATGGATGGATGTGGTAAAGGATTATGATTGTGAGATACTTTATCATCCGGGTAAGGCGAATGTGGTCGCGGATGCGTTAAGTTGAAAGAGTCAACATCCGGCAATACGAGTAGGATCGTTACGCATGATTATTACTAACGATTTTCTTGTGAAGCTTGGTGAGATACAAATTGAAGCTTTTGTTAACAATAAACATGAGGAACGAATCGTGGGGCAAACGGAGTCTATTACCTTAGGCCCGCACGGTTTGTTGTCCTTTCAAGGAAGAGTGTGGGTGCCTAAGATGGGGGATAATTGACGAGTGCTACTTGATGAAGCACATAAGTCAAAGTATTCCATTCATCTGGGCACGACGAAAATGTATCTTGATTTAAAGAAGGAGTATTGGTGGCCGGGCATGAAACGTGATGTTGTTAAGTATGTTGAACAATGCATCACGTGTTTGCAAGTTAAAGCCGAACATCAAAAGCCGTATGGTATGCTACAACTTTTAGAAATCCTGAAATGGAAATGAGAGCACATTACCATGGATTTCATTACAAAGTTACCAAAGACGGCGAGAACCCAATTTGATTTGATTTGGGTGATAGTTGATCGATTGACGAAAAGTGCTCTGTTTCTTCCCATTCAGGAAGCGATATCATCGGAGACTTTGGCTAAATTATTATCAAGGAGGTGATATCGAGACACGGGGTTCCTATATCTATTATTTCGGATTGGGATACTCGTTTCACATCTCGATTTTGGGAAAAGTTCCATGAAGATATGGGTACACAATTGAGATTGAGCACGGCGTACCATCCTCAAACGGATGGTCAAATCGAACGTACGAACCAAACATTGGAGGATATGTTACGGGCATGTATTATTGATTTCGGTGGTAGTTGGGACGAGTACTTACCGTTGGTGGAATTCACGTACAATAATAGTTATCATGCTAGTATTGGAATGCCACCTTACGAGATGCTTTATGGGCGTAGATGTCGAACTCCGATTTGTTAGGGTGAAGTGGGTCAAAGAGAAATCGGGAGTACCGATTTGGTTTTAGAGACGAATAGCAAGATTGATATGATTCGAACTCATTTAAAGGCGGCTCAAGATAGGCAAAAGTCGTATGCCGACAAACGTAGGCTACCGATTGAGTTCCAAGAAGGTGACATGGTGATGCTTAAGATTTAGCAATGGAAGGCTATTATTCGTTTTCGAAAACGGGGAAAGTTAGTGTGACGATCGCTCCAAATCCATATGGACGAACACGTCATTCATCGATTTCATTGTGAGGTATTTGACCTCTATATGATACGTTTTGTAAACATTGCATTCTTTTGAAAAGGCACACCATAAATGAATATTTAAATCAAAGGTTTTCGACATCTGATGATTTCTACATATAGACAATCACCGTAAATAATAGTTTACAATA
Organism: Rutidosis leptorrhynchoides; assembly: GCF_046630445.1. NCBI lineage: Eukaryota > Viridiplantae > Streptophyta > Magnoliopsida > Asterales > Asteraceae > Rutidosis > Rutidosis leptorrhynchoides. The sequence goes on along the minus strand of NC_092336.1, from coordinate 517,559,640 downwards.
GTACTTCCGTTGACAATGCAGTCAAAATAAGATACATGGTGATGATTTGGTGAATGCAACGTTTTCTTGAAAAATATGCCATGTAAGACTCTATGCACATAGCTTGTCTAACATATAAGCAAACAGCGGAAGACTTCTAGGGAACCTGAGAATAAACATGCTAACAAGTGTCAACACAAAGGTTGGTGAGTTCATAGTTATAATGTTTTGCATAATCTGTACGTAAAGATGAACCACAAGATTTCAGTTGTTTCATCCAGAAATGTTTATCAAAATATTCTACAAGATTGAGCACCCTGGTAACTAAACTTAACGTATATATAATTTGTACCCTTTGTAAAATCATCTTAATAATACACTCAAACCAACGTGTACGCTTCTCAAATAGCATACGTCTGTTAAAAGGCTAGTGCTTTAGCTCGAATGGGGATATCAAGCCCTATGGATCCATATACTACTACTCGCGCCCACCAGTTCTTATAACTGGCAGTTACTAGTTACCAAAGCTAAGGGATTTTCGGTTCAAACTCTGTGTAGAATTAAGTATGTACTTGTATCCATTGCGTTTAAAATAAATTGCATGTATTCTCAGCCCAAAATATTTAAAGCATTTAAAAAGGGATCTATAAACTCACCTTAGCAGCATATAAAGTCGTTCACCAAAATGTGACTGAAACTCGAATTATCAAATAACCGTATATCTCAACCTAGAGAACATATGTTGGTCAATAAATGTCTATTAATCTAGGTCAGGTCATAGTGTATCACAATCCTAATGCTCGAGATCGACATACAAAAGTTATCCAAAGTCGTTTCAAAAAGTCAATTTTGACAATAGTTCAACAAAACGAGACGTGCCTTATATAAGGATTCATTTACTCGGTTGATAATATTCAAAAATCCAATTTATCAATCTTACAAACAAGTTGTTTAAATATTAATTGCAGATTCAAAAGCAATTCCAATTAACGTCAATTATAATTCAGTTGACCATATCTTTTGATTCGTTCATCGAATTTACTCGATTTCTAAATAAAAGTTATTGATTTTTCTCCAGCTTTTCTAAAACATGTATATCATATACCTTTTACCAGTAATATATGTATTTAATTCGTGATTTATTATAAACTGTTTAACGACGAAATTTAGCATACAAGCATGTATAAATATTAAATATATATACTCGAGCACTAGACATGGATACACAATTAATATATAAAAGATAAGATATGAATGCTCACGTATCAGTATTGTGATTCAATATTGCAGAAAAGTAAGTAGACGTAACAGAGATGATAAACACTAGGTTTGACTTGCAAAATAATACCTACGAACATTACCCATAACCTCCATAGCTATAACCCATAGTTTCCTTAGCTCTATCCCGCTCGAAAACCATTTTGAAAGTGACACGCTCATGACCTCGTCGTAGTATTTTATGTATAATACTAATTAATAATACTAATAATAATAAGATTAATAATAATATTAATCTTAATAATAATAATAATAATTAATAATAATAATAATTATATAAATAAAATAAATAAATACTTACGGAGTAATATTAAGAAGAGTGTGAGAAAAACAGAACTGAAATCGAGCAATTTATAGTATCTCTCCTGTCACCAGCCCCCATGCGATCGCATGGGGTTTGTGGTGGTTATCCATGCGATCGCATGGATGTATTTTCCAGCTCACAATGTTTTGGTTTCTTCCTCGTCGACATAATTTTATATTAATTTTATAATATATAATTTATATAATTAATTATATATTATATTAAATTCACGTGCATAGTTGAATTGTAATTTTCGTTCCAATAAGTCGTACGTCGTCACTCGACTCATGTCCCGGTTTCGGTTTTTCGAACGTTGTTTCGTACGCAAAGAAAACTAGCATTTTACGTTTCATGACTCGTACCTTTGTCAAAATATAGTCTTAAATTATCAATAAACTATATCACTCAAAGTGTATCTTAAACTTTCGAGTGTTTTGGTCATTTACTTTTATAAATCATCGTCTGGCTATTTATTAATATAAATTTTAATAATATTATTTTAAATCAAATCGTTTTAAGATTAAGTTAATATTTTATTTTATCACCTTGTAAAATATATATATACATTTTCATTTTGAAATAGTGTTTTACCGTAGCAAAGTTACTGTAGCAAATTTTTTTTACTGTAGTAAATAGTGATTTTCGAAAACACTTTAGCATTTTGGGTACTGTAGCAATTCGAAAATACTGTAGCAAATTAGTGTTTTACTTATTCATCTTAAACGTTTTAGTTCACTTATCTAAATATCAATCGAATTAACAAACGAATGTTACTTTCGTTTACTAAATAACTTGAAATCATATATATATATATATATATATATATATATATATATATATATATATATATATATATATATATATATGTGTGTGTGTGTGTGTGTGTGTGTGTGTGTGTGTGTGTGTGTGTGTGTGTGCACATTAAGTTATATATATATATATATATATATATATATATATATATATATATATATATATATATATATTGTTCGTGAATCGTCGAGAACAGTCAAAGAATAATTGATTATATGAATATAGTTCCAAAACATTCGTGACTCAACATTACAGACTTTGCTTATCATGTCGGAAACGTTAATCATACAAAGATTAAGTTTAAATTTGATCAGAAATTTTCGGGTCATCACAGTTAGCTCCTCGGTTTATTGGGCCATTTAAAATTTTAGCTCGTGTTGGTGAAGTTGCGTATCGTTTGGAATTATCCGAAGAGCTTGCGGGGATCCATAATACATTTCATGTTCCCCATCTCCGTAAGTGTCTTGCGTATGATTCATCATTGGTGCCTTTAGACGAGATCGAGCTAAACAACAAGTTAGAGTATGTTGAAGAGCCGATTGCTATACTCGATGAGAAGGTGAAAGTGTTGAGAAATAAGGAGGTGAGAACTTTTAAAGTTCAATGGCGTCGTAGTATAGGTTTCGAATTTACGTAGGAATCCGAAGAGTTTGTCTTGGTGTATCTTCCTGCTTGTCATGCGGCTTGGATTGCAAGGACGCAATCCGAATCAAGTGGGGGGAGAGTTGTAAGACCCGAAACCTTTTCGTACAATTATATATATAAATGCTGGCAGCCTTGTTTTTCTGTTTTGGGCCGCGGCGCGGCCTAAAGGCCCTCGGCCCGGCTGGTGGCTGATGGGCCAACTTTCTTTTTGGAGATATTTAAAAAAGGGCTTTTTGGTAATTTTACTTGGGGACGAATTTAAAGCCCCAAGATTAGATCTAGACCATCATTTACTTCATTTTCAACCACCTCTTCCTTTCCACATAAATTCTAGAGAGAGAGAAGGTTCTAGTGTGGGAAAAGCTCAATCAAGGAAGGAGGAAGCTTGTTTCAGGTTAAAGTGCAAGTGTTAAAGTTGTTCATCTAGTCTATAGCTACATATTGATTGTGGTGGTAAGTCATAATCTTGATTTCCTTATTTTAATTGATTAACGGTTAGGGTTTTGGGTTAGTGATGAACATAAAACCCATTGTCGGTTATTTTGGGGGTTTTGGGTAAGATTGAGTCATGAGGACTCAAAAATGACTAACCTAGGGTTTCAAAGCGATAATTGGTGTTTATGACTCTTAAATGGTTAGTTAATCACTAGCACACTTTGATAATTAGTATGTGGGTGTTATTTGGGTATGTTGATAACCCAAATGGGTGTGTTAACCTTGAAATGGGTCAAATGAGTCTTTGATGACTTAACTTGTTTAATGAGGGTGAAAATGTGATAACCTTATGTTAAAAGTGTAATTAATACCATATTTGGCTAGTGTTAGGGTTTTGGCGAAGTTGACCCAATATTAGGGTTAAGTGTGCAAATGGGTCAAAATTGCACCATGGGTCAAAATGACCCTAGGATGGTAAGTGAGTTGGTTGACCAACTTGAGTTTGTGATTGATTATATGCATAATGTAATAGGTACGTTACATTGAAGGTTGCAAGCTCGGCTATCTTTCACAAAAGACTTTAAGGTGAGTGGAGTAATTATACGTATATGTATATAGCGTATTTATTTGTGAATGTTATGGTATGAACCAACGAGCCGGTAGTGCCATAACATGTACGTGACGAGTGTCGTGATGTGAACCACGAGTCGGTAGCATCAAAGTGTGAACCACGAGCCGGTAGCACTATAAAATGAAGTGTGAACCACGGGCCAGTAGCACTATAAAATGAAGTGAGAACCACGAGCCGGTAGCGCCAAAGTGTGAACCACGAGCCGGTAGCACTATAAAGGAGTATGACTCAAATGCGTATGGTGTGAACCATGAGCCGGTAGCACCGTAGCGTCTATGGTTAATGATGTTATGCGAGGTGTATATAAAATAGTTATTAATTTTAGCAGGAAATACTATTAAATACGATACAATTTTACACAAGATATTTATTTATTTATAGAATGGATATACTTAAACCTTGCTACAACACTTATAGGCAGTGTACCTAATCGTACAGTAGTGTAGTTTTTAGTAAGTCCGGTTCGTTCCACAGGGAAATCTTTAAACAAAGCTCAACGCTATATTAGTTTACTTTTATAAAAATACAAACATATATATACGTAATATTATTATTATAAAGGGGGGTTTTTACCGTTTAATGACTGGTTTGTCGATTTAAGACTTTAGTCGCAGTTAAAACCTAATGTAAAATATAAAATAAATACAAGACTTAAATTAAAGCGTAAAGTAAATAACGATAATGAAATTGCGAATAATAAAAGTGCGATAAAATAAACTTGCGATAATTAAAAAGTACGATAATTAAAAGTGCAATTAAATATAATAACAATAAAAATGCGATAATTGAAGTGCAATTAAATATAAAATAAAGGAAATTAAATATGAAATAAAAGAATTATGCTTATTTAAACTTCCGTAATCATGATGTTTGACGTGTTGATTTTAGTTTTATGCCCATGGGTTAATTGTCCTTTGTCCTGGATTATTTAATATGTCCGTCTGGTTTTTGTCCATAACAGTCCATCAGTCATAAATATAAAGTGCGAGTGTCCTCATCAAATTATTCTTATACCCGAAGTTAAATATTCCAACTAATTGGGGATTCGAATTGTAACAAGGTTTTAATACTTTGTTTAATGAATACACCAGGTTATCGACTGCGTGTAAACCAAGGTTTTACTACTTTGTTAACAATTACACCAATTACCCTTGAATGTAATTTCACCCCTGTTTTAATTATTCTAGTGGCTATTAATCCATTCCCGTGTCCGGTTAAATGAACGATTATTCGTACATATAAATACCCCGCCCATCGTGTCCGATTGAGTGTATATGGTAATTTATAGGGACGCCCAATTGTAAATCTTTATATTAACATTAACAAACTTTCATTTAGTTAAACAAATATAAAGCCCATTAATAGCCCATAGTCTAATTTCCACAAGTGTCGTTCTTTTATCCAAACCCCAATTATGGTACAAAGCCCAATTACCCAATTTTAGTAATTAGCCCAACATCATGATTACTTCGTTTTAAATAAGCATAATAATAACTTAGCTACGAGACATTAATTTAAAAAGGTTGAACATAACTTACAATGATTAAAAATAGCGTAGCGTTACACGGACAGAATTTCGACTTACACCCTTACAACATTCGCTAACATACCCTTATTATTAGAATTATAATTAAAATTAAAATATAAATTATATATATATATATATATATATATATATATATATATATATATATATATATATATATATATATATATATATATATATATCGTATAGATAGAGAGATGAGAGAAATAGAATATGAAAAATGATCAGAATTCGGTTTGCTTTATAGCCAGAGTTGAAATTTGGGGCTCCGCGACTCGCGGCAAAATCCTCTTCAAACTCCGCGAGTCGCGGAGAATGTATTTACAGCTCACACCCTTGGAGTTTCTCTGCCGACGGTTTTATAATATATATATATAATATATATATAATTAATATAATTAATTATATATTATATTATATTTATATGCATAGTTAACTTGTAATTTTTAGTCCGTTGCGTCGAGCGTTAAGAGTTGACTCTGGTCCCGGTTCCGGATTTTCGAACGTCCTTGCGTACAATTTTATATTTTGTATTTTGCGTTTTGAATCTTGTACTCTTGTAATTTCGAGACGTTTCTTATCAATAATTGGAACCTCTTTGATTGTCTTTTGTACTTTTGAGCTTTTTGGTCGTTTGCGTCTTCAATTCGTCGAATCTGTCTTTTGTCTTCACCTTTTATTATTATAACGAATATCACTTGTAAATAGAACAATTGCAACTAAAAGCTTGTCTTTCTTGAGGAATAATGCTATGAAATATATGTTCGTTTTTAGCATTATCAAATATTCCCACACTTGAGCGTTGCTTGTCCTCAAGCAATATTGTCTTGAAATACTAGAATCACTTCTTTATTCTTCACACTTTGTACATCAGTGATTTCTATACGGCGGTATAAACAATGGTAGTAACGATATGGTTTACAGTCCCACATGACTATAAAAATTTAGATCCATTAAGGAAATTGGATCTTTATGAAAACATTTGATCTTTTGAAAATTAAATCTAGTTTTTACCCTAGATAAGTTTTCCGGAATAACCCTTTACCGGTGTTTGCAAAATATTTTTGTGGGTTTGGTGGGTTTCAGATTTGAAAATTTTAGCTCAAAACTTGCGGTTTTGTGTCACCCACTTGCTAACCTTGTATTTGGAAAGCAACACGTCCAGTTTACTTGTCCCGTATATTACCTTTCGGTAAACTACCGTCTGGTTGTAAAGGAAAGCGTTGATCAAGCAACTGTTAAGGCAATGTCCCCTGACATGCTTTTAATTATGGTCTATAACGTGTCGGACGCAGTTACTATCCTTGGTAGGAGCAATAGTAAAGCTCACCCTTATAATTTTTTCGGTCTGGCACAAGGTCCTGTCTTTGACCACTATGCAACCACCGTTCTTACGGTTGACACCCGATTTAGTTCAGGTAACCTAATGAATTCCAGGTGAATTCCTAGGATTTTACGTTCAATGGTAATGAACGTATTGAAAATAGGGCTTTCAGAAAACAAATCGGTTTGTAATTTTGATCAAAATATTTTCTCGTTCAAGCTCGAGTTTAGATATCATTGAATTCCATGAGTTTGTAATTCTCAATCTTTAAGGTCAATCTCTAGGATTGAGTAATATCAGTCTTAAAAGCTGATTTTTAATCTTTAAGGAGATTATCCTTTCTGGGGATCTGATTCATTAGTCTTATCAAGCTAATTTGCACGGTGCCCCCCATTGTACGAGATAAATCCTTCTCATGGTTAGGATAAATCTGACCACTTGGCGACCCTGTTTAATGCTGAGGTCCGTGGATTTCCTGCTGATTTTAGTGATGACTTTTCTAGATTTTTCGTTAACCTACAGCTGGTCTGGACGACAACTTCATGACCTAAATCAAGAAGCGCGTTTCTTTTTTCGGAAGACTTTACTTCCTTTTAATGATGGAATTGATTCATCGTGTAGATCCATCTCTTCTTTTCTTTCATCGGGTAAAACAGTTTAGTTTAGTCCAAAGCAAAAGTATTTTCAGTTATTTGTTACAGATATATGTGACATATGTTTAAAATAACTTGGTAAATTTTCCCACACTTGGCTTTTATTTTCCTTTTTATCGTCCTCTATTCCATTTTAAATGAATTTTGACATTTTAGTTTGTTTCTTAATTTATGTTCTTTCTGAGATAACAATAATTTCGGTGTTAAAACCTAGTTTTATCGTTCATAAATATGTATAAACATGATTTGAATTCATTTAATTGAAAAATTTTACTAGAATTGGGTAGTCAGTATATAAGACTAGGGCTGTTCTTTTTTATCAGAGAGCACTAGATTCTAATACAACTACTGCTTTACTAGTATTTTTAATGGTAACCAAGTGTATAAAGTAAAAAATTTTAAAATCCGAAAGAATTTAACCCCTTCCCACACTTAAGATCTTGCAATGCCCTCATTTGCAAGAAATCAGTAACAATTTAAATTATTGAGGGTGATTTGTGTGAAAATGATCAAATTTTTACCAAAGTTTCCAAATATATTGGCGTTTGTTTGCTGAATGATAAATGGTGCACATCATTTGTTCATTCCGTCTTGTTGTTATTTCACATATATTTTGCATCTTGTCGTCAAAATTAGTTGCTTTTGCTGAACTTAATGCCAGTCTTTGAAAATGCGTTGTTTTACCCTGTTGTGTACATAAGATAAACTGCAAACATATATACATATTTTTGAAGTTTGGTATATTACCCCACATTCAAAAATTATTAAAATTTAAGAATAAAAGTTAGATAATTATAAAAATGATTATAATATTAACAAAAGTATTAAATGTATCAATAATTACAAATTACAAAATAAAAAAAATAAGTAAACTAAGGATGATATTGGTACCAATAGGGGTTCCAGGCATAACCATAAGTGCTATAGAATGCTTCGGCAGGGTCATACGTAGGATATGGTGGCTGCATCTCTATAGACCAAGGAGGGAAGACGGGTTTCGGTGTAGGAATATAGTTTCTACCTATATGTTGGCAATGAGCTATGATCTGGTTCTGATGAACTTGCCAATCTTCAAATGCTCTCTGTCTAGCATTTTCGTATTCCTGAGAAGCTATAAACCTATGCATTTCTTGCTGCTGGTTTCTCATTCCCCCCTCCTACATTACCTTGCTGCTGGTTTCTCTCCACCTGTGGATGTCTACCATGGTATCGTACTGCGGCGTTATTTCGCCTCTTCAAAACTTTCGCACCATGGTATACATTTAAACCTATAGTATCGCGGGGTTCTGGTTCTTCTACTAATAATCCCCCCCGACTTATATCCACACCGAGATATTCACCAATCAAAGTAATAAAAATTCCACCTCCTATTATGCTATGTGGTCGCATCCCCCGAACCATAGCTGATAAATAATAACCCACACAATATGGTATACTTACAGCGCTTTGTGGGTCTCGAATACACATATGGTAAAACAAATCCTGTTCATTTACTTTTTCTTTGTTCTTACCCCTTTGTGTAATCGAATTAGCTAAAAACCTATGTATCACTCTTAATTCGGCTCTATCTATATCCAAATAAGAGTAATTTCCCCCTTTGAAACGGTGATGGCTTGTCATTTGACTCCACACACCGTGTGTATCAAAATTTTCATCTATCTTTCTACCGTTTAGTATCAATCCTCTACAATCGGCAGACGCTAACTCCTCAGGCGTATATATACGTAAAGCCTGAGCCATGTCCAGTAAAGACATGTGGCGCATCGAACCGCCTAACAAAAATCTAATAAAAGAACGATCGGTTAAACTAGCTACCCGATCATTCAACTCTATACTACATAACAATTCTTCACACCATACTTTATATACAGGTCTACGTATGGTGAATAAACATATCCAGTCATTAAAAGAAGAATTACCATACCTCTGTACAAGTAATTCCCTAATTGGCCCGGCCAATTCTACAGCTTCTAAGGGTCCCCATTCTATGACCCTCGGTACCTCAACAACCTTGGAATGAAGAGTATGCAAACCCCGTTGATATTTTGGATAATCTATCCAAAGTCTGTCAAATCTCAGGTTCGGGTGCAACTCTTCCAAGTGCATATCAGAAAAGGTCATGACTGGATGAGGTATATCCTGCTTGTAGTAGTTATCCACCTCCTGTTGTTCCAAATTCTCAGCAGGAGCATTGCGGGCTTGGGATGAAGATTCACCCCTTTCATTCTGCAAAACACATCAAACACAATTTTTGTGCATCCAAATATGCATTAGTGTCAGCAAAATCATCAATCAAAATAATTACAATGACATTATCAATTTATATCAAACTTAAGCTCATTTTCACATTTTTATCAAATCTACACTTTTTCAAATAAGCATATACGAAAATGTTCGCCAAGTTCATAAGCATTCAACTCAAATAACATGTCAAAATAATCATTACTAGCAATTAAACAAGTCTCAAATGACATTATCTTTCAAAAATCAAGTTCATGAATTTTAGACTTGAAAAAGTCCACTTTAATTCTCAAAATCATGTTTAGGCTCAAAGTTTGGATCATTTAACTACCTAGACATGTTACACTACTCAATTTAGCAACAATTCATGACAAAAATCGGCCATAACCTGTTTATATCAAAAAGCCCCAAATTTGCTCAAGAACACAAACCCTAGATTATTCAAAATTTGAAGTTTAAGGCTTCTAATCATGTTAAACAGCATCAATCTAGGTTATACAAGCATAATACATAAACAATTTAAGCCTAATTACTCTAAAAAGCATCAAAATCAAATTGGGGAAAAAATAGCTCAAGAACACCAAATTTCGGATTAAATGGTGTTTAGGTGTAGAAATTTACCGTTTTTCTTGAGTAATTCTTAGATAGCATCCTTCTCAACATGATTTTAGCAAAAGATTTGGTGATTAACGGTTAAAAATTGGGATTTTTGTGGGTGTTTTTCGGTTTTTTCGGGTTCTTTTTTCGCAGTTATTTTTGAGTTGGGGGTTGGACTGATCAGTTTGCAGCTCTTTATTTTTTTTTCCTGATTTCCGACCCCTCCGCGAGTCGCGGCGAAATGCACTTCAAACTCCGCGACTCGCGGAGTTTGTTTTTTTTTTTTTTTTTTTTTATAATCATTAACTTTTGAAAACAATTAAGAAATTTATTTTAAAATTTTGTTTCCCTTGTTATTTAGGACGAGGTCGTTTCGGATCGATGTCCTAGTCCGTCCTTCGACAAAATTTTAAAATTTGTCTTTTTGTAGCGATTGTTTTAAAAGCTGAGATTTTTTTGGGTTTTTTTAATGTTTTTGGCATACTCTAATTCAATAAGATTAAAAATAATGATAATAAAAGTTCTCGTCCCTCCCTCGGGTAAAGCAATTTCAGTTCAAAGACCTAGTCTTCAACTTACGACGAATTTTAAAAATCATATTCTTAACTTAATGAGATAAAGTAAATTTTTGTTTTTAAATTCACACAACTTAAATATAAAATTCAAAATTAAAAATTAAAAATTAAAAATTCACACCAAACTTAAAATTTGAAATGCATAAAATTAAAATTTCATATTTTAAAAATTAAAAATTCACACCAAACTTAATTTAAAAATTCATATTATAAATTCATACCAAACTTATATTAATTTTTCAAATATTTACAATTTTAAATATATTGTTTTTACAAAGTTTACAATATTAATTTAAGATTTAAATATTAAGATTAAAAACATGGTAAAAATAAAATTAAAAATCTTTTTGTCTTTTTATCCCACTTTAATCAATCAAATATTATCAAAAATATGCGCCCCTCTTTTCGGTAAAGTAATTTCGGTTCCAAGACCTAATTTAACTCATGACGAATTTTTGAAATATTTTGGGTTGATTGATTAAAGATATTTATACCTTAAGAATAAACGTTAAATTTCGCAGTGATGTAATAAATTTTTGAATGATATCAATAATTTCGGTCGCCAAACCTAATTTTATTTAATACCAATTTAATACTTTTTAGCGAACAAATTAGCGTTTATTATCAAAAGGTTAAAAATAAAAATAAAAACTAAAAACTGTACAGACATACCTGTGAAATAGATTTCTTAGTTATATGATCTATCCCATTCATAAGATAGTCGGTTTAATTGGTTTTCCATGGCTACATAGGCATAACCTCGAGCATTCAGTGTCTTTTCTTCTAAACATATGAACGGTCCGTCTCTGCATAAAGTAACAAATTCGGTATTTGAATAGGTTTGATTATTGGAACATTTACCTCCATGTGACCATTTTCCGCATTTGTGACATCGTTCTAGGTGTCGTGCTCTTATTTTCGCTGCGGATTTTGATTTTCCTTTACCAAATTGTAACTTATTATCTTCGCATCTGGATTCTTTTCTAACTCCGTCCATTCTTTCTCTGATTACTGATACTATTTCACTCGGTAGTATGTCATTATTACGTTTAGTGATCAAAGCGTGTAGCGTTAGACCATGGTTTAGTTCACAGGCAGTCTTCATTTCGTAAAAACCTAAAAAAATAAAAAATTCAGAATGGGGGGAGAAGACTAGTTCTTTAGGGTCTGCTAGGGAAAGACCATTCGGGTTCCATTTTCGAGAACTACACAAAAACAGACAATCTAACTCTAACATAAATACATATTATCCTTTAAAGACTTGATTCTCCCCACACTTAGTTAGCTGTGGTATCGAAATTGTGATTAACTTCGTTGTCGACTTCCATCGGACCATGTATGTAATGTTTAACTCTGTGACCATTAACTTTAAATTCCATCCCATTTGAATTTATTAATTCTATCGTTCCTTATGGGAAAACTCTTTTGACTATGAATGGTCCAGACCATCTTGATTTCAATTTTCCAGGAAATAGCTTGAATCGTGAATTGAAAAGAAGAACTCTGTCTCCTTCTTTAAATTCTTTTGAACTTCTGATTCTTTTATCATGCCATTTCTTCGTTCTTTCTTTATAGATTAACGAATTTTCGTATGCTTCATGTCTTAATTCTTCTAATTCATTTAGTTGACTTAATCGTAGACGTCCAGCTTCATGTAAATCAAGATTACATGTCTTCAAAGCCCAAAATGCTTTGTGTTCAATTTCTACTGGAAGATGACATGCTTTTCCATAAACAAGTCTAAAAGGTGTGGTTCCAATTGGAGTTTTGTAGGCTGTTCTAAAAGCCCAGAGTGCATCCTCCAATTTAATGGACCATTCCTTCGGATTTGATCCTACGGTTTTCTCTAGAATACGTTTTAGAGCTCGGTTGGTATTTTCAACTTGTCCACTTGTTTGTGGATGATATGCGGTGGAGATTTTATGAGTTACTCCATATCTTTTAAGAACTTTCTCAAGTTGATTATTACAGAAATGAGTACCCCGATCACTTATTAAAGCTTTCGGTGTTCCAAACCTTGCAAAAAGACGTTTTAAAAAGTTGACTACAACTCATGCATCGTTAGTTGGGAGAGCTTGTGCTTCCGCCCATTTAGATACATAATCAATGGCTACGAGTATATATAGATTATTATGAGATTTTGGAAATGGACCCATAAAGTCAATACCCCAAATGTCAAATACTTCACATACTTGGATGACATTTTGTGGCATTTCATCACGTTGACTTATTTTTCCGGCCCTTTGACATGCATCACAGGATTTGCAAAGAAGGTGTGCGTCTTTGTAAATTGTAGGCCAATAGAATCCATCTTCATAAACTTTTCTTGCTGTTAGTTGAGGCCCATAATGCCCTCCTGTTGGTCCTGTGTGACAATGGTTTAAAATTTTACTAGCTTCATCTCCAAATACACATCGGCGTATTATTCCATCGGGACAACTTTTAAACAGATGTGGATCTTCCCAGAAATAGTGTTTTATATCACTGAAGAATTTCTTTCGTCTTTGGTACGATAATCCTTTTTCAAGGAATCCACAAACTAAGTAGTTTGCATAGTCTGCAAACCATGGAATTTCTTTATAATCTATCTTCAATAGATATTCATCAGGAAAGTTGTCTTGTATGGCTGATTCATTTAGAACTTCTAATTCGGGATTTTCAAGACGAGAAAGATGATCAGCGGCGAGATTTTCTGCTCCTTTTTTATCTCGGATTTCAATATCAAACTCTTGTAAGAGTAAGATCCAACGGATTAATCTTGGTTTAGCATCTTGTTTTGAAAATAGGTATCTAAGAGCAGAATGGTCGGTATAGACCACCGTTTTTGCTAGAACGAGATATGATCGAAATTTGTCAAAAGCAAAGACAATAGCAAGGAGTTCTTTTTCAGTAGTTGTATAGTTCGTTTGTGCTCCTTGTAATGTCTTACTAGCATAATATATAGGTTGAAATCGTTTTTCAATCCTTTGTCCTAAAACGGCTCCCATTGCAAAATCACTTGCATCGCACATTAGTTCAAATGGTAGATTCCAATTTGGTGTTATCATGATCGGTGCATTAGTGAGTTTTTCTTTAAGAATATTAAAAGATTTGATACATTCATCTGAAAAGATGAATGGCGCATCCTTTTCTAGGAGTTTATTCATAAGAGTGGCAATTTTAGAAAAATCTTTTATGAAACGTCGGTAAAAACCGGCATGCCCTAGAAAACTCCTAACTCCTCTAACATTGGTGGGATGTGGAAGTTTAGCAATTACATCTACTTTAGCTCTATCCACTTCAATTCCTTCTTTTGAAATTTTATGTCCAAGAACGATGCCTTCTTTAACCATGAAATGGCATTTCTCCCAATTAAGTACTAGATTTGATTTTTTGCATCTAATTAGCATTCTTTCCAGATTAACTAGACATGATTTAAATGTATCACCGAAGACTGAAAAGTCATCCATGAATACTTCCATGCATTCTTCTATCATGTCGTGAAAAATCGCCATCATACACCTTTGAAAGGTTGCAGGGGCATTACAAAGTCCAAATGGCATGCTTTTGTAAGCAAAAGTACCATAAGGGCACGTGAATGTGGTTTTCTCTTGGTCCTCGGGTGCTATTAGAATTTGAAAATATCCGGAAAATCCATCTAGAAAACAATAGTAACTATTTCCGGCTAATCTTTCCAACATTTGATCTATGAAAGGTAAGGGAAAGTGATCTTTTCTGGTGGCGTCATTTAATTTTCTATAATCAATACATACACGCCATCCTGTTACAGTCCTAGTAGGAATAAGCTCATTTTTCTCATTTGTAATGACAGTCATGCCACCCTTCTTAGGTACGCATTGAACTGGGCTTACCCATGGACTATCAGAGATTGGATATATCAAACCTGCATCTAGCAGTTTAATAATCTCTTTCTTAACTACATCTTGCATATTAGGATTTAGTCTTCGTTGGCGTTGCACATACGTTTTATGACCTTCTTCCATAAGGATTTTATGTGTGCAATACGAAGGACTTATTCCTTTTATATCATGAATCTTCCATGCAATGGCTGGTTTATGAGCTTTCAACACAGAAATGAGTTGTGATTTCTCATTTTCAGTAAGAGAAGACGATATTATTACAGGTAATTCAGATTCACCATGTAAATAAGCATATTCCAAATGGTTTGGAAGTGGCTTTAACTCTAATTTCGGAGGTTCTTCTATCGATGATTTATATCGATATCTGTCTTCTTCTTTTAGCATTTGAATTTCTTCTGTTGTTGGTTCATATCCATTAGCTATAAGTGTAGCTAACATTTCAGCTTCATCAATTGGTTCATTACCTTCTCCTAAAGAACATTCTCCTGTTCCTTGTAATTCTGGAAATTCTTCTAATAATTCTGCATGTGCATCTATAGTTTGAATATAATAACATGTATCATCTGCAGATTGTGGTTGTTGCATTGCTCTATCAACTAAAAAGGTAACACTCTCATCCTCTATACTTAGGGTCAGTTTCTTACCGAACACGTCTATCATTGCTTTAGCCGTGTTTAAGAATGGTCTTCCTAATATGAGAGGAACTTGAGAATCTTCTTCCATGTCCAAAACAACAAAATCTACTGGAAATACTAAAGTACCAACTTTAACTAGCATGTTCTCCATTATCCCTCTAGGATATTTTATTGATCTATCGGCTAGTTGTATGCTTATTCTTGTTGGTTTTAATTCTCCAAGGTCTAGTTTAGCGTATAGTGAATACGGCATTAAATTTATACTAGCACCTAAGTCTGCCAATGCTTCTATTGAACTAAGACTACCCAGAAAATATGGAATTGTGAAACTTCCTGGATCAGATAGTTTTTCTGGTATCTTATTCAACAGCACTGCTGAACAATTAGCATTCATAGTAACAGCCGAGAGTTCTTCCATTTTCTTTCTATTTGAGATTAGATCTTTCAAGAATTTAGCATATCTTGGCATTCCTGAAATCACATCAATGAAAGGAAGATTTACATTTATCTGTTTAAACATATCCAAAAATTTGGATTGCTCGGCTTCAAGTTTTTCTTTCTTCATTTTACTCGGGTAAGGAAGTGGTGGTTGGTATGGTTTAACATAAGGTTTATCCTTAACTGTGTTATTTTCATTAACCTTTTCAACTACCAGTTCTTTTTCCTTATCTTGATCAGGTTGTGGTTCTTGTGGAGTAGGAATAGTTTCATCAGAAGTTACAGGTATTTCAGGTGGTTTAAGTGTTGTACCACTTCTTGTGGTAATGGCTTTAGCTGTTTCATTCCGGGAGTTAGCGTTTGTATCACTAGGTAGACTTCCCGGTTTTCTTTCACCTATTAACCTTGCTAGGTTACTTACTTCTTGTTCCAGATTTTGAATAGAAGCTTGTTGATTTCTAAATGCTTGAGCATTTTGTTCATTGGTTTGTTTTTGAGATGTGAAAAACTGCGTTTGAGTTTCAACTAGCTTCGTCATCATATCTTCTAAATTCGGCTTTTTATCATCGGTTTGTTGTGGTGGTTTGTTTTGAAAATTCGGTCTTTGCTGATTATAAGTATTATTGGATACTTGTTGATTGCTAGGACCTTGTTGGTTGTTGTATGGAATATTTCGGTTATAATTCTGGTTTTGATTGTAAATCGGTCTTGGCGGTTGATAATTATTCTGATAATTATTTCCAGGCCTTTGGTTTATGTATGAAATATTCTCTCTTTGTTCCATTGTTAATTCAATACTGAGACAATCTTTTGTCAAATGTGGTCCTCCACACTGCTCACAACTAATTCGTATTGAGTGAATATCTTTAGTCATCTTTTCCATTCGTCTCTCCACAGCATCTATCTTTGCGGAAATGGAATCTAAGTCATGACTAGAATCGGCTCTAGCTGCTTTAGATGATCTAATGATATCTTTTTCTTGGTGCCACTCATGTGAGTGGGAAGCAGTGTTATCAATAATTTTGTAAGCATCAGTTTCGGTTTTCTTCATAATAGAACCACCAGCTGCTATATCTATATCTTTCCTTGTAGTGATGTCGCATCCTTGGTAGAATATTTGTACTATTTGACAGGTGTCTAAACCATGTTGCGGACATCCTCTTAACAACTTTCCATATCTTGTCCACGCCTCATATAGAGTTTCATTTGGTTTCTGTGTGAACGTAACAATTTCTGCTTGAAGTCTTACGGCTTTAGATGCAGGAAAGAATTGTTTAAGAAATTTGTCAATTAAAACGTCCCATGTATCGATCGCCCCTTCAGGTAATGATTCCAACCAATCTTTGGCTTCTCCCTTTAAAGTCCAGGGAAATAACATGAGATATATCTGTTCATCCTCCACTTCTCGGATTTTAAATAGTGTGCAGATCCTATTAAAGGTACGTAGATGTTCATTTGGATCTTCCTTCGGCGCAGCACTAAATTGGCATTGATTAGTCACCATGTGTAGAATTTGTCCTTTGATTTCATAATCTGGCGCATTAATGTCTGGATGAGTAATTGCGTGACCTTGGCCAGTGCGTTTAGCTCTCATTCGGTCTTCCATACTTAAAGGTTCCAGATTCTCCATAATTGAATTTGTTGAATCGGTATCACTAGATGATTCTGTTTTAATGGTTCGTTCCTCAACAATCTCTGTTTGAATGATTGGTGGTTCCGGAGGAAAGTTTAATGGTTCAGGATCTATGAACCGTTCCTGAATATTTTCCGGATTCTCAATTGTGAGGTCGGGTTTAAAAAATGGATTATCGGAAATTTGAACTGAAGTACTTGGTCTACTGGATGACGATTCTAAAGAAAAATCAACGGCGGTTATATTTGCTAAATGTCTTGATCTAGTTACAGGTGGTGAACGTACAAAAGGTGATGAACGTCTTGCTCGGTGCATTCACTGAATATCCTATTAGTTTTTAAAAAGGAAAGAAAAATTATAATAAGTTATCCAATTAATAGACTTTTCTGATTTTGCCCACGTTTCGAATAGCCAAAAGATGCAGCAGAGGGGCAGGATTCGTTTGGTCTCAATATAATTGAGGACTGTTTGGCTCCAATAACCCGGTCCACGTACAAATCCAACTATTACTACGAACCAGAAAATTTTGATGTCTATTAATTTAACCACTTAAAATAAATTTTCGTAATTTTAAGAAATTTAGATAAGAAGTAGAAAAAATTCTAAGTCCTAAAAACTAGAATAGCGAGAAATAAGAGAGAAAAAGAGTTCGTCGAAAAAGGTCGAAAAAGAAAAAATATGGTTGAAAAATAAAAGGTGACGGAAAAATAAAAGAAACTTATAAAAACTTAAAAATACTTTATTAACCTAACCTTATTACTACAACTAACTTAAAATTATAATCGCAAATTGAAATTACTAATTGGAATGATAATTGATACATAGTAAAAAAAATATTAAAGCTTACAGGAAAAACTAAATCCCAAATGAAAATAACTTAAAAAGAAACTAAAACTTAAAAAGGCGTCGCAAAATTCTAAAGCTCCTAAATCTTAGTCTAAAGAAAAAGCACTTAAGGAATTCTACGGCAAAGCCTAAAAATCTAGGAGTAAAAATAACTATAGCAAAAACTAAGTTTAAAATTAAATATGAGCTAAAAATACAAATATTACGCTACAACGATTAAAAAGGGACAAAATATAAAAATATATAAAAAGTACAATTTTTATAAAAATATTATTTTTATATTATTTATTTAATAAAACTACAAATTTTACAATTTAATAAAACTAATTAATACTAAATACATAAATTAAATAAAAAGTAAAAGTAAAAATAAAACTAATAATAATAATAATAATAATAATTAGGGTTAAATAATAATTATAATTAATAATAAACCGTAATTAATGCTGAATTAGGGTTTTTTGTCGCCTGTCAGAAAGGCTCCGCGAGTCGCGGCATTTATTGCATCAAACCCCGCGAGTCGCGGGGTTCCAGAATTCAGCTGACAGATTTGAATTTTTTACGCGTTTTTCTTTATTTATTTTTTTTTTATTTTCTGTTTTCTGTTTTTAAATAAATAAAAGATTTTAAAATAAAACTTATATTTTTATAAACTAAAATAAAAATAAAGAAACTTATAAAACTTAAATATTTAACAAAATCTTAAAAATACATATATTTTTGTTTTTCTTTTTATATATTTCGAATATTTAAAACGTATTTTTACAAAACGAATTTTAATAAAAGTAAACAAAAAAAATCTTTTTTTTTTATATTAGCGTTGTGCTTTCGGCGTTTAAGATAAATTTCCCCGGCAGCGGCGCCAAAAATACTGGTTGTTATGCGAGGTGTATATAAAATAGTTATTAATTTTAGCAGGAAATACTATTAAATACGATACAATTTTACACAAGATATTTATTTATTTATAGAATGGATATACTTAAACCTTGCTACAACACTTATAGGCAGTGTACCTAATCGTACAGTAGTGTAGTTTTTAGTAAGTCCGGTTCGTTCCACAGGGAAATCTTTAAACAAAGCTCAACGCTATATTAGTTTACTTTTATAAAAATACAAACATATATATACGTAATATTATTATTATAAAGGGGGGGTTTTACCGTTTAATGACCGGTTTGTCGATTTTAAGACTTTAGTCGCAGTTAAAACCTAATGTAAAATATAAAATAAATACAAGACTTAAATTAAAGCGTAAAGTAAATAACGATAATGAAATTGCGAATAATAAAAGTGCGATAAAATAAACTTGCGATAATTAAAAAGTACGATAATTAAAAGTGCAATTAAATATAATAACAATAAAAATGCGATAATTGAAGTGCAATTAAATATAAAATAAAGGAAATTAAATATGAAATAAAAGAATTATGCTTATTTAAACTTCCGTAATCATGATGTTTGACGTGTTGATTTTAGTTTTATGCCCATGGGTTAATTGTCCTTTGTCCTGGATTATTTAATATGTCCATCTGGTTTTTGTCCATAACAGTCCATCAGTCATAAATATAAAGTGCGAGTGTCCTCATCAAATTATTCTTATACCCGAAGTTAAATATTCCAACTAATTGGGGATTCGAATTGTAACAAGGTTTTAATACTTTGTTTAATGAATACACCAGGTTATCGACTGCGTGTAAACCAAGGTTTTACTACTTTGTTAACAATTACACCAATTACCCTTGAATGTAATTTCACCCCTGTTTTAATTATTCTAGTGGCTATTAATCCATTCCCGTGTCCGGTTAAATGAACGATTATTCGTACATATAAATACCCCGCCCATCGTGTCCGATTGAGTGTATATGGTAATTTATAGGGACGCCCAATTGTAAATCTTTATATTAACATTAACAAACTTTCATTTAGTTAAACAAATATAAAGCCCATTAATAGCCCATAGTCTAATTTCCACAAGTGTCGTTCTTTTATCCAAACCCCAATTATGGTACAAAGCCCAATTACTCAATTTTAGTAATTAGCCCAACATCATGATTACTTCGTTTTAAATAAGCATAATAATAACTTAGCTACGAGACATTAATTTAAAAAGGTTGAACATAACTTACAATGATTAAAAATAGCGTAGCGTTACACGGACAGAATTTCGACTTACACCCTTACAACATTCGCTAACATACCCTTATTATTAGAATTATAATTAAAATTAAAATATAAATTATATATATATATATATATCGTATAGATAGAGAGATGAGAGAAATAGAATATGAAAAATGATCAGAATTCGGTTTGCTTTATAGCCAGAGTTGAAATTTGGGGCTCCGCGACTCGCGGCAAAATCCTCTTCAAACTCCGCGAGTCGCGGAGAATGTATTTACAGCTCACACCTAGGAGTTTCTCTGCCGACGGTTTTATAATATATATATATAATATATATATAATTAATATAATTAATTATATATTATATTATATTTATATGCATAGTTAACTTGTAATTTTTAGTCCGTTGCGTCGAGCGTTAAGAGTTGACTCTGGTCCCGGTTCCGGATTTTTGAACGTCCTTGCGTACATATTTATATTTTGTATTTTGCGTTTTGAATCTTGTACTCTTGTAATTTCGAGACGTTTCTTATCAATAATTGGAACCTCTTTGATTGTCTTTTGTACTTTTGAGCTTTTTGGTCGTTTGCGTCTTCAATTCGTCGAATCTGTCTTTTGTCTTCACCTTTTATTATTATAACGAATATCACTTGTAAATAGAACAATTTCAACTAAAAGCTTGTCTTTCTTGAGGAATAATGCTATGAAATATATGTTCGTTTTTAGCATTATCAGTTAACCATATTGTGTTTGTGATTGTTTAGCATATTTTATATATTGCGTTGAGTATATGCTAATGCGGTTTGGTGTTAATGTACGACTTGTTAGTATTACGGGTATGATGACATGCTATTTGAGTTTCAAGTTCGTATGAGGTATTTGGTGGGTGTGATTGCAAATAGATGGGTTACATATGTGTACGTGTAATTATTGCATTCACTAAGCGTTTTGCTTACCCTCTCGTTGTTTACCTTTTTAGGCTCCGGCTGTGACGACCCGGAAATTTTCGACCAAATTTAAACTTAAATTCTTTATATAGTTCTGACACGATAAGCAAACTCTGTAAAGTTGAGTCTCGAAAATTTTGAAACTATGTTCATACATTCAATTGACCTTCGACCCTTTTCGATGATTCACGAACAAATTGTTGTTAATAAATATGTATATATATATATATATATGTATATATATATATATACATACATATATATATATATATATATATATATATATATATATATATATATATATATATATATATATATATATATATATATATATATATATATATATATATATATATATAAAGACAATTATATTTTTATTATGAAAATGAAAACATATATTATATAATGTGTTTATATTAAAATGCATAAATATTGAAAATTTAAAATATATTATCATATAATATAAATTGTATAATTATTAAATATTATATAAATAATAATACCAGTATTATTTAATACTATTAAAATTATAATATATGAATATAAAGTATGATACATGTAAATTGTTACATTATTATTATTATTATTACTTTTATAATTATTATAACTATTATCAATAAAAATCATCATTTTTATTATTATAGTTATCATTACTATTAATTATTATTAAACTTATTTTTTATCATTCTTATTAGCATTAATATTATCATATTATTATTTATCATTTAGTATTATAAGTATCTTTATCAATAACATTCTTGTTATTATTAATATTTACATTAATGTTAATAATTATTATTACCATTATTATTATTTTTAGTTATTATTATTAATATTAATAGTATTATTAATATATTTATATTTTATTTATTAAAATGATAGCAGGTATATATAATTGCGATTTGTTATCTGTCAACATCATTCTTATTTGATTCGTCCTTCTTGTTTGATCAAAAGAACTTCTTGTGGAACAATTGTCACTAAATAACAACTGATTACACTGCATCAAATATTCAATTCACATGTTATCATCGTCTATATATCACATTCCTTTCATAATAATTGTTTATGATTGAAGGGTACTGTGTTACTTTCTTACTCCCTCACAAATTTGAGATATATTTTATATATTATATAAAGTATATTTACATAGCATACAAGGCACAAACCCCACTTCTAATTACAACCTATCGGGCCTCATTCTAAACCAACTCAAAATCATCGAGGCCACAACCATGGATCACCACCATAAACAACCATCTATCTATCACTAGAACATCTCGCCACCATCATCTTCTAACAAAGAGTATCACTTGAAAACTTATTGCAACTGCAGCTACTGTTTCTAATCGATTTACAACTCCCAAAAACTGAACATGGTTGTTGTTTTCTGACCGAGAGATCAACCTGAATACCTCCCTATCGTGCTGCCATAACCGGTCTGTTTTCCTGTCCAAAACCCACCCAAAACCGTTTCTATGACCACCATTTTCGCTATTACTACTGCTGTACTTCTTCATGTTCAAACCATCCTAAAATCACTTCATCAAATAACCAATGCGCTACCATTAACCACTCCTGTTACTGCAATTTTTATCTCATGTCCTGATTAACGAAGAAGGAATAAACAAAGAAGAACATCACCTATTTAGTTTCTATTTTGTACACGTCAGAAATCAACTACAAACCCAATTTGTTTCTCCTGCTTTAATGATGAAACGTGAATGATGAAGATAGGAGGAAGACGATAAAAAGTGTCAATGAAGTGACGATTAAAACAGGAAATACCTACCTTTACACTGCTAGGTACCTACTGCTATACAGCTGTTCAATTCTATTATTATATTCCTTTTCGTAAACAACAAACAGCCATCACCAATTTTTTTTTATTTATCGTTGCTGCCCCACTTTTCAATTATGAATCATCCCTGTTACCTTTTCTATAAAATAAACCGAAAACTAGTTGGGCCAAAATCTTGTTTGAATTGTTATCGGGCTTTGCTAAATATATCTGGGCCGAGGATATCTTTTTAAAACTTTAGGCCGTAAACTTATTTTGTCTTTTGGGCCGAGATCTTTAAGATTGCTGCTATAGTATGGTAAATAACACGAGGTTGCTAGTTGCTACTGCATATAATGATGTATATGATACGTGATAACGATGGTGTAAAGTAAAGATGATGATGAAGATTAGAAACAATGATGAATGAAGAAATGTTAACTGCTCGCTACCCTTTTATTTTTCTATTTCTCCTGTTTTTCCGAAGTCATGTATGATGATACATGACATGAGATTGAATGATGAGATGATGCGTTGAAGATGATGATAAACCGTATGATTATGATAATGATGATGATGATTTAAAGGCGAGATGATTATAATTACGATCATAATTATGGTTACGGTTGTAATTATAATTTTATGATGATGATGGCGATCAGATGAAGTAGATGATGATGCATGATGATTCACGATATTGATATTGATGTATGTGAAAACAATAATGATGGAAACAAAAATGATGAAGAGTGATATTAACGAACTGTAATGATTTTAGATCATGATAGAATGATGATGATAAGATGATCAGGTTGATTGTTATGATTATGGTGAATTAGGTTAAGTTTAGGAAGAAGAAGAAAAAAAATGACAGAAAAGAGTAAAAACAAATTAAAATGGTAATTATTTCAAAAAGCAAGGATGGACGGATGGTTGAGGGTGTTTACTTATAAAGAGGAGGCGGGGGTTCGAACCTGGCTTGTAGCATTTTTTTTTAGAAGGATAAGAAATAGGGAAACAGAAAGATATAGGTTGAATAAAATTAATATTGGGATTTGATCAGAAAAGCATGAGCAGCGAAATGGTTATGAAATGATGTTGATTAGCGAGAGGTCTCAGGTTCGAGCCCAGTTCGGGGCATCTCTTTTTAGAAAAGCTTGGAAGGTAGTTTTCAATACCAAAATTATTATTATTATTATTATTATTATTATTATTATTATTATTATTATTATTATTATTATTATTATTATTATTATTATTATTATTATTATTATTATTAATATCATTATTTTTATTATTATTATTATCATAAGTATTAGTATTATTATTAGTAATATTATTATCATTATTAGTAAAATTATTATCAAAGTTATTATTATTATCAGTATTATTGTTATTATTGTCATTATTACTAAAAGTATAATAATTTTTAAATTTATCAATTTTTATTAAAATTAGTATTATGTTTATTATTATTATTATTATTATTAATATACCAAATAAAGATTTTCTATATAAAGATATAATTATGACATAAAACATAACTATATTAATATGTTTGTAATAAATATTAATTATCTATTTAATGTATATAAAAATAAATATAGTTAATTTAGTTATTAATGAAACGTGCAAGTTACTAAAATAACAATTAATAATAATACCTAAATTTATTCGATTACCACTATATGTGTTAATATACATATAAATGTTATAGGTTCGTGAATCCGAGGCCAACCCTGCATTGATCAGTTACGTCGTATGAATATTTTTACTACAAAATATTGGATTGTGAGTTTCATTTGCTCCCTTTCTAAAGCTTTTGCAATATATATTTTTGGGACTGAGAATACATGCGCTGCTTTTATAAATGCTTTACGTAATAGACACAAGTAATCGAAACTACATTCTATGGTTGGATTATCGAATCGAATATCACCCCTTTAGCTTGGTAGCCTAAGAATTAGGGAACAGACACCCTAATTGACGCGAAACCTAAAGGTAGATCTACGGGCCCTAACTCCCCCATACTGGAAAATGGTATGCTTTAGTACTTCGAGTTATTAATACAGATGGATTTCTGTTTTGAGGATATTCTATATGCATTATGTTAACGTTGGTTACCAGGTGTTCAATCCATATGAATGATTTTTAAACACTTGCGAGTGTATGATTATTGAATAAAGGAAATCTTGTAGTCTATTAAAATTATGGAAATGATTGATTACGATAAATTAATGAACTCACCAACCTTTTAGTTGACACTTTAAAGCATGTTTATTCTCAGGTATTAAAGAAAACTTCCGCTGTGCATTAGCTCATTTTAAGGATATTACTTGGAGTCATTCATGGCACATTTCAAAATACGTTGCATTCGAGTTGTTGAGTTCATCATGATTATTATTAAGTCAATTATAATTGGATATATTATGAAATGTTATGCATGCTGTCAACTTTCAATGTAATGAAAGTTTGTCTTTCAAAAATGAATGCAATGTTTGTAAAATGTATAATATAGAGGTCAAGTACCCCGCGATGTAACCAAATGTAATGTATTCGTCCAGATGGATTAGGATGGGTCATTAGAGTTGGTATCAGAGCGGTGGTCTTAGCGAACCAGGTCTTGCATTAGTGTGTCTAACTGATAGTTGTTTAGATGCATTAGTGGGTCTGGATTTCGACCGTGTCTGCATGTCAAAAGTTTTGCTTATCATTTCGTATCAAAAATTACCTGTTTATCATCCTTAGGAAATTACCTACTTATCATTCTTAGTCTAGACACGTTTTACTGCATTGACTGCATGAATAGTGTATAGACAAAATTCATATCCTAGCGTATCTGTTACTGTAGATTTGCCTGACATATGCCGTAAATTCCTCTGTAATCTATGAAATCTTTTGTTCTATATATATAGATATTCTATGTAATTAGAATACCATCCGATAGCCGAAAATCATTTCATATTGAAAATCCTTTATTCGAAAGTACGAAATGGGACTCGTCACTAGTTCAAGTTCTTCGAAACCCGACAGCTATTCCGACATGGATGTTCACCTAAGTTCCGGAGGCGGCGTTACCAGAATGAATCAACCAATCAACCATCTCCAATTCATCTGATGAGTTCGTAGTCGACTAAACCAATGGAGACAAGAAGAAGGTAATCCTTTCCACCCACCGTACTGCACTCTTGGCGAAGAACCTAAAGCACTTACCGGCGAACCTATTCGTAATACCATTTTCACCCTCATTTCCCGAATATCTCTCCATGATTATATTCTATCTAAAATTCAAAACCTTATTCATCCGCTCGTTCCGACCGACAATCATCCTGGAGTAATGGAAGGAGTCAATGAGCTTCACGCCCAAGTTGTAGCCTTGGAAAATATGGTGCAAAACGTACCAGCTTTAGCAACATCAACGGCATCAACAATACCACCAGCAACAACACAGACCACAACAACACACGCCTTAACATCACAATCTGTATCTCGAGCATAATCATCGTTCTACATGACGTTCTACATCATTTGTCTTCGTACGACATGACAATTATGTAATATCTAATGTTCCAGAGATTATATATTCTTATTCTAACGGTAAATCAAATGAGTTTAATATCATATTGACTCATTAAATCCATGATTACATCTGAAGAGAATATATATGTAAGTATATTTTCATAAAGATTGTAATTAAAAAGTCTTTTGTACAAACGATTAATGGTGAAAATATTTTAACGGGTAGGTAATACCCGAGGAATATTTAGTTTTCACATTAGTAAGTTACACTGTACATTCTGGTTTTACTAGGACTACTTCCCATCCTTGGTCTTGTGCAACATAACCGTTATGTCCGTTGATAAGATAGCGTGTTGTAACGTCGTCAAAGGGACGAGGGTTACGTAATGTCCAACAGTCCCGTAATAATCTAAAAACCTCATTTCTTACCCCAATTACCGACTCCGTCACTTGTGGAAACGTTTTGTTTAATAGTTGTAGCCCGATGTTCTTGTTCTCACTTTGGTGAGAAGCGAACATTACTAATCCGTAAGCATAACATGCTTCTTTATGTTGCATGTTAGCCGCTTTTTCTAAATCACGAAGTCCAATATTCGGATATATTGAGTCAAAATAATTTCTTAACCCGTTGCGTAAAATAGCATTTGGGTTCCCCGCAATATATGCGTCAAAGTAAACACATCGTAACTTATGGGTTTCCCAATGTGATATCCCCCATCTTTCAAACGAAAGTCTCTTATAAACCAAGACATTCTTGGAACGTTCTTCGAATGTCTTACAAACTGATCTCGCCTTAAATAGTTGTGCCGAGGAATTCTGGCCGACTCTAGACAAGATTTCATCAATCATGTCTCCGGGTAGGTCTCTTAAAATATTGGGTTGTCTATCCATTTTGTGTTTTTAAACTGTAAAATAGACAAGAGTTAGATTCATAAAAAAAATACTTATTAATACAAGCAATTTTTACATATATCATAAAGCATAAGAACACTATATTACATATATTACACCACACGAATACAACTATCTTATTCCGACTCGCTCGTTTCTTCTTCTTCGGTTTTGGTTCGTTTTGCCAAGTTTCTAGGGATATATGATGTTCCCCTAATACGAGCCGTCGTTGTCCACATTGGTTTAGAAAAACCTGGTGGTTTAGAGGTTCCCGGGTCATTGTTACAACTTAAGGACTTCGGGCGTTGACGATACATATAAAGTTCATCGGGGTTGGAATTAGATTTCTCTATTTTTATGCCCTTTCCCTTATTATTTTCTTTTGCCTTTTTAAATTCAGTTGGGGTAATTTCTATAACATCATCGGAATTCTCGTCGGAATCCGATTCATCGGAGAATTGGTAATCCTCCCAATATTTTGCTTCCTTGGCGGAAACACCATTGACCATAATTAACCT